>NC_044554.1:30542027-30865152 GCF_007565055.1 Rhinopithecus roxellana | reverse complement strand
TAAGAAAGGCCTCAATCATATTTGTCATGTCTCCATCGTTTCTCACAATTATTCTTATTCAAAGTTCTTTATTCCTTTCATTTATTTAATTAAAAACTTAGGCCGGGCACGTTGGCTCACGCCTATAACCCCAGCACTTTGGGAGGCTGAGGTGGGCAGATCACAAGGTCAGGAAGGAGATCGAGACCATCCAGGCTAACACGGTGAAACCCCGTCTCAACTAAAAATATAAAAAATTAGCCAGGCATGGTGGCAGGCACCTGTAGTCCCAGTTAGGAGACTGAGGCAGGAGAATCGCTTGAACCCAGCAGGTAGATGTTGCAGTGAGCCGAGATCATGCCACTGCACTTCAGCCTGGGCAACAGAGCAAGACTCCATCTCAAAAAAAAAATAATAATAATAACTTAACCATAACATTATACAATTTAAGCAGCATCATATTTGTTAATATCTATTTTCAAAAGTGACTCTTCCTAGTTTTATTGTTTTCTTCCTCCCTTTTCCACACATTTGTTTGTTTTTCCTCCTCCTGGAAAGTCATGTTCTAAGTTATCAAAAGGTGTTTTTCCTCGAGCTCTTCAGGGAAAACATGCCATATAAAATTAACTAGTTCATGCTTATTTTATGTAAATTATTATCTAAAGTACTCACTATCTCTAATGGTTAAAGTTGATTGTTATTAAAGTGATTCTAAATATGAAAGTGTATGAAAACCATGAACTATTCTCATACTACATCTCAAGGACATTTGAAATTTCTAGTAAATTTCTAGTAAATTTCAAATTTACTAGAAAACTAGTTCAGATATCATTTTTAATGCTTTACAATCATCTTCTGAATTTTCATTTGCAAGTCAAAGTCACAAAACAAAAAGTGCTAAATATTTTCTGACCAGACTCTCTGAAATAATTATATAGTGCTTGAGCCATTGTGCTATAAATATCTTTGAAATCAATGCTATTAAAGAAATGCTCTATCAGCTGTGAAATGAGAATTTCACCTCCTATTCACTGATGTTTATAAAAATTTTATGAATTTACTGATAGAAAATCCATTTGCTCAGTTTCTTTTTAAACATCTTATGCTTTAAATAATATTCAGTGTTTTTCCAGTAGGTGGAGTATTAGTCTAGAGAAAGTAGATCACTGTGTGAAAGCTAATTTTTTCTTCCTACTAGTTTGAGAAATTTTTTATATAAAACATAAATCACCTAATAGGTTCACTAATTATTTTAATTGCATCAATATGGTATGATTTCAATTACTCTAGACCTTAAGAGGCAGATATATTTTACTGATTACATTACCATAATAACAATGGCATAATGACAATAGCAATAAGTACTTATTATACCTCTCATTTTAAAATTGCTTATCAAGCCATTAGTGAAACCTCCTGACATCTCTAAAAGAGAAATTATACAACAAAGAAAGATCTGTCTCTTAAATCCTTTCTCTCTCAAGCCTTAAGCGTTTCTGGGAAACAGGGTTCCTTGTGAGTTGAATATTGTTTCAAGGCTGATGCTACCACTTCCAGTCCAAGAATCTGAGATGATCACTACCTCTCCCTGGGATTCTGCTTCCCCTTCTACGTTTGTGAAAAGACGGTGATAAACTACCTCTCTGAGGCCCCTCCCTACCTGAAAATTCCCAACTGAACCTGAAATTCACAATCTTATGGCTGAATGTCGGGAGCCAAGTCTGCCGAGATATTTCGGTACATATGGCAAAGATGGCCTTTGTTACATGGTCTGGATCTCAAAACTTAAAGTGACAGAATGATGCCCTTCCAGGGCAGGTGGACACTTCCTCCCACCCTCCATCCATCACCAGAATTGGTCGAAGTTGAATAGTGCCCTGAAAAGGCACCTTCAAATGGTACCCTTGAGTTGGATCTTAACAATGATTCTGCTCAATGCCCCAGAGACCTGGGAAAATACTATTCCTTAGGGCCATAGTAGCAGAACATCTTCAAAGAAACCTCACAGAGCTGGTTCCACCTCCTCTCTTACAAATGAGGAAACTGAAGTCCAAGAAGGCTTCCTAACTTGATAAACATCCATTTAACATGTGGCAGAGCCAGGACCCATCTCCTGGCCCCATTCTCATTCCCCCAGGCCTCCCCTCCTCTCTTACACTGGAAGTCTAGAAGCTGCTTTGCAAAGGGTCCCTGAATGACCTTCCGTAGAGGACAGTGCCTTACCGAGAAGAGGAAACACGTACTGAAACCAGCCACTTTTCTCTTTTTGCATTCTCACAGCCAGGTGATTCAGGTTTGGAGAGAGCCCCAGCTCCCATGTGCAAGGTGTTTTCTGTACTAGAAAGACTTAGGCACAGTGGATTCACCTGGATCTCTTCTAACTTTGCGGCCAGTTTTCTTTCTTGCTCTTGGACTAGAGAGCCCCCAGATTCAGGCGTAGGCTTAGGAAAAGGGGACTCAGGAGACAAATCTGTATGCCTTGGCCCTAGGTTAGGCCATCTCTGTCCTTGCCAACATTTAATTAATTAATTAATTATTAAGTCAAAGTCCTCCAACGTGCCTGAGCCCTGCTTGGGACTGGTAATAAAGTGAGTGGTTTACAGAATAATTCCCAGAAGAAGCACAAATTGGTTATTGTATTTGGTGAAAGGACAGCAGAAGAGTATTCTGGGCAAAAGATAGATATAGCTGGTCTAAATCCCTGAGTACACCTGGGAGTGCACAGTGCATCCCCAGCTGTGAGAGTCAGGTCAGAGCAGAGGGGCAAGGTCGAGGCGAGGGCACTGTGTTCTCGTCTCTCCACTCTACGAAGACGTCCCCTTCCCCTCTGATCTCCCTAGGGCCATTTAATCTCTCCCAAAGAGGCAAAGGCTCCCTGACTTATCCAACTGCAGTTACCTGCAGGATTCAGTTAACTTTCCCTTCATAAAGGCATCTGCCATGAAACACACCAGGCACCTCCAGGACCGGCATGCATCGCTAACCCAGTGACAAAAGCATGGCTGTTGCTCGTTTATTCCAGAATTCTGTTAGGGGAGAGTGTTTCTTGGCCTCTTTCTTCTTCTTAAGTATCTTTATAAGTCAGCAGGATTTATGAGTAGCTCAACCAAAAACAAATTAAGGTAGACAATGTGACCTCTACATGGGTCAGCCTCCCAAATGATGTCCTCTCATCTGCACCCATCGCTGCTCTTGGGATTGGAGGAATGGCCACAGGCCTTGGCAATGTAGGCAGGGAGAGGGCTGGCCTGCTGACTCTCGCCCTGGTGGGTTTGTGGCTCTCAGCAATGTGGTCCCAAGAACAAGTTGCACTGAAATCAAGACTCTCAGAGCAGGGACAAGTGTCTCTTGCATAAACATTTGGAGTCCCAGATTAACGATCAGTCAGTCTCCCCATTGATGCGGTCTGTGAGGATGGAGCCAAACTCACTCACTCAAACCCGATGGCCATAAAACGCTCTGAGGGCTTCAGTCCACTGAGTCATTCACAGAGATTCCTCCATCTACAAACAGAAGTTCTAATGGAAGTAAAAGCTAGGAATCTATACCTTAAACACACACACACACACATACACGGACAGATCTACGTACAGATACATACACCAACATGGCTTAGTCAGTGCTGACCCACTTAACACATGTTAAATGAGCACCTTGCATGTCACAGGCCCTTTTCATGTGGATCACAAATTAGCTGAAAGGTTTATTAGATAACACTACAGAGAAAAATAGCTGAAAGTCCAGAGGTGAGGTGTCAGCCACGGGGCTCTGACAACCAAGTGTACTTCCACTCCACCTGCTGAACCCCGCTGATCAGTGTTTAACAAGCGTGTGTTATGCCAGGCTGCTGGGGCAGGAGTGGTAACTGAGGCAGCGTCCTTGAACCCACAGGGTTACAGTCTCACCAAGGGAGGATCGGAAACAGAGCTGCAACCCTGGGCTAGTGGGAGAGCCACACCTAACCCTACTTCTTTCTCTCCCACACATCTACATTTGCTCCGTGTCCTCTCCATTGTCAGGAAAAAAGTGATTCTAGGGTTAGGAAGAGGCAGAAAACAGTTAGATGATGACGTATCCTTGATACTGGGGTCAAGGCCTGCTCTTTTGTATTTTCAATTGCAAATGACCCTAGGCTTGTGCATACCCTTCATAGAATGGAGATTCTGATGGAGAGGAAAATACGGTTTCCACTCTTCAAACCCTCTCTTCTTTGAAGTCTGTGGGAATTTCTGGTTTAGAAGGACAGGTAGACACAGATAAGGGGTGCAAGTTGAGCTGATAATTGTTTCTCCTACGTAAAGTCTGTCTGCATCAGCCTCTTCTTATCTTCAGCTTTGGGCTTCAACTTGGAGTAAAGAAAACATTCATCAGATGATATGTTCTAGGCTGGGCGTGGTGGCCTACAATACCAGGATGTTGGGAGGTTGAGGGGGCAGGATTACTTGAGCCCAGGAATTTGAGACAAGCCTGGACAACATAGTGAGACCCCATCTCTACTAAAAATAATTTTTAAAATTAGCCAGGCAGCCAGGTGTGGTGGCTCACACCTGTAATCCCAGCACTTTAGGAGGCTGAGGCAGGCAGATTACAAGGTCAGGAGTTCAAGACCAGCCTGGCCAACATGGTGAAACCCTATCTCTACGAAAAATACAAAAATTATCTGGGCATGGTGGCATGTGCCTGTAATCTCAGCTACTTGGGAGACTGAGGCAGGAGAACTGCTTGAACCGGGAACTGGGAGGCAGAGGTTGCAGTGAGCCAAGATGGCACCATTGCACTCCAGCTTGGGCAACAAGAGCAAAACTCCGTCTTTCAAAAAAAAAAAAAAAAAAAAAAGGCCAGTCACGATGGCTCACGCTGTAATCCCAGCACTTTGGGAGGCCGAGGCGGGTGGATCACGAGGTCAGGAGATCAAGACCATCCTGGCTAACACAGTGAAACCCCGTCTCTACTAAAAAACACAAAAAATTAGCCGGGTGTGGTGGCGGCCGTCTGTAGTCCCAGCTACTCGGGAGGCTGAGGCAGGAGAATGGCATGAACCTGGGAGGCGGAGTTTGCAGTGAGCCGCACCACTGCACTCCAGCCTAGGCCACAGAGCCAGACTCCATCTCCAAAAAAAAAAAAAAAAAAAAAAGCCAGGCATGGTGGTATGCACCTGTGGTTGCAGCTACTCGGGAGGCTAAGGTGGAAGGATCACTTGAGCCTGAGAGGTGGAGTCTGCAGTGAGCTGTGACCGTGCCACTGCACTCTAACCTGGGTGACAGAACAAGATTCTATCTCAAAAAAAGAAAGAAAGAAACTCCTTAGTCATACACCTAAAGCCAATCTCTCCATAATCACTTTATTGGTAATAAAATGGTATTTTGAAGAAAAAAGATGATATATTCTAAATTCAATATCGCCGAGCTAATTCCAAGTATTCCCCAAAATTAAGGATTAGGAAAAACAGCAAGAAATCCTAGGCCTTTGTCTAGGCCACGGAAAAAGCAGGGTCAGCCTTGAAATCGTGTCCATCTCAGGAGGAGGCCCAGCCCCTCCACTGGTCCAGGAGAACCCACGCCATTTACGTATTTCTTCTTTAGCTTTTCCACTGCATCCCCAAAGCATAAGTGGCTGATGAAATCCCTTCAAACTCTGCCAATGCAAACTGTGGCTTAAAAATGGAAATGAATGGAAATTGCAAAATAGTACCTGAATAGACATTGAAGCTTTCAGCTCCACGTGTAAGACACAAGGTCCTGCCTGAATCAGTATGCTTCTAATGGCTTAATGGTAAATGTTGAACAAATTAGTGTTCCCTCAAGGTTGTCCTGGGGCACATGGAGTCACAGTCTTTAATTTTAATGAGCCTCTATTACACAATCTCTTATCGCCTCTTAACTGCCAGTGAAATGACCACCAGCTAAATGTACAGCAAAATACATTTCTACAAAATAGCTCACTTGGACCCCAAAGAAATTACCTTGAAATTATTACACTTAACCATGGCAAATGCACCAGGTTCATTTGAAAAGAGGTGGCCACCTGGCAATACGAATGAAATCATATAATATGTCATTTCCTTAGGCTTTTCAGGTTGAGCTTTTCTCGCTATATCTGATTTAATGCATTTTCTCTTTTAAATGTAAATACTTTAAATGTAGCTGATCCTCTCCCTCTCCTAATTGAGGTGACTAGGCTAGTACAGGAGGCTGTGGCCTGCAGCTCACCGTTTTGTCTCTGGAGTCAGAGTGTCAGCCTTGGTACTTACTCTGTGACTGGACACTTTTTTTTCTTTTCTTTTCTTTTTTTTTTTTTTTTTTGAGATGGAGTCTCAGCTCTGTCGCCCAGGCTGGATCTTGGCTCACTGCAAGCTTCTCCTCCCGGGTTCACGCCATTCTCCTGCCTCAGCCTCCCAAGTAGCTGGCATTACAGGTGCCTGCTACCACACCCAGCTAATTTTTTGTATTTTTTAGTAGAGACAGGGTTTCGCCGTATAGCCAGGATGGTCTCGAACTCCTGACCTCATGATCCACCCGCCTCGGCCTCCCAAAGTGCTGGGACTACAGGTGTGAGCCACCACGCCCAGCCATGACTGGACACTTCATAATATCAAAGATGCAAGATCATACCTATCTAATATCTATTCAATAAGATAATACATATTAAAAGCCCAGCACAAAGCCTTGTACACAGCAGCTACTCAATACATGTTTCCTCCTTTTTCCTGCTATTGAATCCCACCAGCCAAGACCAGAACTATATCTGCAGTCAGACAAAGTTGGGTTTATCCCTTGTTGCAGCGAGGGCTTAGCAGTCTGAGTGAAACAGGAGCTGGAAACCATAGTCGGTTAAAATGGGGTGAAAAACAGAAGCATTAACTATGGCCAACAGCAACTCTAAGATGTAAGGAAACCCCTGTAGAGTTTCCTAGAGGCCCCCTAGGGCTGACAGAGCCTGTCCAGGAAGGGACAACCTCAGTGGGTGTCTGACCGCAGTGGAGGCAAAGCTGCCCCTGTCTCCTCTGACAGTCTCCAGCTGGGCCTGAGAGTTAAGTTGAGGTAGGAGAGATTAACAGAGGAAACGCAAGCCGATGTTTACAGGCACGTGAGGGTCTTCGCAGGAACACCAAGATCCAAAAGCAGCCAGGCCTAAGTGCTTATGCAATGAGTTGAACAAAAAGTAGTAATTGTGAAAAAGTAACTAAATATATGGAGAGACTAAAAACAACAGTTATTTTAACAAGAGCTTTTTAACTGTCAAAACACTTTTTGTTTGTACCGATTTCTCTTGGCCTCAACTCCCCGCCTCTGGAGAGAAGAATGTTCTGTTCTTTCTGGTAGAGGGAGGGCATCTTCCATATGAAAGTTTCATCTCCTGCTTTCAGGAAGAAAAGGTGAGGTCAGAGTGTCCTTTGTGCATCTGTTGCTTTTCTTTCTTTCTTTCTTTCTTGTTTTCTTTTTTTTGAGGCGGAGTCTCACTCTCTCACCCAGGCAGGAGTGCAGTGGCGCCATCTCGGCTCACTGCAAGCTCCACCTCCTGGGTTGAAGCCATTCTCCTGCCTCAGCCCCACCAAGTAGCTGGGACCACAGGTGTGCGCCACCATACCCGGCTAATTTTAGTATTTTAGTAGAGACGGGGTTTCACCATGTTGGCCAAGCTGACTCGAACTCCTGACCTCAGGTGATCCACCTACTTTGGCCTCCCAAAGTGCTGGGATTGTAGGTGTGAGCCACTTCACCTGGCCGCATCTGTTGTTTTTTAAGTGCTTTTAGCTCAAAATTGTCCCTATCCCAAGCCAGCATATCTGGAGATGGCACGTTCTGAAGCCCTTCAGGACCTTGCTGGAGAAGGGACTCCGCCTGCTTGGGCAAGCTGGAGCTGGTCTGGATTGGCTGGGGGAGCAACAGGCTGGCTGCCTTCTGGAGTGCAGGTGGGGGAACAGGCAATGGCAATGGCGGTGGGGGTGTGAGTGAGGGGCTACGAGGGCGGCTCAGACACATGTCCAGAGGTCTGTGGACAGGTTGCCACGGCTGAGACGCGAGGGTCACAGAGGGATCTCTTGCAGGCCTGTGACTTGGACAGGCTTCACCTCATGTCCTCGCACCCTGGGCAGAGCCTCTGCTATTCCCCTCCTCAAGCCTGTGCTGGAAATTGCAGTAAGCCCCTTCCTCTTGCGGGGTCCCTCCAGAGCACGCTACTGAGAAAGCTTGACATTGTGCTCACTTTAACAGCCAAATGCTTTCAGGAATTCCATTGTTTATCATAGAGCTTATATTGAAGGGTGCATTGGGAGCCAGGAAGCAACAAGTTGATTGATCATTGACGCAAAGAAACCCATATACCTTAGAGAATGACGGGGTGGCTCTAAGAGGAAGGGTTTATTTTAGGAATCAGGCTTATGGTGAGGAGGGTTCACGGAAGCAGGTGTCTCTTATCAACTGGGTGCTCTCAGAAAAGCAGGGCTAATTCAGTTATTGGGCCTCTTAATGCATTTCATCTGGGAGGCAGGAAGAATGGAGAACGCTAACGCTGTTATTGAAGAAATTGCCGGGAGAAAGGGATGTTTTGGTTTGGGGTTGCACAAGGTCTTTTTTTTTTTTTTTTTTCCTAAATTTCTTGTATTAGTTTCCCAGTGTTGCTGTAACAAATCGCCACAAACTTAAGGACTTAAAACAACATGCATTTACTCTCTCACAGTTCCAGAGGCCAGAAGTGCAGTCAGCGCAAACAGCTGAAGTCAATCAGAAAGGCTGGTGCCTTCTGCAGGCTCTGAGAGGAGCATCTGTTTCCTTGCCTTTTTCAGCTTCTAAGAGTCTCCTGCGTTCCTCGGCCCCTTCCTCACATCACTCCAACTTCTGCTTCCGTTGTCACATCTTCTCTCCACTGTGACCCTCTTGCCTCCCTCCTATAAAGACCCTTGTGGGGACCTGAGACCCGCCCAGGGAATCCAGAATTCCCCTGTTATCTTAATCACATCTGCAAAGCCCCGCTTGCCACGGAAAGTGACGCGCTCTCAGGTCCTGAGAATTAGGACGTTATCTTTTGGAGGTATTATTCCGCCCACCTTATCTCCATATTCAGACAAAACTGCAGAATGCTCTTGTGCCACATGGTCAGGTCCTGGAGAGCCCTGATTCCATGTGGCTGTTCTGAATTATGTTCGGCTGGGGGACAGCACCACCTGGTGGTAACACTCGGCAAAGCATCCGCCGTCAGCTGCAGAGCCGCTTTTCCTTCAGGGTCCTCTTCACTTCACCCACCTACCCCACCATCCCACCCATCCCTTCCGGCCACACCCCGCCTTCTTAGGCACGAGGCAGGCAGGAGTAGGCGAGAGAGAAGACGTAAGGACGCCTCGCTCGTGGTAAGATCAGAGACTGATCGGAGAATACTTTCCTCCTTCCCTCCTTTATTAGAGAATTTCCTCAGGCACTGCAGCTTCATCTTTGTGAATGTTGAAGGCTTTCCGGATATCCTCGTCACTTCTCATGTTTTCCTAACAGCAGGTAATTTGGATTAGAACTGTACATCATGACCCATTTAGGTTCCTGTTCACTGTTGTGAAATTAATGACTTCATCAATGAGTTAAGGCTAGGCGTGTTCATTATGTTTTTTACAAAAGTCAAAACCAAGCGGGATCACAGATACGCAAGATGACAGAATCAACAATCAAAAACCTCTGAGTGGGCTATTATTGTGTTGCAAAACAAAAGAGATAAAAGTGGCCGGGCGCGGTGGCTCACGCCTGTAATCCCAACACTTTGGGAGTCCGAGGCGGGCGGAACACAAGGCCAGGAGTTCGAGACCATCCTGGCCAACATAGTGAAACCCCGTCTCTACTAAAAATACAAAGAAAATTAGCCGGGTGTGGCGGTGGGCGCCTGTGGTCCCAGCTACTGGGGAGGCTGAGGCAGGAGAATGGCGTGAACCCGGGAGGCGGAGCTTGCAGTGAGCCGAGATTGGACCACTGCACTCCACTGGGCGCCAGAGCGAGACTCTGTCTCAAAAAAATAAAAAATAAAATAAAACGAAAGAAGTGTATATAAATAAATGTAAAATTTAGCACTTTGGTTCAAGCCATCAACCACGCAGACATAGGAAGAGAATACACTTATAGAGATCAACCAGAAATGTTATTTTACTATAGCTCATCAAAGATAATATAAAATGGCTGCCAAAAAGCCAAGTCCTTCTGGTCTGGACCCGCAGAAACAATTCAGGGAAAGGCAGGTACCTCCACTGGGTGGGTCACACTACACCTGAGGACGGATTTCCCTTCGGTGCTCACGACTTTAAGAGCTGCATTAACAACTGTTAATGCCAATTATCGAGATCCCACCAAGTATCCAGCACTGTATTGGGCCTGAGGACACAGAAATATAAAAACCCAAACATGGAAATTTAATATATCTTTTAAACTGTGTATCCATAGAATGAAATACTAGTCATCCATGACAAATGATTTTTGTTGTATATTTATTGAGACAGAAGACATTCATAATAGATCGTCAAGTTAAAAAATATACAAAACATAATATGTGTTAGTTGGGTTCCATCCTTTTTTTACTTAAAAAGTTGAAAGAATGTACATTAAAAGTTAACATTGATTATCAGTTGGCAGTTTTTTTCTTCAAATCTGTATTATTTTTTCTATAATGAACATATATTACTTGTATCCATTTTTAAAGTTAAGAAAAGAGAATTTTGTTGTATATTTATTGACACAGAAAGACATTCATAATATATCATCAGGTTAAAAAATATACAAAACAATGTGTTACTTGGGTTCCATCCCCTTTTTATTTAAAAAGTTGAAAGAAAATACATTAGAAATTAACATTTATTATCAGCAGTCAGTTTTTTCCGCAAATCTATATTTCTTGTATTGAACATATATTATTTGTATCCATTTTTAAAGTTCTTTAAGAAAATAGAACTTCGTTACAAATTTAGTGGTTTTTGTTTGTTTGTTTGTTTAGTTTTTGAGACGGAGTCTCGCTCTGTCACCAGGCTGGAGTGCAGTGGTGCAATCTCGGCTCACTGGAACCTCCGCCTCCTGGGTTCAAGTGATTCTCATGCCACAGTCTCCTGAGTAGATGGAACTATAGGAGAGTGCCACCACACTCAGCTAATTTTTGTATTTTTAGTAGAGACGGGGTTTCACCATGTTAGCCAGGATGGTCTCGATCTCTTGACCTTATGATCCGCCCACCTCAGCCTCCCAAAGTGCTGGGATTACAGGCGTGAGCCACTGCCCAGACCACAAATTTAGTTTTTAAATTGTTAGAAGTATTAGGGGGAGATCACCGCCCCCTAAGGCATTGCCAGGTAGGCTATTGGCTAACAATGGCGTTTTGCATTTAACCGCTTAAAAGAAAGTGAATAGAAGTGCGGTGGCAGTTACCCATGTGGGCCATCAGATGGCACCAAAGCAGCTAGCTAATATTTAAGAGCAGAAACTGAAGAGCTTTTGCTCCAAAGAAACAACTATATGAGATTTTAAATATTTCAGATTATCTGGACGGAATAAGTGTTTTTGTTTGTTTGCTTTGAGACAGGGTCTCACTCTGTCACGTAGGCTGGAGCACAGTGGCATGACCACAGCTCACTGCAGCCTTCACCTCCTGGCCTCAAGCTATATCCTCCCACTTCTGCCTCTCGAGTAGCTGGGACTACCAGTGCACACCACCACACCTGGCTACTTCTTAAAATTGTTGGTAGAGATGAGGGTCTCACTATATTGTCCAGGCCGATCTTGTACTCCTGGACTTGAGAGATCCACCCGCTTCAGCCTTCCAAAGTGCTGGGATTACAAGCAAGAGCCACCACACCTGGTTTGTTTCGTTAATGATGCATTTGACGTTATAGAAAACTTTTCAAAATGATAGCCAGGCATGCAAATGTCTGCTTTAATAGTTTTTGGGGGTGGGGGTGACTTGGATTTTTGTGGCAATACTACTCATGCACAAAAACCTACTGTACCAGTTCTGTGGGCCAAAAAATCTAAAATATTCTTGAGATGTGATGACCCTTTGACTCTTAACCCTGACTGTGCAATGATCTCTAAGTTTCTAGGAAGCAGTTTCAAGATTCTGCTGCAGACAGTCAATAATGAATGATTATTCATTGTAGTAGCTGGTTCTCAATGTGGTGATGAGATTGATCACTTGCCTGCCCTCTTTCTTCCCTGCCACTCTCTCCTTCCTCCCAAGAGCACGGCTAGCTTCCAGCATCTTTGCTCATCTGAAGGACAGTTTTTTGCCTAATCAGGCCGAGTTTGAGCAAGGACTCAGGAGCGTATCTGCTTCTGAGTCTGTGCTGCTGCCTTCAACAAGTTACTGCTTGTTCTGTCTCCTTCGTCTACACAATTGACGTGGTCCCCTTGGGAATGCCCACGTCGGAGAGCAATGCTGTGTTTTCTCATAAGCCACACCTCTCGTCATGCTGACCTCAGCACGTATTAATCTCACTTCAGAAAAAAGGAATTCTTACAAAAGAAAGTTTTCCACAGGTGGGCACAAAGAAAGGCCCAGAAGGCTCTAAGAGCTCATGGTTGGAGAAACACACCTAGACTATATGGGTGATAAAAAGACAGCTGAAAATATGAGGCAGGAAAAGTCACATAGGGACACAAAGGACAAGGCCAATGATTCTGACACCACCATTGGCACTTTGTCCACGGGCAGCAGAATCAGAAATGTGTGTCGCTCCCATGGTCATTGTCTGTGCACTGTTCCCAACAGCTGCATTTCTCTCTCTGCTGCCGACTCACCCAACCACCCCTGCCTGTGGCAGGAGAAATCATTCTCATTGGGATAAATGAGAAAACCATGACTGTTTACCCTACTTGACCCTCAGCATTTGAGTGTGTGTGCGTGTGTGTGTGTGTGTGTGTGTGTGTGTGTGTGTGTGTGTGATCGTATCACAAAATAAAATGCTTCAGCAAAACTTCATTGCTGTAGATGTGGCATATTCTGTATCAGAGACACTGAAGATTGGGTCAAGCAGATTTTACTCCATTAAAATGAGCCTGGATCTTAATCCTGTAGGTAAATCATCCACAGAAAATGTACATCACCTGGAAAGCTGTTCATAAGGATCTTTACTTACCATGCTCAAATTTTTTCAAAGAACCCCAGCAAAGGAAGAGATGGGTTTCCATTTTCTCGGGCTAGTGTTTTAGAGTCAGTGCTGATGAAATAAGACATCAGAAAACCAGGGTTCAAAGAGTGACGTCATCCCCACAGGGACTATTTGGTTCCACACAGGGTAGTGACGTCCTTCTAAAAGTGTCTCTTGTTTTCTTCCTGCAGCTCGATCATTATCCGTCTGTGAGTTACCATCTGCCAAGTTCCTCCGACACCCTCTTCAATTCTCCCAAGTCGCTCTTTCTGGGAAAAGTTATAGGTAAGAATGTGGTTCATTCGGTATAAATGTGTGTGAAGAATACATTTGTTTGGGTAATATGAATTTGGATTTTAAAACTATCAGGTAAATTTCTCTCACTGGGGCCAGTCATGAATATCTTCTCTGTACAGGAAAGTTACATGGTTGTTTTGGGTGTTGCACAAGAGAAGCGTCAGCAAATCATCTTTGGGGGAAATTGCTCATGTAACTCATTCTAAAGCTAATTCGCCTTTGAAATGCGTTGTGATTAGGCTGGGCATGGCGGGTCACGCCTGTAATCCCAGCACTTTGGGAGGGTAGGGCGGGCGGATCACTTGAGGTCAAGAGTTCGAGACCAGCCTGGCCAACATGGCAAAACCCTATCTCTACTGAAAATACAAAACTTAGCCATGCGTGGTGGTGGGCACTTGTAATCCCAGCTACTTAGGAGGCTGAGGCAGGAGAATCGCTTGAACCGTGGAGGTGGAGGTTGTAGTGAGTCAAGATCGCACTACTGCACTCCAGCCTGGACAACAGAGCGAGACTCCGTCTCAAAAAAAAAAAGAAAAAAATTGTGATTGGTCATGGGGGCTTCTAAATCAACGATGGTAATGGAACCAGTGTTGTTTGGCGCGTGGCATAAACTACAACCCAAGCAAACGCAAGTCTGCTCCAGGCTTCTCTATGTAGAATTTGGTTTATTACAAACCTCTACCTACTAGCAATATGTAACTTAACATTTCTTTTGTCAAAGCATATCAACATGATTCTGTCTTCCTCTGGTAAGAAAGTGCCTTGATATCATATGCAGATGAGAAGGCCAGTAAGGAATGTAACAGTGTGACAGAACACCCTTCCCCCATGCGATTGTGAATCCGAGTCTCCGTGTCCTTCTCTTCACTAGAGGAGATTAGCACTGTGCAAAGCTAAAAATGTACCGTGAGCCACAGATACGTGAAGGTTACACCCTCCATTTTTAAAATATCGATATGATTGGTGACATATTTTTATATATTTAATGTGAAGTCAATGCATTTTGTTAATATGAGGATGTGTACTGTGAACTGCAATGAAAACAGTAAGATGGTGGTGATGTACAGGTGGGAGGGAGGTCACTTGGCAGCCAGTGGGTAGAAGTGATCAGAATAGCATTAATGGTAAAAATGCTCACTTAAAAACATGGGGCAGGGGTCACAAAATGAGGAGTGAGCAGGAGACTGAACCTATAATAAAAATAATAGACTGGGCGTGGTGGCTCACACCTGTAATCCCAGCACTTTCGGAGGTGGGCAGATCACAAGGTCAGGAGATCGAGACCATCCTGGCTAACGTGGTGAAACCCTCTCTCTACTAAAAATACAAAAAATTAGCCAGGCATGGGGGCGGGCACCTGTAGTCCCAGCTACTTGGGAGGCTGAGGCAGAAAAATGGCTTGAACTCAGAAGGCAGAGGTTGCAATGAGCCGAGATCACGCCACTGCACCCCAGCCTGGGCGACAGAGCGAGACTCTGTCTCAATAAAAATAAAAATAATTATAACAATAATAATGTTGTGCACTTATGTGAGATTTACTGTAGGCCAGGCTCCATTTTAAGCACTTTATAGATATTAGCCCATTCAATCTTCATCACAATTGTATGAGGTAGTTGAGATTATAATCTCCACTTGTTAGATGAGAAAACAGAACCATGAAGAGATTAAATAACCTGGCCACCTGGCTAATCAGTGGCAGAATGAAAATTTGAACTCAGGCAATCAGATACCAAGGGAGCTCTTCACTGTGCTGTGATCCCTGTGGCAGTTAATCTAGAATGCAAAGAGAAAGACAGAGAGGACTACTTGGGCAGGTGGTAAGTGCTGAGGTTGACCAGTTGAGGGATAAAGTCTATATCTTGTGCCAGAAAGTGGTCAAGAACAAAAAGGATTCCTGGGTTTAGAACCAGAAACACACCAGTCCGGTTGGTGACAGAGGCTTCCAGAAGACGGGGAAAGCAGGCGTGTGCATGAAGCCCAAGACCACACACTCAGTGAACAAGACAGTGGGGAGTGGCAAGTGATAAATCAAAGGGTGGAACTGGAAAACAAATGAGGGCTAAGATATATTGATCATTGGGCCTTAGATATTGTACAATATGAAAGATAATTAAACAGCTTCTGCTTAATCCTTTACATCCTGAAAACAGCACTCAGGCACAGTCTCAGATCTAACTTTGGATTACCTCACCCTGATGTCTTTATCCAAATTTTCTCCAGCATTTTCTATAGTTGCTGGATTTTTACAGATCTTATCACCACTTTTATTGTCTGTGAACAAGAAGAGACTTTGTGACATTACATGTTACATGTGTACACATAAGAAACTAACGTCACAACAATCCAATGAAATGAGATCCCTGATTATGAACCTCATTTTGTGGATGAGAAAACTGAAGCAGAAGAAGGTCAGTTTGACAAAAGTTACTCAACTAATATTGGCAAAGTAGAGTTTGGAAGTGAGGTCTCTCTGAAGAGAGTCCAGACTCTTAAGTACATCAAACAAACAAAATTCATGGTCAAGCTCCAGCAGAGGGATGTATTTGAAAGTTGAGTGATGCCATCAGTTAGCAACAAAAAGTGGCTGTGTAGTGGAGTAGGGCCTTGGTATTCATAAGTCACGCATCTGAGATTTTGGTGAGTACCTGCTTTCCACCAGAGGTACTCCCACGGTTCAGTCAAGAGTGCTTTAAAATGTTAAGTGCTCCTTCAGAACCATATGATTCCATCAAAACAAACTCTACGCCATGATACAGTGATGTTCCTAAAGATACTACACTATCATATTCCTAAAGTAACATCAGCTATAAACATACCTGGAAAAAAAATAGACTTTTTATTACTTTGTGGAACCTACAAAGTCAAAGTTTGATGGGAATGTTGGATGATTTCTGGTTCTGTCACTATGAGTAATATTCTCTGGTTCCTCTGTTTTTCGGGTCGTGTAACTAGATTCACATTTTAGCACAATTACAATATACTGTATGGCATGGACCTTCAAGGTCATGAACAAATAACATCATAAAGACCACATTTTCTACAACTAAGAATGTACCGTGACATCAATCTGTGCAAAGCTAAAAGTATACCATGAGCCTCAGATACATGACGGTTACACCCTGAATCTTTTGTACACCCAAGGAAAATGTTGCTGCATACACAAACTAGGTAACTGTGCATGTGGCAGCGAGTTACAGAAAGTACACATAAACACCTGTAAGGACGTCCACAATTCCAAGATGGAAATGGTGTCATGCATGTGAGTAGTTAGGGCTCCAGTCATGGGTCCTTGGTCTCATCCCTACAAGCCATGACCTCCCTACAGACCAAGATAGCATCTCCTAGTTCCACCGTATACTAACAAGGAGCAAGTGCTCAGTAAATATTTGTTGAATTAATAAAGAGTAAAAGGGGAACAAAACAGAAAGAATATCATTGTAGGCTGGGCGTGGTGGCTCAAGCCTGTAATCCCAGCACTTTGGGAGGCTGAGGCGGGCAGATCACGAGGTCAGGAGATCGAGACCATCCTGGCTAACATGGTGAAACCCCGTCTCTACTAAAAATACAAAAAATTAACTGGGCGTGGTGGCGGGCACCTGTAGTCCCAGCTACTCGGGAGGCTGAGGCAGGAGAATGGCATGAACCCGGAGGCAGAGCTTCCAGTGAGCTGAGATTGTGCCACTGCACTCCAGCCTAGGCAACAGAGCGAGATTCCATCTCAAAAAAATGAAATGAAATATAAAAAAAGAATATCAGAATGTCATTGTAGATGTATACTGCAGGGTGAAAGGGTATGGATGATCATCCTAAGAGAATCAGTAAGATTAGCACAGAGGTGAGAGCTGCAATCCTCACATGTCTCACAGGCTAAAAGTAGGCACCTGACAATCATGGGGTAGAAAGAATGTGGACTATAGAATCAAGCAGAGCTGGTTAGACTGAAATCCATCTTGACCATGTTGCTTTTTTAGTTGAACCTCTCAGAGCCTGGGTTCTCTCAGTGGCAAAACGGGGAACACAAATGCCTACTTGCAGGTTGTTAGCTCCCTGAGGGCAGAGATTGTTGGGCAAAGACTTTTTTTTTTTTTTTTGAGACTAATCTATTTGCAGCAGACTGATCAGTGCCTAGTATACAGAAAGGGCTCAAAAAATACTTGTGGAGTAATTGGACTACTCTTTTAATATTAGGCTAATAACATCTTAAGACATATACAACACAATGCCTAATACATAAACAATTACCATTTTTTATGCTGGCTACATGCCAGTTATTATGTTATATGCTATAAGTACAGTACTGTGTGCGTTTCTCGTACCACCACAGATCGTTGTTACCCTCGTTGCATAGAAGAAGGAACTAAAGCTCAAAATGATTAAGTTTGTTTCTTAAAGTAGGGTTTCCCAACAGCAGAACTCTTGATATTTTGGGTCAGAAAATTCTTTATTATGGGGCTGTCTTATGCATTTCAGAATGTTTAGCATCCTCCCTGGTCTTTACCCACTAGATAGAATTAATACACCAAGTTGTGACTACCAAAGATGTCTTCTAACATTGCTAAATGTCCCCCAGGAGGGAAAAATTACCATGCAGTTGAAAACCACTGGCTTCAAGCTACTCAGCTGGTCAGTGGTGATGCTGAGATTTGAAAAGCGTGATTTGTGACCCAAGACCTATGCTTTGCTTCCTGATAACACCTGCATCTTCCAGAATGGTGAGGAAGCAAGGACAAGGTCCTTGCTACTCTGAAACTAAAATTCTGTTAATAAAATTAAAGGAGTCACAGTGAAGACCCCAAAAAGACATGTGGGTGCTTGAGAAACTAATCATTGGCCACCCCTTCAAGCCAATACTCCTTTGATATTTGATCATTTCATAGGGGCAGGACTGAGGAGGAAGATGCTTAAATGTCTCTTTGAAAACATAGACTGCAGCGAAAGACAACCCATTTGCATTCCCCAGCTGTGTAAAAATCCATCTATGCAGACATACAGTATTGAACTTGCAACTGATACGTACTCTAGCCGGGTTTTGAAACCCCCTGGAGTTTCATGCTCCAAAGTTGTTGCTTTAGTTTTATAGGATCAGTTTCTGCTACTCAGAAACTGCTACTCTGAAACTGATTCTATAAAAGAAGGAGAAGATGGCTCTAAATACCTAAGATGACTTCACACTGAGCTCTTTGATGAGTGCTGCTCAAAAAGGGACACATAAAAAGGATGAAAGAAAGGTTACCTAATCAAGGACAAGAGTGATCTTTATAAAGGGGATGGAGGATGTATATTCAAGAAATAGTAGTGTGATCACTGCCAACCAACAGCAAACTTTTAGAATGGATTCTTACATAATTCTGAATGCTTCTAGAAGGAATTCAGAATCATTAGCAATCAGCAAAGGTTCACAAAGGAGAAATCTCACTAGACCTAGTTATGTCCATCTTTTATCCCTCATATCCATCCAACTTTATCTTTCAGCAACACATTTAATAATCTCTCAAGAAATCTTCAAGAAAGAAAAATATAACTTGAAACTGAAAGTGGGGTGTTCTGTTTGCTCATGTTGTTTTCAACATCTCTTTTAATGCCTTGGAGAAAGACACAAATAGCATGTTTATTAAGTTTGCAAATGTCACGAAGCTGAGAGGGATGGTTTAATATGATGGATTATAAAAAGCATTTCAAAGCCATATTGACAGGCTAGAAAGATGGGATAAAAATAATAAGATGAAATGTAATAGAAATAAACTTAATTGCTGCACTTAGATCAAAAAATATACACAATCACTTAAGTAGAAGTTGGGAGACCCCCGGCATCATGAAAAAACTTAGGAAATTGGTTTGATGGAAAGTCTAGTACAAGCAATGTTCCATGGTGATGGATTCTTAAATGAACATGATTCTGAACCACATTAGTATGAGAATCATGTCCACAGCAAGGATATTAGTCAACTGAGGAGAAAACCAGATAGACACAAGACCCATAAAGGAAATGTCAGAAGACCTGGGAATGTCTGGTCAGAAAAACATATGATTTGAGAGACGGGAGAATCAATTTTCCATCTTTGGTAACTGGCACATGCAGGGTGGATTAGACTTAGTTGAGGCTTACTCAGCAAGACTGAGTAAGCAGAAGATATGAAGCAAAAGCAGAAGATATGGACCAAAAGCAGAAGATATGAAGAGAAAAATCTCAGCTCCATATAAGAAAGAATTTCCTAGCAATTAGAGCTTTTCAAAAGTGAGTGGCCTCTACTTTGAGGTAATGAACTCTCTATTACTGAGAATGTTCAACAAAGGCTAAACAGAAATGTGCCCTCTATATTAAGGAGTTATCTGGATTGAGTAAAACCAGATTAGATATAGCCTAAATAACCTTTGAAACTTTAAGATTTGTGGTGGGACTAATTTTCTTAATTAAAAAGGTGGAAATGCAATATTATAGTAGAGCAGGGTCTCCTGTTCCATTGGCAACTAGGAGGATAACATTTAGGGTTCCTTGATATAAAACACTGTCATGATGCATGATGATAGACATGAATTTAGAAGAATATCAATGTACAGTGATCACCACATCACTGTGAATTGTGTACTTACATAGACAACCTCTGTTTCCAAGATGGCAATATGCATTTTAATTTTATTTCTGAGCCCTCTTTAATTAATTGTTCTTCAAATTAACTATTTCTGTTCTTCAAATTAACTATTAACTATTTCTGATTTTTTAAATCAGAGTAATATAAAACCATAATGAAGTAGATATATTCTGTAATAAAAAGACAGTAGCTTCTCTGTGTAAACTTGAGAAGCTGTGCTTAGAAAGAAATTGAATACTAATGCAGTGTCATTGTTGCTTTGCTGACCATTACTGGTTGTCAGTGGCGATGTCTTGGGTGGTTAAAAATAAAGTGAACTTCTATCCATGTGAACTGACTAGAGTTTGTAAGTCATATTGGTCTCAGATCCTATTCCCCAAACTACCATTATCCAAAGCAACTCCAATAGAAGATGAGCCTCCTAGTAGCCACTATATTATTTCTATTATAATCTAAATTGTGAATATCATGATCCTACATGACTTTTTATTGATTAAAAAGTTCTTTTTCTAGGGCTTTCTAAAACTTTCTGGAACTCTGACAAAGACTCTTCACACAGAAGGAAATGACATACTTAGATCTTCATTTGTTGGTGAAATAGTATACTGTGATAAGCATGCTGCTCACAGACTATTTCTGGCCAGAGTTATGAATGGAAAAGATTTGTGTGATTTCCAGGCTAGAACATTTAAGCACTCACGCAAAACCCTCTAGAGTCCTTTTATCCCTTTGGCACAATGACTGACAAGCCTAAGACAGTGATTGTTTCCATAAGCCTGGGTCCCTCTGTGACTACAGTGAACAGAAAACTCTTGACTTGTGATGAACATATAGCAAGAGATTAAAAAAAAAAAACTCTTTGCTTTGTTAAGCCACCAAAACTATAGGGCTATTTGTTACTGTGCCAGAGCCTCGCCTGTCCTGACTGATGCATAAGGACTGACTTAACGGCAGACTTTGCTCTCTCACCCTTGGGTTTGACCTCTGATATAGTCTGGATGTTTGTCCCCACCGAAATCTCATGTTGAAATGTAATCTCCAGTGTTGGAGGTGGGGCCTGGTGGGAGGTGTTTGGATCATGGGGGTGGATCTCTCATGAATGGCTTGGGCCATCTCCTTGGTGATAAGTGAGCTCTCACTCTGAGTTCACACAAGACCTGGGTGTTTAAGTGTGTAGCACCTCCCCCACCCAACACTCTCTGGATCCTGCTTTCGCCATGTACCCTGCCTGCTCCACCTTCACCTTCTGCCATGATCAGAAGCTTTCTGAGGCCTCCCCAGAAGCAGATGCCAGCACTATGCCTCCTATAAAGCCTTCAGAACTGTGAGCCAATTATACCTCTTTCGTTATAAATTACCCAGCCCCAGGTATTTCTTTATAGCAGTGCAAGAACAACCTAATACAATCTCTTACTCTGCCATTTGCCAATTGTATGACTTTTGTCAGGTTACTCAACTTTGTGTGTGTTTGTTTTCTCATGTGTAAAATAGGAATAGTAATGGTCTGTATGTCACAGGATTCAGCAAAATAATACATGTTTAGAAAGTAGCACAGTCTCTGCCACAAAGTCTGTGTGTAATAAATACTAGTTTTTTTACTTCGCCGTAAGCAGCAAATGTACACTCATCGTAGGTCAGATGCCAGGCATTGTATAATTCCCTGGAACATCATTAGGGTCCAAGACAGGCACAGTTTCTGCCTTTGGAAACTTTCTATATTCAAATCCAGTTCTCAGAGGTGTCTCTTGGGAGAACCCAAAACAAGATAGGTGATCATACAATGTGTCACTATGCACTGGGTCACATTTTTGGAGCTTAAGTTTCTGGAAAAGAAGGTAATGGAAAGGCAATTAGAAGTAAAAAGAGGGTGGGATACATGGAAAGAAGTATAGGATTCTTTGGGAGCAAGTAGGGAGGGCACTTGAGCTAGTCCAGGAGTGGGGGAAGGCATACTAGAAGAGGTAACACAGAAGCTGGGTCCCTAATGATGAGTTAGAATGATCTGGGTAAACCAATGGACTGAAGTAGAAACCATAAGGGTGGGGGAGGTCAGTTCTCCACTCTACACAGCAGTCCACCCAAAACTGTGTGGCTCAAAACAGTAGTTCATTATTTCTGGCAATTCTGTGGATTGGCAGGGTGGTGGTTCTACTTCATGACTCCGGGCGAGGTGTAAGAATGACTGGATAGCCCAAAATAGCCTCACTCACGTGGCTGGCAGCAAGTGCTGGCTGCACAGGAGCTCTCTGGGGCCGCAAGCCAGGGGCTCAGTTCTCCCACAAGGGTTCCAAATCATGGCTGCTTGGGCTACCTCGCAGCATGGTGGCTGGGCTCCAGGAAGGAGCTTTCCAAACAGCAAACGTAGAAAGTGGAGGTCTCTAAGAGCCACCATTCTTGCCACATGCTATTGACCAAAATCTGGGTTCCAGCCCATGTTCCAAGAGAGAGGAAGCAGACCCTACCTCTTGGTGGCATCGTAGCCAGGTCACGTTGCAAAGAAACATGCCATGGGAGTTACAGTTGTGACATCTTTGGAAACGCAATGTGCTATGAGGGAAATTTGAGGAACCACAGCAAGTTGCATTCAGAATAGTAGAAAGTAGGATGTGAAAGTGCGTGTGATAAAAATGCCGCAGTGTAAGCAGGATTCAAATCCAAGGCGGCTTTACCAGCAGGGCCACATGTCCTGCTTTGCCTGGGACAGACCCAAGCTACTCCTGCCAGGACAAGTGTATGTTACTCGCAGTGCCCACTTTTACTCCAAAAATAGGACTGTGCAGGTTGATAAATTGTACGATCACCTATCTTGTTGTGTTCTCCAAGGAGAAACCCTGGAGCATTCTATTTGAATATAAGAAGTTTACCTGGGAGACAATCCCATAAAACAAGCAGGAAAGTAGAGACATGAAACAGGGAAAGGGGTGGAGCATTGTCAAGCCACTCACCACTGTGGACACCTGGAATGTAATCCCACCAGGGCACTCTGGAAGACAGTGCGAGACATGCCTCCAAGTGTCCTAACCGAGGCAGGAGGAAGCCAGGGCATCTCACCACCTCCTCCCATCCTGCAGAGATGAGGGCTGCTTCCTGCGGTACTAACTCCCCAGCACTTCTGGCTTGTCCCGTGTTTACACCCAACACGCTGCTGAGGCCAGAGGAAAGTGCAGATGACAGGAAATCGCAGTCGGTGATTCCTGCAGCAGGACTGAGGTGAATGCCGAGCACTGCCAGCATCTACCATATTACGGATTTATTTATAAGCCATGTTAAGGTTTTAATGTTATCTTAGGGGTGAAAGGAAGTCAAGGAAGGATGTTTTTTAATCCGGAGAATAATGTGATCAGATTGACACTTTAGCCAGATAGCACCATCTGCAGAGTGCAAAATGCATAACAGGAAGTGAGAAACTGCAGGGAGACCAAATTGGAGGTTGCCATGGTTATCACAAAATTGCACATGGTAATGCACAAAACAGCTCAGATATGCAGAGAAAATGCAATGTCTTTATCTGTGTCTGATGATCTCGTATTCCTTCTGGGTAGCAAAGGCAAATAAGCTAAACATCCAGGTCGGTTTAAAGCTGATTCTGACTTAATCATTTCAACATTCCTTCCTGGTTGTGCTCTGTCCTTCATGAATAAAAATGTTCAGTCTCTCAAAGAGCCTTTCCCATCCTCTGCTTCTTTCTGACCAGGTGTACAGAGTATAGAAGGGGACAGGCAGCAACATGTGTAGCTTTAGCATTCTAATGATACCATGGGCAGGGAGAGACCTGGATGCATGCTGGTCCTTGAGTTTGCATGGCCAGGCATCTGCTGACCTCCAGCCCAGTGTCCTGTGTCCCTGAGTGCTCTTCTGGCCTTGGAGTTTAAATCTGTGGTTGATGAACTTTGAGCCCCTTTCTTTGACTCAGGCAGTGTTCCCAGGGAACACCTGCCATCACTCCCTTTGCTTATTTGCTGTGCCCTCAGCTCCCACTTGAGAGACCCCTCAAGCCCTAAGTCTCTGTGGCGTCCTCCATCTCCCCATGGCAGGTTGTCTATCAAGAAGTCAGGGCCTTCATCTCAGGCTTCATGCTGCACGAGAATGAGATGAAGCACATGAGGACCAGAGACCCTGTCTGCTTACTCTTCTTCCCTCTCTACTTGAGGCTAGGCTGTCCCATGTTAGGACAGGACCTCCCCACCCTCTACACAGCAGCCTCTTCCCAGAGCCCCAGACTGGGAAGCAAGGCAAGAGCCCTAAACCCTCAGTCCCATCCGTCACTCTTTAGAAATCCACTTCTGCTCTCTGGGCCAAAGCTTAGCTCTCATCTCTCCTGCTGTGTCTCCTCCTTTTCTCATAGTCTTCTAGGGCATTAAGAAAGAAAAAAAAAAAGTTTTGCTTTTACTTCCTACCGGGAAAAAAAAAAAAAAGTGCCATCTAACAAATAGCTCCAAAACTCAATTGCTCAAAACAACAATTCTATTTTTATCACTGATCTGCGGGTCAGCTAAGAGCCAATCGTTCTGTTGTACACCTCTCATCTTCCTCCTGGGGCCAGGGAGTTAGCATGAGCATGTTTTTCTCTGGCAGAGACACGAGAGAACAAGCCACTCACACAAGCACTTTCCAGGCCTTTGGTCTTGCCACATCCACTAACATCTGATTATCTAAAGTAAGTCGTGTGGCCAAATCCAGAGTCAAGGAGAAGAGAAACTCCCTTTCCCTTCAGTGAAGAAAACAGCAAAGTCACATGGCAAAGGCCACCAGTACAGGGAAGGGTAAAGAATTAGGGGCCGCCAATGCCATCTTCCATACTTAGGAGGTGGATGCAGGAGAACTCTCTGACCTCCTTAGTGTACTAAAAAGCCTGAGTAAAGGAATTTGGGGAAATCATTTATTCACTCAAAGGTATGTTCAGTGCTCACAGATACCAGGTGCTAGGCACAGAACAATGGATAAAACAGAAATCTCTTATCTTTATGAACCATGTACTCTCATGGGCATAGACAGAATGAGAAAAGAGTTGTGTAATATAAATGTTAGCAATAAGCGCTATGAAGAAAAGTAAAAGAGGCTTAGCGGGAAAGCATGTTACAATGGCCAGGAAAGCCCTCTTTGAGGAGGCAATATTTAAGCAATGGCCTTAACAAAGTGAGAAAGCCAGCTGTGTCGACATCTGCTGGAAAAGTATTCCAGGAAGAGAGAATGGCAATCCAAAGGCTGTGAGGCAGGGACACGCGTGGCTTGTTCAAGGACAGCAAGAAAACCAGCATGGCTGGAATACAGCCATCAAGGGACAGAGTGGCAGGAGACAGATGAAGTCAGAGGGTTAGCCAGGAGCTGATTGCACAGATGGAGACCATCATGGAGAGTCTGCATTTTATTCTAAGTGAGATGAGAAACAGTAGAAGGTTTTGAGCACATAAGTAACGCAATCCGATTTACATATTAGAAAGATCATTCCAGCTGTGGGATGCTGTATTAACTACAGAAGGGATGGGGCAATAGAGGGACAGGATGGACACTAAGAGACCAGTCCAACTACAGTTGTGGAGTCCATGTGAGAGTTAGAAGCATATGCAGCAATGCAATAGCAGTGATGGTGATGGAGAAATCTTTGGACAGGAACACATTGAAGTCAGAGCCCATAATATTTGGTGATCAACCGGATGTGGTGGGTGAGAGAAAGAGATGTCAAAGAGTGTTTCCCAAGGTATCGGTCTGAATAGCTGGCCCAGTGGTGGGGCTGCCTACTACAGTGAGGAACCCTGCGAGAGAAGTAGTTTAGGAACTGTGGAATAAAAATTAAGACTTCCATTCTAGACACATTCAAGGCTATTCCATGGATGCAAAGCACTGATGTGCATGTCAGAAACCGAAACCACCTGTAACAACACAGCCTTCTCCTGTCTTTATCTCCCATCTCCTCCTCTGGCAGATAGATGTCTTGGCTTGACTAGGACATTGATCATTACTGGGAAAGGCAAAAAAGAAAAAAGTCTATTGATAAACGTCAGAATATATCTCCATTATAAAGTCATTCAGGTGTTCCACATGAACTCAATGATAAAAAAGAACAAATTATTGATACACAAAGCAGCTTGGATGAATCTCTAGAGAATTGTGGCAATGGAAAAAAGCCAATCCCAAAAGGTTACACACCCAATGATCCCATTTATGCAACATTTTTGAAATGACAAAATTTTAGAATTAAGGACAGATTAGTGGGTGCCAAGGGTTAGTGACTAGGACAGGAGGGAAGGGGAAGGAAGAGAGGTGTGGCTAGAAAAGGAAAATGAGGGGGCCGGGCGTGATGGCTTACTCCTGTAATCTCAGCACTTTGGGAGACCGAGGCAGGCAGATCACTTGAGTTCAGGAGTTCAAGACCAGCCTAGTCAACATGGTGAAATCTGTCTCTACTAAAAATACAAAAATTTGCTGGGCATGGTGGCCTATGCCTGTAGTCCCAGCTACTCAGGAGGCTAAGGCAGGAGAATTGCTTGAGCCCAGGAGGCAGAGAGGTTGCAGAGTGAGCCAAGATCATGCCATTGCACTGCATCCTGGGTGACAGAGCTAGACTCTGTCTCAAAATTTAAAAAAAAAAAAAAAAAAAAAAAAAATGGGGGGGAATGAGAGATTCTTCTGCTGTGAGAATTATTCATTATCCTGACTATGGTGGTGGATGCACAGACCTACACAGATGATAAAATTGTGCAGAATCACATTTGCACACATACAAGAGTACAAAATCTGAAAAAGATCATTGGATCGTATCAGTGTTAATATCCTGATGGTGACACTGTACTCCAGATTTGCAAAATGTCTCCAATGGGGAAACTGGGTAAAATACACAGGGGATCTCTCTGTACAATTTCTTACAACTACATGTGATTCTACAATGGACTCAATTAAAATTTCAATTAGAAAAAGCAATAAAAAGCCGGGTGCGGTGGCCCATGCTTGTAATCCCAGCACTTTGGGCAGGTGGATCACCTCAAGTCAGCAGTTTGAGACCTGCCTAGTCAACATGGCAAAACCCCGTCTCTACTAAAAATACAAAAATTAGCCAGGCAATGTGGCGAGAGCCTGTAATCTCAGCTACTTGGGAGGCTGAGGCAGGAGAATTGCTTGAACCTAGGAGATGGAGGTTGCTGTGAGCCAAGATCACACCACTGGACTCCAGCCTGGGCAACAGAGGGAGACTTCATCTCAAAAAAAAAAAAAAAAGGAAAAGAAAAGGAAAAGCAATAAAAGTAAAAAAGACCAAAAAGACCAAGTCCACATTCTTCTGTGAAGCCATTTATTCATGGGATAAATGTCAGTGTCTCCTAGGGGCTAGTGCCGTCCACTCTGGGGGAGTGTGATGGACAGAAGGGGGGGGACCTGCAGTGATTAAGCCACCAGCTCTACCCATTCCCTCTTTACTTTCTTGCACTAGCCGGCAGATATTAGGAAATATGTGGCAATTATTATTTATTTACAGCTTAGAGTTTTATAGTTCTTTTAGAGTCATTATTGAAGAGAATGATTAATATAATACATTTCTTTAAAAAGGAGCTAGGGAAAATGGGGTAGATTAAACTGCCTGCAACTTCTCTCAAGGAGAATCCCCGATGGCAGCTATCACCTTGTGATTTATCTCTACCTCCTAAGAGTAGAATGCAGCAAAATTGATAAATGAACAAATGGCAAATAGTTAATTGAAATTTCTGGTCAGTTGCCTTTGCGTTTTACTATAAGGACAGAAGCAGCAGGAAAGCACTGATGAGAAAACTTATTTAAGTGATAGGTGAGAAATAATATTTAAACTGAAGAGAAGAAATTATGTCCCGTTTTTCATATCCTAAAGAACATATAGCGTAGTCTTAATGTCCAAAATATTCTCAAGGCTGAAGGAAATCTATTTTAAAAGAATTCACCCAGGGAGTTCTAATTCAAGGTTGGCTTCTCATTCTTTTTTAATTGCATTAACTTTCATTCTTAGAAATTTATTGGGCTTTATTATTATTAAGCCTTACAGAATCATAGGAAGCCCTAAGAAATAATTTATTGAAACTTTGTCACATTACAGCTGAGGAAAACAAGGCCCAGAAAGGTGAAATGAAGCCAAAGTCACATAGCTGGTACTTCAATGACGTTTTTTTTTTTTTTGAGACAGAGTCTCACTCTGTCACCAGGATGGAGTGTAATGGCGTGATCTCAGCTCACTGCAACCCCCACCTCCCGGGTTCAAGCAATTCTCCTCCCTCAGCCTCCTGAGTAGCTGGGACTACAGGTGCACACCACCACACCCAGCTTATTTTTGTACTTTCAGTAGAGACGGGGTTTCACCATGTGGGCCATGATCTGTCTGCCTCAGCCTCCCAAAGTGCTGGGATTATGATGTTTTCAATATAATATACTGTCAATATCAGGATATCTTTGCTTGTCACCCAAATGTGTCTTTAACAAGGACAATTTATAATTAATTATTAATTAATAATACATCATAACCTACAAACATACTCTCAATATCTAGATAAACAGCTGCAAAGGCAAATCTTTTCATAAGTGTAGGCAGGGAAGAGGATATTTTGAACATTGAGGGTCAGGCTCAGTACAGGCTCTGTGTCAGAACACCTGCAATTCTGGCTGCCCCATCTGCTCAAGGAGCTTGAACAGGTTTCTTAAAATCTCAGCTTCAGTTTTCTTAACCATGAAATGAGAATGATAGTAGTGCCAGTATCATAAGCTTTGTTATGAAGATGAAAGATGCTATCATAAATGTAAAGGGCTTATCACAAAGCCTGGCACACAGTGAGTGTCCAGTATGTCTTGGACAGTATCATTACATCTAATCTTTGACTTTTGGTTTATACAAATAAAGAATGGCTGACTCCAATCCTGGGTCACTCATAAAAAGAACACTAAAACAATGAAAAACTGAAAAACCTTTTGATTGAAAACCAGTTGGTATCACCATCTTTCCATGGTTTTCCAAAATTAAATTATTTTTAATTAACAAAAGCAACCCCCACCAAAAAAAAATCATGTATTGTTAAAATGTGGTGAGAGATCAGAAGTTCTGTTTTAGTAACATTTTTAGTATTTGGTTAAAGAAGATTGTCAAAAGCACTTCTGTCCCAAATCTTCAGCTCACCTGTCTTTGACACACAACATACTTTTGCATACCCAATTGTTTTTTTTTTTTCTTTTTTTTTTTTTTATTATACTTTAAGTTCTAGGGTACATGTGCATAACGTGCAGGTTTGTTACATATGTATACTTATGCCATGTTGGTGTGCTGCACCCATCAACTCGTCAGCACCCATCAATTCATCATTTATATCATGTATAACTCCCCAGTGCAATCCCTCCCTCCTCCCCCCTCCCCATGATAGGCCCCAGTGTGTGATGTTCCCCTTCCCGAGTCCAAGTGATCTCATTGTTCAGTTCCCACCTATGAGTGAGAACATGCGGTGTTTGGTTTTCTCTTCTTGTGATAGTTTGCTAAGAATGATGGTTTCCAGCTGCATCCATGTCCCTACAAAGGACGCAAACTCATCCTTTTTTATGGCTGCATAGTATTCCATGGTGTATATGTGCCACATTTTCTTAATCCAGTCTGTCACAGATGGACATTTGGGTTGATTCAAAGTCTTTGCTATTGTGAGTAGTGCCGCAATAAACATACGTGTGCATGTGTCTTTGTAGTAGACTAATTTATAATCCTTTGGGTATATACCCAGTAGTGGGATGGCTGGGTCATATGGTACATCTAGTTCTAGATCCTTGAGGAATTGCCATACTGTTTTCCATAATGGTTGAACTAGTTTACAATCCCACCAACAGTGTAAAAGTGTTCCTATTTCTCCACATCCTCTCCAACACCTGTTGTTTCCTGACTTCTTAATGATTGCCATTCTAACTGGTGTGAGATGGTATCTCATTGTGGTTTTGATTTGCATTTCTCTGATGGCGAGTGATGATGAGCATTTTTTCATGTGTCTGTTGGCTGTATGAATATCTTCTTTTGAGAAATGTCTGTTCATATCCTTTCCCCACTTTTTGATGGGGTTGTTTGTTTTTTTCTCGTATATTTGTTTGAGTTCTTTGTAGATTCTGGATATTAGCCCTTTGTCAGATGAGTAGGTTGCAAAAATTTTCTCCCATTCTGTAGGTTGCCTGTTCACTCTGATGGTAGTTTCTTTTGCTGTGCAAAAGCTCTTTAGTTTAATTAGATCCCATTTGTCAATTTTGGCTTTTGCTGCCGTTGCTTTTGGTGTTTTAGACATGAAGTCCTTGCCCATGCCTATGTCCTGAATGGTACTACCTAGGTTTTCTTCTAGGGTTTTTATGGTATTAGGTCTAACATTTAAGTCTCTAATCCATCTTGAATTAATCTTCGTATAAGGGGTAAGGAAAGGATCCAGTTTCAGCTTTCTACTTATGGCTAGCCAATTTTCCCAGCACCATTTATTAAATAGGGAATCCTTTCCCCATTTCTTGTTTCTCTCAGGTTTGTCAAAGATCAGATGGTTGTAGATGTGTGGTATTATTTCTGAGGACTCTGTTCTGTTCCATTGGTCTATATCTCTGTTTTGGTACCAGTACCATGCTGTTTTGGTTACTGTAGCCTTGTAGTATAGTTTGAAGTCAGGTAGCGTGATGCCTCCAGCTTTGTCCTTTTGACTTAGGATTGTCTTGGCAATGCGGGCTCTTTTTTGATTCTATATGAACTTTAAAGCAGTTTTTTCCAATTCTGTGAAGAAAGTCATTGGTAGCTTGATGGGGATGGCATTGAATATATAAATAACCTTGGGCAGTATGGCCATTTTCACGATATTGATTCTTCCTATCCATGAGCATGGTATGTTCTTCCATTTGTTTGTGTCCTCTTTGATTTCACTGAGCAGTGGTTTGTAGTTCTCCTTGAAGAGGTCCTTTACATCCCTTGTAAGCTGGATTCCTAGGTATTTTATTCTCTTTGAAGCAATTGTGAATGGAAGTTCATTCCTGATTTGGCTCTCTGCTTGTCTGTTACTGGTGTATAAGAATGCTTGTGATTTTTGCACATTAATTTTGTATCCTGAGACTTTGCTGAAGTTGCTTATCAGCTTAAGGAGATTTTGGGCTGAGACGATGGGGTTTTCTAAATATACAATCATGTCATCTGCAAACAGGGACAATTTGACTTCTTCTTTTCCTAACTGGATACCCTTGATTTCTTTCTCTTGCCTGATTGCCCTAGCCAGAACTTCCAACACTACGTTGAATAGGAGTGGTGAGGGAGGGCATCCCTGTCTTGTGCCAGTTTTCAAAGGGAATTTTTCCAGTTTTTGCCCATTCAGAATGATATTAGCTGTGGGCTTGTCATAAATAGCTCTTATTATTTTGAGGTACGTTCCATCAATACCGAATTTATTGAGCGTTTTTAGCATGAAGGGCTGTTGAATTTTGTCAAAAGCCTTTTCTGCATCTATTGAGATAATCATGTGGTTCTTGTCTTTGGTTCTGTTTATATGCTGGATTACGTTTATTGATTTGCGAATGTTGAACCAGCCTTGCATCCCAGGGATGAAGCCCACTTGATCATGGTGGATAAGCTTTTTGATGTGCTGCTGAATCCGGTTTGCCAGTACTTTATTGAGAATTTTTGCATCGATGTTCATCAGGGATATTGGTCTAAAATTCTCTTTTTTTGTTGTGTCTCTGCCAGGCTTTGGTATCAGGATGATGTTGGCCTCATAAAATGAGTTAGGGAGGATTCCCTCTTTTTCTATTGATTGGAATAGTTTCAGAAGGAATGGTACCAGCTCCTCCTTGTATCTCTGGTAGAATTCAGCTGTGAATCCATCTGGTCCTGGACTTTTTTTGGTGGGTAGGCTATTAATTGTTGCCTCAATTTCAGAGCCTGCTATTGGTCTATTCAGGGATTCAACTTCTTCCTGGTTTAGTCTTGGGAGAGTGTCACTGTCCAGGAAATTATCCATTTCTTCTAGATTTTCTAGTTGATTTGCGTAAAGGCGTTTATAGTATTCTCTGATGGTTGTTTGTATTTCTGTGGGGTCGGTGGTGATATCCCCTTTATCATTTTTTATTGCGTCTATTTGATTCCTCTCTCTTTTCTTCTTTATTAGTCTTGCTGGCGGTCTGTCAATTTTGTTGATCTTTTCAAAAAACCAACTCCTGGATTCATTGATTTTTTGGAGGGTTTTTTGTGTCTCTATCTCCTTCAGTTCTGCTCTGATCTTAGTTATTTCTTGCCTTCTGCTAGCTTTTGAATGTGTTTGCTCTTGCCTCTCTAGTTCTTTTAATTGTGATGTTAGAGTGTCCATTTTAGATCTTTCCTGCTTTCTCTTGTGGGCATTTAGTGCTATAAATTTCCCTCTACAGACTGCTTTAAATGTGTCCCAGAGATTCTGGTATGTTGTATCTTTGTTCTCATTGGTTTCAAAGAACATCTTTATTTCTGCTTTCATTTCGTTATGTACCCAGTAGTCATTCAGGAGCAGGTTGTTCAGTTTCCATGTAGTTGAGCGGTTTTGATTGAGTTTCTTAGTCCTGAGTTCTAGTTTGATTGCACTGTGGTCTGAGAGACAGTTTGTTATAATTTCTGTTCTTTTACATTTGCTGAGGAGGGCTTTACTTCCAATTATGTGGTCAATTTTGGAATAAGTGCGATGTGGTGCTGAGAAGAATGTATATTCTGTTGATTTGGGGTGGAGAGTTCTATAGATGTCTACTAGGTCCGCTTGGTGCAGAGATGAGTTCAATTCCTGGATATCCTTGTTAACTTTCTGTCTCGTTGATCTGTCTAATGTTGACAGCGGAGTGTTGAAGTCTCCCATTATTATTGTATGGGAGTCTAAGTCTCTTTGTAAGTCTCTAAGGACTTGCTTTATGAATCTGGGTGCTCCTGTATTGGGTGCATATATATTTAGGAGGGTTAGCTCTTCCTGTTGAATTGATCCCTTTACCATTATGTAATGGCCTTCTTTGTCTCTTTTGATCTTTGATGGTTTAAAGTCTGTTTTATCAGAGACTAGGATTGCAACCCCTGCTTTTTTTTGTTCTCCATTTGCTTGGTAGATCTTCCTCCATCCCTTTATTTTGAGCCTATGTATGTCTCTGCATGTGAGATGGGTCTCCTGAATACAGCAGACTGATGGGTCTTGACTCTTTATCCAGTTTGCCAGTCTGTGTCTTTTAATTGGAGCATTTAGTCCATTTACATTTAAGGTTAATATTGTTATGTGTGAACTTGATCCTGTCATTATGATATTAACTGGTTATTTTGCTCGTTAGTTGATGCAGTTTCTTCCTAGCCTCGATGGTCTTTACATTTTGGCATGTTGTTGCGATGGCTGGTACCGGTTGTTCCTTTCCATGTTTAGGGCTTCCTTCAGGGTCTCTTGTAAGGCAGGCCTGGTGGTGACAAAATCTCTAAGCATTTGCTTATCTGTAAAGGATTTTATTTCTCCTTCACTGATGAAACTTAGTTTGGCTGGATATGAAATTCTGGGTTGAAAATTCTTTTCTTTAAGAACGTTGAATATTGGCCCCCACTCTCTTCTGGCTTGTAGAGTTTCTGCCGAGAGATCTGCTGTTAGTCTGATGGGCTTCCCTTTGTGGGTAACCCGACCTTTCTCTCTGGCTGCCCTTAAGATTTTTTCCTTCATTTCAACTTTGGTGAATCTGGCAATTATGTGTCTTGGAGTTGCTCTTCTCAAGGAGTATCTTTGTGGCGTTCTCTGTATTTCCTGAATTTGAATGTTGGCCTGCCCTACTAGGTTGGGGAAGTTCTCCTGGATGATATCCTGAAGAGTGTTTTCCAACTTGGTTCCATTTTCCCCCTCACTTTCAGGCACCCCAATCAGACGTAGATTTGGTCTTTTTACATAATCCCATACTTCTTGCAGGCTTTGTTCATTTCTTTTTCTTCTTTTTTCTTTTCGGTTTCTCTTCTCGCTTCATTTCATTCATTTGATCCTCAATCGCTGATACTCTTTCTTCCAGTTGATCGAGTCGGTTACTGAAGCTTGTGCATTTGTCACGTATTTCTCGTGTCATGGTTTTCATCTCTGTCATTTCGTTTATGATCTTCTCTGCATTAATTAGTCTAGCTGTCAATTCTTCCACTCTTTTTTCAAGATTTTTAGTTTCTTTGCGCTGGGTACGTAATTCCTCCTTTAGCTCTGAGAAGTTTGATGGACTGAAGCCTTCTTCTCTCATCTCGTCAAAGTCATTCTCTGACCAGCTTTGATCCGTTGCTGGCGATGGGCTGCGCTCCTTTGCAGGGGGAGATGCGCTCTTATTTTTTGAATTTCCAGCTTTTCTGCCCTGCTTCTTCCCCATCTTTGTGGTTTTATCTGTCTCTGGTCTTTGATGGTGGTGACGTACTGATGGGGTTTTGGTATAGGTGTCCTTCCTGTTTGATAGTTTTCCTTCTGACAGTCAGAAGGACTATCTGTTGGTCTGTTGGAGATTGCTTGAGGTCCACTCCAGACCCTGTTTGCCTGGGTATCAGCAGCAGAGGTTGCAGAAGATAGAATATTGCTGAACAGCGAGTGTACCTGTCTGATTCTTCCTTTGGAAGTTTCCTCTCAGGGGTGTCCTCCACCCTGTGAGGTGTGGGGTGTCAGACTACCCCTAGTGGGGGATGTCTCCCAGCTAGGCTACTCAGGGGTCAGGGACCCACCTGAGCAGGCAGTCTCTCAGTTCTCAGATCTCAACCTCCGCGTTGGGAGATCCACGGCTCTCCCCAGAGCTGTCAGACAGAGTCGTTCGCGTCTGCACCGGCCCCCGCTGCTTCCCCTGTTGGTCTTCAGCTGTGCGCTGTCCCCAGAGGTGGAGTCTACAGAGACAGGCAGGCTTCCTTGAGCTGCTGTGAGCTCCACCCAGTTCGAGCTTCCCAGCGGCTTTGTTTACCTACTTAAGCCTCAGCAATGGCGGGCGCCCCTCCCCCAGCCTCGCTGCTGCCTTGCTGATAGATCGCCGCAGACTGCTGTGTTAGCAGTGAGGGAGGCTCCGTGGGCATGGGACCCTCCCGGCCAGGTGTGGGGTATATTCTCCTGGTGTGCCTGTCTGCTTAAAGCGCAGTATTGGAGGGGGAGTTACCCGATTTTCCAGGTGTTGTGTGTCTCAGTTCCCCTGGCTAGGAAAACGAATTCCCTTCCCCCTTGGCTTCCAGGTGAGGCGATGCCTCACCCTGCTTCAGCTCTCGCTGGTCAGGCTGCAGCAGCTGACCAGCACCGATTGTCCGGCACTCCCTAGTGAGATGACCCCAGTACCTCAGTTGAAAATGCAGAAATCACCGGTCTTCTGTGTCGCTCGCGCTGGGAGTTGGAGACTGGAGCTGTTCCTATTCGGCCATCTTACCCAATTGTTTTGAAATAAACATTTGAAAGTCAAAATTCTGGGCTGGACTCAGTGGCTCACATCTGTAATCCCTAGCACTTTGGGAGGCCAAGACGGGTAGATCACCTGAGGTCAGGAGTTCGAGACCAGCCTGGCCAACATGGTGAAAGCCCATCTCTACTAAAAAAAAAAAAAAAAAAAAAAAAAAATATATATATATATATATATATATATATACAAAAAATTAGCCAGGTATGGTGGCAGGCACCTGTAAGGTCAGCTACTTGGGAGGCTGAGGCAGGAGAATCACTTTAACCCAGGAGGCAGAGGTTGCAGTGAGCCACGGAGATCACGCCACTGCACTCCAGCCTGGGCAACAAAAGCAAAACTCTGTCTAAAAAAACAAGAAAGTCAAAATTCTTCTTATTATGACATTCCAAAATATTCCAGAAGGCATGGAAAATTTTTGAATTTCTTACATACATACAGTTGATCATTATTATTATATTTCATATTTACAAATTCACCTACTCACTAAAAGCTATCTAGAACCTCAAAAGTAGTATTCATGGTGCTTTTGTGCTTATTTGCAAACATGCTATGCAGCAAAAAAATTGTCATCAATGTGTACATTCTCATTTGAAGTCAAACAACATGATGCCCTTGCCTTCTAGTTTCAGCTCTTATACCATAAACAAGTATCATTTTTGCAGTCTATTCAGTGATATTTTTTTGCAGTCTTGTGTTTTTATTGGCGATTTCACTGTATAGAATGGCCCCTAAGTGGAGTGCTGAAATGCTCTCTATTGCTCCTAAGCACAAGATGCCGTGATGTGTCCTGTGGAGAAAATATATATGTTAGATGAGCTGTGTTTAGGCATGACTGATTGTGCTGGCAGCCATGAGTTCAACGTTAATAAATCAACAAGGTATATTTCAAAACTGAATATTAAATAAGATACACACATAAAGCAAGGTAATGTATTGGTTGGTTAATAAAATGTTATGACCAGAGGCTTGCAGGAACCTAACCCTGTATTTACTTTAGGAACAATGTTGTAGTATTCACTAGTTGAGTGTTAGCAGTAACTGTGTGAAACATAACTACTGCAAATAGTGACAATTGACTGAATTATTTTTAACCTGCATCACATGAATATGATGATACATTACGTTTGTATATTATTTTGCAGTTTAAATAGCAGTTCCACAGCTGTTATCACACATGATGTTCATGGAGTGTTACAGTTTGGCTGTGTCACCACCCAAATCTCATCTTGAATTGTAGCTCCCATAATTCCCACTTGTTGTGGGAGGGACCCGATGGGAGATAATTGAATCATGGGAGTGGTTTCCCCCATACTGTTCTTGTGGATGTGAATAAGTCTCATGAGATCTGATGGTTTTATAAGGGGTTTCCCTTTCAGTTGGCTCTCATTCTCTCTTGCCTGCTGCCATGTAAGATATGCCTTTCACCTTCTGCCATGATTGTGAGGCATCCCCAGCCATGTGGAACTGTGAGTCCATTAAACCTCTTTTTCTCTGAAAATTACCCAGTCTCAGGTACATCTTTATCAGCAAAGTGAAAACAGACTAATACATGGAGGTAAAAGGAGAGTGGTTACTGCTCAGTACACTAGAGTAACAAGTCCAACTAAGGCTACCCAGGTAGAGCCTGGTCTTCTCCTTCTGGTTTGTGAAATCTCATGGTGCTTCCTATAGCATAAAGACTGGCTGCCACTCAACACCACTGCATCTTAGGGTCCAAGGAAGGGGAACATAACATGTTTTGAAGAAAAAAGTCTGGGCTACAAAGGCTTTTTATGTAATCTTGCTAATGACCTGGAATTTAAACTTTGGAGAGCTTGAAGGATAACAAATTGTAGCAAAAAGAAATCAAGTCACTCCTTGTTTGAATATTCTGAAGAACAAAACAGAAAAACACAATGAAAGGGTAACAGAAGAAGCAGATTTGGCCCAATAAGTTTGTGCTTTGAATGTTCCTCCAGTACTAACATGGCCACATTTGGGAAGACTGGCCTCCCCACAGACTTCTCTATAGCACTTTGAAGGAAGAATAGAGCAGCCGTAGAAAAATAAATGTTTGCATGAAAGAATTATTCATCTCTTAAAAATCTATAGAGTGTGAATAATCCTGCTATAAAAAGCATTAAATGTTTACAACAGATATTTCATGGGACTGCTATGTTTTTTGGCAGCAAGCATGGCTAGATTTTGAATATGACAGCTCTGTGCTCTCGTGATAAGATAGACTCTGTGGTCTAAGTAAGAATTATTTTCCTGCTTATAAATGTAGCTGTTCAAAAACAATAAAGTGTATTTATCTGAGGAAGATAATCTTCTAAAAGAAATGTTTAATAATTTTTAATTCACAATTTACTGCTTCTCCAAGGTAAATTCATTTTCCAACTGTTACTCTATCTTTATTGACTGGGAAGAATTAGCATTCAAAGTACAAACTCAGAGGTTAAAGCAAAGTCATATACAGAAGTGAGCCTTATTCCATTGTCCTGTATCACAGGTGCCAGATTTATTTAACAGACTGTCTTTCAGTCTCACCTACAGCAACAAGACAGGTGCTCTGGAGGACAATGTACACTGAATGCCTTCCAAGTGTGAAGCACCTTCCTGGTACTACATTGTCACTAATCTAACCTTGCAAGTAAGTGCCGACTGAAATCTCCACTTGACATGTGAGGAAAGAGGCTCCGAAGTTTTAAAGTGACATGTGTCAAGTCATATAGCTAGTAAGTGGTAGAACCAGGATTCCAGGGTGGGTTTTTCTGTGCTTGTTGGTTTATGTATTGTCTGTGTTTGTTTTATGAAAGAGAAAAGACCCTGAGAGATAGGCACAGTACAGGTGACCCTTGAACAACATGAGAGTTAGGGGTGCTGACCCCCTCTGCAGTCAAAATTTTGCATATAACTTTGGGCTTTTCAGAAACTTACTGCCAATAGCTTACTGTTGACCAGAAGCCTTACTGATAACATAAACAGTTGATAAAGACATCTTTTATATATGTATTATATACTGTATTCTTTAAATAAAGTAAGCTAGAGAAAAGAAAACATTATTAGGAAAATCACAGGAAAGAGAAAATACATTTATTATTCCTTAAATGGAAGTGGAACATTATAAAGCTGTTCATCCTTATCTTCTTCACATTGAGTAGGCTGAGGAGGAGCAGGAGAAGGAAGAGGGGTTGGTCTTACTATCTCAATTCCTGATAAGGTTCTCTCCTCTTTCCTTTTCCTCCATCTCTCTGTGTCGATCCTAGTGCTCTCATCAGCTTTTAACCAGTAGAGGTCTCTAAGCTGTCTAAAACCCTAGCATGGTAGCAGCCTGGGCTCCCTGTACACAGAAAAAGACCTGGCTTCAAAATCCTAGTTAATATGGGAAGTGCATTAGGAAGTAGAAAGGAAAAAAAAGTCAAACAATAAGGAAAGGATTAATACAAATCATAAATTAATTTTGTGGGCCTAATTACTATTTTTTAAAACACTGTAAGTTTTAGTAGATTTTCTTACTCTTCGTTATATAAGTCAAACACTAAAACATGTTTTAAAAAAAACATCTTTTTATTATTTCTTAACTATTAAGGTTATTTAATCAAAATTAATTAATATCAAATTAATGGTAATACAAATGAAGTCACATTATTAATTTAAAACAAAGTGACTTAGCCTTGCAAATAATACACTATCGTGTGGATTAATAGTTTGAAGGTTTAACTTTACAGCCTTTTAAATTGACTTAATATTTTAGAGCATTTTTAAGTTTACAGAAAAATGGAGGGCCAGGCGCCGGGGCTCAAGCCTGTAATCCCAGCACTTTGGGAGGTCGAGACGGGCGGATCACGAGGTCAGGAGATGGAGACCATCCTGGTTAACACGGTGAAACCCCATCTCTACTAAAAAATACAAAAAACTAGCTGGGCGAGGTGGCGGGCGCCTGTAGTCCCAGCTACTCGGGAGGCTGAGGCAGGAGAATGGCGTGAACCCGGGAGGCGGAGCTTGCAGTGAGCTGAGATCCGGCCACTGCACTCCAGCCTGGGAGACAGAGCGAGACTCCGTCTCAAAAAAAAAAAAAGAAAGAAAAAAGAAAAAAAGAAAAATGGAGCAAAAAGTACAGAGAGTTTCCATATACTTCCTCACCCCTCCCCACATATATACATAGTTTCTCTTTTTATTAACATCTTTCTGTATCATATTTTTGGTGTTACATACTTACCACACATAGTACATATGTTGTAATCTCTTGTGCGTCCATTCTCTGGGTTTGGACAAATGTTTAATGACAGGGATCCACCGTTACAGTATCATAGAGAGGAGTTCCCCTGCCCTAAAAATCCTCCGTGCTCCACCTGTTCATCCCTCCCTTCCCTCTACTCCTTGCCCAGTCCCCAGCCAACTACTGATCCTTTTCCTGCCTCTATAGCTTTGTCTTTTCCAGAATGTCACATAGTTGGAATCATACAATATGTACCCTTTTCAGATTAGCTTCTTTCACTTTGTAAAATACATCTAAGTTTCCTTCATGTCATGGCTTGATAGATCATTTCTTTTGATTGATAAATAATATTTCAGCCTTATTTTTATAAGGAAAAAATCAAATCAAGAAACTAAAGTTTTGGCCGGGCGCGGTGGCTCAAGTCTGTAATCCCAGCACTTTGGGAGGCCGAGACGGGCAGATCACGAGGTCAGCAGATCGAGACCATCCTGGCTAACACGGTGAAACCCCGTCTCTACTAAAAATACAAAAAACTAGCCGGGCGAGGTGGCGGGCACCTGTAGTCCCAGCTACTCGGGAGGCTGAGGCAGGAGAATGGCGGAAACCCGGGAGGCGGAGCTTGCAGTGAGCTGAGATCAGGCCACTGCACTCCAGCCTGGGCCACAGAGAGAGACTCCGTCTCTTAAAAAAAAAAAAAGAAACTACAGTTTGAACAGCCATTATAGAAAAAAAGGTTAAAGTCAATAAACAAAAACAATTGTTCAACTTCACTCATAATTATATGCACCTCCCAGCTCTTAGACTAGGTAAGTAACATCAGTGGCCAGCTGGATGCCACCGATTGAGTGATTGTTTTTATTTCATGACATGTGCTCCATTGGCCCTCCTTTTCCTGACACATTTATAATCACCTTAATCCCAAAGCAACTGTTTTTGACAAATATGCATATATCCTCTGATTTAATCCATTTTCTGTTGCTGTAACAGAATACCCAAGAATGGGTAATTTATAAAGAAAATGACTTTATTTCATTCACGCTTCTGGAGGCTGGGAAGTCCAAGGGCCACTTCTGGTGACGACCTTCTTGCTGTGTCATGGCATGGTGGAGGGCATCACATGGTGAGAAAGCAAGACCATGTCAGGCTCAGGTCTCTCTTCCTCTTTCTTTCTTTCTTTTTTTTCTTTGAGATGGAGTTTCACTCTTGTTGCCCAGGCTGGAGTGCAATGGCACGATCTTGGCTCACTGCAACCTCCACTTCCCGGGTTCAATTGATTATACTACCTCAGCCTCCCGAGTAGCTGGGATTACAGGTATGTGCCACCACGCCCAGCTAATTTTTATATTTTTAGTAGAGATGGGGTTTCACCATGTTCGCTGGGATGGTCTCAATCTCTTGACATTGTGATCTGCCCACTTTGGCCCCACAAAGTGCTGGGATTACAGGTGTAAGCCACCACACCTGGCCTTTATTTATTTATTTATTTTTTTTTATTTTTATTTTTTTTTTCTTTTCTTTTTGAGACAGCCTCGCACTGTTGCTCAGGCTGGAGTGCAATGGCGTAATCTCGGCTCACTGCAAGCTCCACCTCCCGGCTTCAAGCAATTCTCCTGCCTTAGCCTCCCAAGTAACTGGGATTATACGCACTTGCCACCATGCCCAGCTAATTTTTCGTGTTTTTAGTAGATGTGGGTTTTTCCTATGTTGGCCAAGCTGGTCTCAAACTCCTGACCTCGTGATCTGGCCACCTCAGCCTCCCAAAGTGCTGGGATTACAGGTGTGAGCCACCGCACCTGGCTTCTCTTCCTCTTTCTTTAAAGCCACCAGCCCCAGCATAGTGGCCCACCTTGACGACCTTATCTAATTCTAATTACCTCCCAAAGGCCCCACCTCCAAATACCATCAACCTCAACTCATGAAATTTGGGGGACATTCAAACCATAGCATCTTCTTCAAGATAATGTAAAACTATTAAATTAAATAATAGAGTAGAAATCACACTAATAATTTGTGGGTCTATTCATATTATGTATTACCTGATAATTTTTACCTATTTTTTGAAAATTGTTCCAATCATTCCCCCGGCTTCCTTTTCAAAAGAGTCAAACATAGCCAGTTCATTTAAGGAATATGCAAAACCTTTCCACCAAGACTTTTATGGTACAGAGAAGTGATTCACAAGCCACAATTCAATTAAATTTAGCAAATATTTCTTGGACAACAACTACATGCTTGAGGTTGGCCTGTGGACCTGTTTTTAAACTTCCTGTTCATTCTACTTTGACTTTTTAATTAGAACACATTAAAATATCTTAGCAAAAAAAAAACAAAGAAGAAGAAAGAAAAACCCACTTTGTGTATTGCATTTTCGAATACACAAGAGAAGAGAAGTGCAACTCAGGGTGGTAGGATTCCTCCCTAGCAGGCCTGTCTCCCTTTGATTACCCCAATATTCCGAAGGTGCTGGTTTTGTACACCAGGCAGTCTAATAGGACCCTATCAGCTCAGTGTTCTCAGAAATTTCAGTTTTGTCCCAGACCCTAGAAAGTCACAATACCTCCAGAGCTGTGCTTAACGGGCCATAGTGGGAGGATTTGGAAAGGAGAAGATGAATCTTTTATGTGAAAAGCAGGTGGAGGAAACTGAAGAGTGGGGAGAAGAGAGGTGGATGCTGACCTGAATTGTGCTTTCAGGAGCAGAACGAGTTTGCTCTCTGCATAAGAGATGACCTGAATGGCAGGACTACCTGTCACTCTGATTGTACACAGAGACTGTCTTGGTGGGAGTTTTTCGAACAGATTTGTCCTCCCAGGGTGAAATAGCAGAGAGATTCAAGACAGCCCTCAACTAGAGTATGACCAATGAATACCAACTTACTGGTTTTTTTTTTTTTTTTCATTCCTTTTTCCCTGTGCTCAAGAAGCAAAATGATGCTGTAAATGAACACACACACACACACACACACACACACACACACACTATGTTGGGGAGGAGGGTAAAGGAACAGAATTGCTCTCAGCAAACACTGGTAGCATCAAAATAGCCAGTCATGCTGATGGCTGCCACATGGCTCATGGGATAACTTCCACAGGCCAGCTCTCTTGCTGTTGGCTGTCTGGACTTCCCAGCTCAGTCCCTCACCTCTTTACAGGACAAGGCACACTAGAAACCAAGGCTGTTGGGGGAGGCAGCAACAGAGACCAGACATTCCCTCTGCACGCACATGATGTCATCAATAGAAACTCTGCTGATGATGAACCCACTTTCATATAAACCTTTTAAAGCCGGAGTTAGTTTTTGCAATGACAAAAATAACAAACCACATTTTTTTAAATCGCCTCCTTAATAATAATGGAAATTCAGGTGACATTAATGAAAATTGTAACACATGTTCAAATCAGAATCTATGTTCAGTGTTATATGCAGAATATAAAGGGATTTCTTTTCTCAATCGATGGAAAAGGCAAGTCGTATTTAAGTAGTCACGGTATCCTGGATTTTTAATATAGCAACGTAATTGAATAATATGATATTTTGATGTATCTGGTTTTAGTATTTAAGGTGATAAAATATTAAATTTAAGCTTAAAATTAAAAATAGAGGAAAAAGAAAAAAATTAAACTGAAGTGAAAATGTTTCTTGTTTTTTAAAAAATCATGGTACATAACAGTTTTCACCTTCACTTTTAGAAATTACAGCGCAACCCTCTATCACGTGGTAGAGAGAGTCAGCCATATGGAAAACCAAGCTGATCGTTCTATTCCTGTGCAAATTCTAACCCTAAAATATTTCCTTATAATGCTTTAAGAAAGAAAATAACTCTGCAAAGCATTTTTTATCATTTTGAAAGCTCCCTTTGTCTTGATTCTCATTGTGAAGGTCCGGGATAGGAAAATTTCCAGGGATGAGAATTTATCTTCACTTTCTCTATGCTCTCATTTCAGAATGAATAGTGATCAGGTTTTTAATAATGCATTCCACAGGTGTGAGTGGTTGCTCACACCTGTCACTTTCTATCTTCATGTGGCTGGTGCCTACAACAGTAAATTTCTGCTGCAGATTCATTAAGGTAGTTGTTCATTCCCCGTCGTAATTAGACCTCCCATTTCAGCCTTTTATGTCAAACCCATCACTCACCCTGGCACTCAGGCTCACCTCTTTGCAAAGCCCTTCCTGGTGCTATCCTGGCTCTAAACGCAGGTGATAAATGTGTCAGCATGGGGGCCTTTCCTGTCCCTGAGGACCATCAATCGTTAAGTAGAGAGAGCTTTTTCCAGCAGCCTTCTAAGGTTTATACCCATGAGGATATTATTTTTGTGGCTGCATAAAGGAGAATTATTACTTGAAATGAGTTTTGTGAAAGGATGGTTTTGGTGTTGCTTTGGCACCATTTTAAGCTTCTTTTCATAAAATTGACCAGCACACGTCAGAATTTATACTTCTATGAATGTAGATTTTCACCATCTGATGGTGCTGAGTCCCACAGAGAAGAGGATTTGAGACTTTCCAGTATTTAGAGATCTCTACGATGTGCAAGAATGTAGATATTAAGAGGCCATACTGACTTCAATCCCATGCTAAATTAATATAGGAGAGTTCACAGTAATAAAAGAAGTATGTAAGTGATCAGCATGTGTTTCAGTCAGGGTTCTCTAGAGGGACAGAACTAATGGAAAAAATAAAAAGAAAAAGAAATATATATACATGGAGTTTATTATTGAGTAATAGCTCACACGATCACAAGGTCCCACAATAGACCGTCTGCAGGCTGAGGAGCAAGGAGAGACAGTCCGAGTTCCAAAACTGAAGAACTTGGAGTCCAATGTTCCAGGGCAGGAAGCATCCAGCACAAGAGAAAGATGTAGGCTGGGAGGCTAGGCCAGTCTCCCTCTTCACATTTTTCTGCCTGCTTATGTTCTAGCCCAGCTGGCAGCTGATTAGATTGTGCCCACCCAGATTAAGGGTGGGTCTGCCTTTCCCAGCCCACAGACTCAAATGTTCATCTCCTTTGGCAACACCCTCACAGACATGCCCAGGACCAATACTTTGTATCCTTTAGTCCAATCAAGTTGACATTTAGTATTAACTATCAGAGCATGGGAGGTAATGCATATGTTAAATAGTTTCATGTAGCCATTTCACAAGGTATACAGATTCCAAAACATCATGTTGTATACCACAAATATATGAAATTTCTACTTGTCAACTTTTAAAAAATGTTGAAAAGAAGTGTGTGAATAACTTTTTACTTTAGATATAAAATCTTAAGGGCCAGGAAAAGGGCACAAAAATCTAGCCTTTGACATCTCAGAAGAAGCGGTAATTAATTTCATGTCATTCTATTGGTTTCCATGGGGTGGTGCTGGGTGGTGAGGCAAACACAGCAGCAGGAATGTTAACATTTCATATTTTAGCCCTAGAAGTAAAGAAAAAAACAGGTCCCAGATCAGCACTAGCTAGAACCAGGAAACCCCAAAAGCAAAGTCTTTTTTTTTTTTTTTTCTAAAGATAGGTTTTCACAAAAGGAAGTTTTACAAATTCTATATATAAGAGAGTTGAGAAGGAAGATTTTTCTCTCTTCTTGCCCAGGAGGACAAAGGGAAGAGTATCACATTAAGCCATTCGGGTAAAGCGGAGCTTATTGAACGCTGTGGATTAGGATAACACTAATAGAGTTTTCATTTTTAAGCCAATTCAGATGTTCAGATTAATTATGGACACAATGTAGAAAATACCAATTTCTACAAGTTCTACATTTCATTTGAAATCCCAAAGAGGTTAAAGCCGATGGGTTTTAACTGATGAAAACATGTGCCTCTGATTTAAAATGTTTGCAGTGATGAAAACAAAGCAATGCTAGAGTTACAGAGTGTAGCATGTTGAAGCCACCAGCAGAGCTTACGGGACAAAAACAACTGTTTCCTAAGAGAAAAAGAGGCTGAGTATCTTAAGCCTGCAGAAGGGAGAAGACAGTAGTTAGCAAGCTCAGGTTAGCCACTGGTATTACTCTACCTTTCATGACACTCTTCACTGGGGAGGTTGGGGAGATTCGGCCTCACCTAAGGGAGAGATGGCTCATGAACCCAAGGATGCTGCAGGGACCCTGGCCACCACCTGCAGGCCAAACACCAGAATGAGGACCGGAGAACACAGTCTAACTGCTTCCCATCCATCCCCTCCACCCCAACATCTGGTCTCAGCAACTTCCTCTGCCCTACACTGGGATGCCCTCCGTAGTGGATCTGAACCATGCAGCAGATGAAACATGTTTTCCTGACAAGTAGCAGATGGCTATAATTGCCTGAGCCATCTACACTGGCAAATGTTTCTTCTTTATTTGCATATGAGTAAAATTTTTCCCAGTGTTAAATAATGGTGTGAGTAGAGATTTTTTGAGGGCACAGAGCATAGTTGTATAACCACTGTGATTGATGAAAAAAAATTCTTTTTTAAACAACCAAAATCTACTAACTGAATTTGAATAAAATTGTTCTAATGCTTTTTTTTTCTTTGTAACTCTTCACCACCATCTCAATACACGCATTCCTGGACATACTCACATACACTCACACAAACACAAGCATGGTATTTTTTGTGTGTGAGATACTGAAGGTAGCATGAATTAGCAACCAAAAAATTTGCAGTATTAAAGTTAGATATAGGCCGAGCGCGGTGGCTCACACCTGTAATCCCAGCTCTTTGGGAGGCCAAGGCTGGCAGATCACGAGGTCAAGAGATCAAGACCATCCTGGCCAACCAACATGGTGAAACCCCCTCTCTACTAAAAATCCAAAAATTAGCTGGGCGTGGGGGCAGGTGCCTTTAGTCCCAGCTACTCGGGAGGCTGAGGTAGGAAAATCACTTGAACCCAGGAGGCGGAGGTTGCAGTGAGCAGAGATTGCGCCACTACACTCTGGCCCAGGCAACAGAGCGAGACTCTGTCTCCAAAAAAAAAAAAAAAAAGTTAGATATAACTTGGCTTGACTTGCAAATCAACTGCCTAACTAGTAAGATGGCTCCTGGTATATGGCTATGTCTCTTGAGTTTTACAGGCTTGTTTTCAGATTAATGGTAATAGATGTAAAGAATTGGGCATGGTAAGTCAATAGTAAAATTTATTCAACAAATTGAGGACAAACAAGGAAATGGGTTAGGAATTGGTCTGTAGCCAGTCTCAGGAATGTTGTGTTAACCTTTGGGATATAATCGCCCAAAATTAAAGTATAGTGATTCATCCAAAAGTACAAAGTATTACTAGCAAGATGGATGAGGATTTCCATCTAACATTTTTCATCTTCTTATTCCTGAGACACATTATAAAAACACTTAGATTTTGGCAAAAAGGGGGAAGTCATGACTTGGACAGGACTGAAGTTTGTGTCAACATTCCCTGTGCTTTCAAGTTTCAGCATTAGAATCCAAACCCACCAGGCACAGTGGCTCACACCTATAATCCCAGCACTTTGGGAGGACGAGGCAGGCAGATCACTTGAGGTCAGGAGGTCAAACCAAGCCTGGCCAACATAGTGAAACCTCATTTCTACTAAAAATACAGAAATTAGCCAGTCATGGTATCGCATTCCTGTAATCGCAGCTACTCGGGAGGCTGAGGCAGGAGAACCACTTGAACCCAGGAGGCAGAGGCTGCAATAAGCCGAGATCACACCACTGCATTCCAGCCTGGGCAACAGAGCAAGGCTCCATCTCAAAAAAAAAAAAAAAAAAAAAAAAAAAAAAGAATCTAAACCCCTTTGGTTCACAGATGGAAGGAAAAAGCAGACGGTGTTTCCTATTCTACGTATATGCCATGCCTTGAAGTGCCCTGAACAGGCTACTCATCTGTGGCCAATATTATATTATAACCTCTCCATTCTCAGAAGGCACGCTGGCACCCATCTCTGCAAGAAAGGCATCAAACTGTCTGTAAGTCACAGAAGTGTTATTGTATTGGCCTTTGTTAATTCATCCAGAATATACTCTCTAAGCACCTATGTAATTAAACATTACTAAGCTTACATATAATTAACCTTGAAATAATAACTAAACATTGTTAGTTTTATGTACAGCTAACCTAAGAAATAAACTCTCTAGTTATCAGTTTTGGAAAACAAAAGAGCTCTATAACAATTCTGAATTAATCAAAGATTGGAGAATTCTATGCAAACCTATAATCCTTCCCTGTTAAGGGTGAAGAAGCAAAGCTTTGTGTTACTTAAAGACACACTTTGCCATTTTGATTAACTATAATAACTTTTAAAATAAATCAGTCTACTTTCTTGTATATTTGTTTATAGATCACTATAATTATTGTACCTAGTATGATCAACTTTGTTTACTGTATTTCATTAAAGTGGCTAACTTCTCTTGTCCAGACATAAGAGAACACTAGAAGACAAAAAACAAAAACTTTTATGCATCTCTTTTCCTTATGAACACTAATTTTATACCATTTTAACATATTTGAGGTGGCAAAAAAATAAACATATAAATATTGTATCATCCAAAAGTATTTGCATATTTTGTTAATCTATTACCATTCTAAGAATTCAGGGTAAGTTAAAACTGCGTTAGCAACCAGCATTTATTTTGCATCTGTTTCACTCTTGAAATTGTCTAAGTATCAAAGATTATTAACTAATTAACTTCACCATTTGTCTAAGGTCTTAAAGTTAGTTAAGGGTCAAGTAATCACAATTTTTGGAAACGTAATGAATCCTGACACCCAGCACTTAAAAATTTTACAAAACTTAATTCTTTTAAAAATCCATTACCTTTTCATTTAATTGACTGTAATTATGCATATGTATGTGTATACATTTTAAACAAGTTATAAAATTAGTGATGATCAACTTATAAAAACAATGTAGGAAATTTGGGAACTTAAGTCATAAGAAATGTATCATTGGTCTCATACAAACCAAAGTATTATTCTGATATTATTTTTATTTGATAAATGAAATTATAAAGACTCTAAGTCATGCTCAAGGCTCTTCTTCTATCTTGAACTAAGGATTTCTTCTTGTAACTATAGTAACAAGGGCTATGAAAGAAACACAGCTTAATATTTTTCCTTTTAGACATTTTTGACTACTAATATGGTACAGATATTCCTAATGTGCACACATAATGATATAATGAATATTGTAATCAATTTTTTTTTTTTTTTTTGAGATGGAGTCTTGCTCTGTCGCCCAGGCTGGAGTGCAGTGGCGCAGTCTTGGCTCACTGCAAGCTCCACCTCCCAGGTTCACCCCATTCTCCTGCCTCAGCCTCCTGAGTAGCTGGGACTACAGTACAGGCACCTGCCACCACACGCGGCTAATTTTTTGTATTTTTAGTAGAGACGAGGTTTCACCATGTTAGCCAGGAGGGTCTCAATCTCCTGACCTCGTGATCCACCCGCCTCGGCCTCCCAAAGTGCTGGGATTCCAGGCATGAGCCACCGTGCCCAGCCTCAATTAATTTTTAAAGCTTCCCAAGACAGGATAAAAGAGGAGGAAAGGAATAGAAAAAAGCAGTGAGAGGGAGCCAGCTTCAGACACTTAAGAGATTATCACTGTAAAAAGCAAGCGTCTTCCCTTTGCAAGAAGAGGCACTAAACATTTAGATTCAGGAAAACCCACTGTGACATATATACATGCAAAAGATAACTCTTACAGCTGGTATAAAAAATTATTTGGGCCTTGAAATTTTTATCAAGTAACATGTTTAAAAGCCAGACTTTATTAATCCTCAAAGAACAGAAATGTAGAAAACAGCGTTTACAATGAGTCAAACTCTCTTTTTAGATTACAAGACAGATCCTCTCTTCGTGAAGCTTTCTCCAATTTTCGTTCTCAGGCACCACTCAAATGAACAATCTTGTTCATGTCAAAAAGGTCCCCAAAATAGCCACTGCAGTTCAAAATTATCCTGTGAAATTGGCCAGGCAGGCCGGGCGCGGTGGCTCAAGCCTGTAATCCCAGCACTTTGGGAGGCCGAGACGGGCGGATCATGAGCTCAGGAGATCGAGACCATCCTGGCTAATACGGTGAAACCCCGTCTCTACTAAAAAATACAAAAAACTAGCCGGGCGACGAGGCGGGCGCCTGTAGTCCCAGCTACTCGGGAGGCTGAGACAGGAGAATGGCGTGAACCCGGGAGGCGGAGCTTGCAGTGAGCTGAGAGCCGGCCACTGCACTCCAGCCTGGGCAGCAGAGCAAGACTCCGTCTCAAAAAAAAAAAAAAAAAAAAAGAAATTGGCCAGGCATGATAGCTCACCTCCATAATCCTAGCACTTTGGGAGACTGAGGTGGGCAGATTGCCTGAGGTCAGGAGTTTGAGACAAACCTGGGCAACATGGTGAAACCCCATCTCTACTAAAATACAAAAAATTAGCCAGGCATGGTGGCACACGCCTGTAGTCCCAGCTACTCAGGAGGCTGAGGCACGAGAATTGCTTGAACCCAGGGGGCGGAGGTTGCAGTGAGCCAAGATCACACTACTGCACTTCAGCCAGGAAAACAGAGCAAGACTCTGTTTCAAAAAAAAAAAAAAAAAAGTTTCCTGTGAAATTGTGCCAGAGACATAAGCATGTCAGTTAAGGTGATGTGAGAGGTATTTGTTTCATAGGAAATGCCCAGTTTTAGGATGGATCAGACTGAGCGCTGCAATAGATCCTCCCAAACAATGATGTCTGTGCAGCCTACTTTTGTCAGAACTTGGCCAAAGCCCACTCCAGGGTCAGACAATCCCTTCTGATTTCAGGAAGGTTAATCTAAACAAAGCAGTTCTCAGGAATAGAACAAGACCAACGAAAAAGTTCTTCTAAGGGTTTGAAATCATGACCCAAGTCAAAGTTTATTCAAAGAATGCTGATTGTAGGAGATTCTGAACTCCTGGGCCCCTGAGCCAGCTCAAGAACTGACTTACCTGGCTTATGCTCATTGTCTCCCTAGAGACCTTTTCTTTTAGAGATAAAGAACACTCAAGAAGCTATACAAGCAGACAATCCACAGGAACAGATATCAGTAGACCGGTAAACAGTATCACAAAAGAACAATACAAATCAGATCAGATAAGCAAAAAGTCACTGGTAACCTTATTCCTCGGGGAAGAAAAAAAAAGAAGGAAGGAAGGAAGGAGGGAGGGAGGAAAGGAAGGAAAGGAAGGAAAGGAAGGAAGGAAGGAAGGGAAAGAAAGGAAGGAAGGGAAGGGAGGGAGGAAGGAAGGAAGAAAGGAAGGAAGGAAGGAAGGAAGGAAGGGAGGAAGGGAGGAACAAAACACCTAAAGCGGAAGGACCTCAGCAAAATGTTGAAGCTCAGTTCAGCATGAACTTTTCGTAACACAGGCAGTGTGTTTACATCAGACAGCTAGAGACACAAAGGGTCTCAAATAAGCACACTAAAATTGGTGAGTGGAGGGTTCCCATCCAAGACTGTAGGACTCACAGATGAATATTGATGGAACTTAAAATGCAGAGATTCATCACAGCCACTGACCACTAGGAGCCCACCTGTAGTAGAACAAATGTGAGATTCTTCACTCATTGCATTCTGGGAGATTGCACATTATGGAGAACTATGGGGGCATCTCAGTAAGATGCTGAAAAGACGATGCTAGAAAGTCCTATTCTGTTTTCAGCAGGTGATTTGGGGGAGAGTTAAAAAAAAGTAGGGGTTTGTTCTAGACTGGATAATGTCAGGAAGCAGGTAATTCTGTGATTGAATATCTTAATTTTTTTTTTATCTTGAAGGCAGTAGGAGAAAACGGCTGTAGTTGATAAAGAAGTAGAAATCATGAGTATTAGGCTGAGAAGGGGTATGTTGGATCATTTTCGTGTTCTGTGTTCTGGCCAATTTCTTTTTTCAGTGCTGAGACATGACATGTCTCATGGAGTGACCTCATCTTTGCCTTTCCCCATGAAGGTCACAGAATGACCTTGTCTGATGTTGAGTTCTGTGAAATGGTTTGCCCCAAACAGAAGCACACATGGCCTGGCTGTGAGTTCCCAAACAGCTCCCCGCTCTCAGGTGCTGCTTTTCTTTCTCATTCTCGATTAATGATTGAAGGAGAACACGCAAACATGATCTCCAAAGGAAAATGAAACAAATTTAAAATAAATAAAACTCCAGCGAAAAGAGAAACTACAGGGAAAAGAAAAGTAACTGTAGGAAACAAGAATGACTTAGCTCTAAATGGCATTTACGTGGTCTTAGTCCTATATGATCTTAATCCTATAAAAACCAAATCGTGATCTAACTCCAAGTCCAACCTGCCTGTTTGAGAAGGGTAGGTGGATGGTGCTTGTGGATGGCAGAGAGGAGAGTAGAAGCTAACTCATCATCATTCGTATTGGTAACTCAATAGATAATGCCTAAAAACATGTCATGAAATTGCAATGTCTCCACATCATTTGGAGATACATTTTTAAATCAGCCTAAAGGGTTGAAAATGATTCTAGCTGGGGAAATGGGAGGGCAGAGCATAGAAGATGGTAACGATTCCTGACCATCCTTCAAGAACTATCTTTCTAATTTTTTCCATCTTCTCCTGCCTGCTTTATTCTAGCCGTGCTGGCAGCTGCTTAGATGGTGCCCACCCAGATTGAGGGTGAGTCTGCCTTCCCCAGCCCACTGTCTCAAATGTTCATCTCCTTTGGCAACACCCTCACAGACACGCCCAGGAACAATGCTTTGCATCCAAACAAGTTGTTCCAAGGATTGGAACAATACAATCAAGTTGACACTGAATATTAACCATCATACACAGATATATATATATATATATATATATTTTTTTTTTTTTTTTTTGGAGACAGGGTCTCACTCTGTCACCAAGGCTGGAGTGGAGTGGTGCAATCATAGCTCACTGCAGCCTCAAGCCTCAACCTCCCCAGCTCAGGTGATCCTCCCACCTCAGCCTCCCAAGTAACTGGGACTGTAGGCACACGCCACTACGCATGGCTAATTTTTTATATATTTTGTAAAGATGGGGTCTTGCTAAGTTGTCCATGTCTGGTCTCGAACTCCTGGGCTCAAGCAATCCATCCACTGTGGCCTCCTAAAGTGAGCCATGGCACCTGGCCAACTTTTTTTTTCTTTTTCTGAGACGGAGTTTCGCTCTGTCGCCCAGGCTGGAGTGCAGTGGTGCAATCTCAGCTCACCACAATCTCTACCTCCTGAGTTCACACCTTTCTCCCACCTCAGCCTCCCAAGTAGCTGGGACCACAGGCACCCACTACCACGCCCGGCTAATGTTTTGTATTTTTAGTAGAGATGGGGTTTCACCGTGTTAGCCAGGACGGTCTCGATCTCCTGACCTCGTAATCTGCCCACCTCGGTCTCCCAAAGTGCTGGGATTACATGCATGAGCCATTGTGCCCGGCCCCAATTTTTTAAAAAATATTTTTTTAAAGAAAGAGTAGAAGTAGCCAGGTGAAGAAAAGAAAAGGAAACAGAGCTAGGGAAAGGTGTGCTGCATCAGAAACTAGAGGAGGGCATTTTGCCTGAACCAGAGAAAGGTCTGATGAGCCAGGAAGGCTGGGCAGAGCCAGCTCAGGCCAGGCAGGCGAGATTCTGCACAGGACAGGATGCACCTCTGATGACCACGTGTTTCTAGGTTGTTTCCAAGGGCACACAGATAACAGTCAATGATTTTTTTTCTAGCCACTGTAGTGATCGCTGCTGTGTGACCCTCCACACTTTGCTTCCCTCGGGCCTCAGCTTCTGCCTCATACCACTGGCCTAATAATTAACTCAGCCTTATTTTCCCAACCTAATTGTTTCACAGACCAAAAGAAATATTGGATGTAAGGTACAATTGGAAAAGTTGAATGTGCTCTGGAAATGCATAAAATGATTATTAGTCTTTGCCCAGTCAGTTTTTTAGCTTAACAAGCTCCTGATAATACAGAAATCACTGTGAGCAACTGGCAGAGGAAGATTTTTCCATTTCTCTGAACTAAGAAAAGAGATTTAAAGTCACTTTAGAGAGCTAACACTAAATAATAACTACCAAAGGAATTGATTTGATGCTGAATGTAGGCTTGTGTAAGGAGGTAAAAAACTGTCCACTACACTTAATGCTCATAGTAAGAGGCCTGTGTCCTTGAATTCACCTAGAGAGAGTTGAACAGGGATAACGGATTTCCAAGGACACACATCTACAGAGAAAGGGTGTATGGAAATGGAAAAGGGAAGGCTGCTCCTAGTGTTTTTGCTGAATCTAACTCAGCAGGAGAGATGCTAAAGGAGACTTTGTCTAAGAAAATCCTTGACATTGTATATTATTAAAAGCCTTATGGTTTCATGATCTGGCCCTGTACCAAGGATTCTTAAGGGATAACCTTACATTAGAGAGAAATGAAGTTCTGAATCATATTTCCTCCTCTCTGGAATATACATAGAAATACAAGTGAGAAGACAAATACATGTGTGAAAAGAAAATTCATACTTTCATGCTCATTATATGTTATGATTAAATATTGATTGCATTTGGAGAGCATCAGCATATGACCTATATTACAGAAAGGATCGTCTTTTGTTTCGTGGGCTTAAATCTTCTTTTCTCAATAAGATTAAGGGGCTAGCTAAGATTATAATCTTATCAATTTTTTACTGGATTTCCACACTGTGAAGGACACTATGCTAAGCAGGAAAAAACAATCACTGAAAGACCGTAAGCTATTTGTACACCAGTGTTCATGGCAGCATTATTCGCAATAGCCAAAATGTGGAAAGAACCCAAGTGTCCATCAATGGAAAGATGAGCAAAATGTGGTCTGTACGTACAACGCGGGTGATCCTTAACATTATGTTAAGTGAAACAAGCCAGTTACAAAAGGACAAATACTGTATGATTCCATTTATAAGAGATACTTCGAATAGTCAAAATCATAGGCACAGAGAGTCAGATGTTGACTGCCAGGAACTGGGAAGAGGGACAATGGGGAGTTATTATGTAATGGGTATAGAGTTTCAATTTTGCAAGATGAAAAAGTTCCAGAGATGGATGGTGGTGATGGTGCACAACAATGTGAATACACTTAATGCCACTGACTTGTGCATTTAAAAATAGGTTAAAATGGGCTGGCGCGGTGGCTCATGCCTGTAATCCAAGCACTTTGGGAGGCCTAAGTGGGTGGATCACGAGGCCAGGAGTTAGAGACCAGCCTGACCAACATGGTGAAACCCCGTCTTTACTACAAAAATTAGCTAGGCGTGGTGGCACATGCCTGTAATCCCAGCTACTCAGGAGACTGAGGCAGGAGAATCGCTTGAACCCGGGAGGCGGAGGTTGCAGTGAACTGAGATTGTGCCATTGCACTCCAGCCTGGGCAACAAGAGTGAAACTCTGTCTCCAAAAAACAAACAAACAAACAACAAAAAGTAGCTTGAACGTGGGTCTGTGCCAGTGGAATGGCCTTAGCAAAGGTGAGCAGGCTTCACCACACCTGGGAGGTCCGTGGAACAGCAAGAGCCTGTTGGTGGTAGAAGGCTTCTGTGTCAGAGTGAAGCATTGAGGAGGACCCATGGGTGACTTTCAGGGACCTCTGAATGGAAGAGAGTAGATGGACAAGAGACCTGGCCCATCCACAAACTGGCTCTGTGGCCTTGAATAATCACTAGGACCCTAGTTCCTGCTGTATGACACCAAGGCTAGCTCCTTTACAAGACAGAAGTACAGCCTAGCTGATCTTGCTCTTCCTGCTGGAAAACCCCATGATTCTCTTTGCCTTCCAGGCAGCAGACACATGGGATTCCTGCTGCCAGGCCAGTGCTGGATGCTGGACTCCAGCAGTGACAGGCCCCAAATCTGCCCTTGTGAAGGCCACTTTCTTAGTGGTGGTGGCTCATCTAGCAGGCTGAGGAATGTGCAAAGGACGTTTGAGAAAATCTACCTAGCAGTAGGGTATATAATGAGTTAAAGAACTGAGCTTCTACTGGCAATGAGACCAGCCAGGGGAATGTTGCAAAAGTTTACATGTAGATTAAGACCCAGAAGGGCTGATCTTGGTCAGGGGAGAAGAAAATGAAATGGAAAGTCTAATGCATGAACCCTAGAACCACATGAATATTAAAGCTCACACCAAAGTACTCTGTGCCTCCTCCTTCCTTGCCCTGCCCTTTTTCAGCCTCCCAAAGCTGCACCCATTCCTCCTGTGTCCCCAGTATCCCCTACACCATGTGATATGGTTTGACTCTGTGTCCCTACCCAAATCTCATCTCGAACTATAATCCCCATGTGTCAAGGGGGTACCTGGTGGGAGGTGGTTGGATCATGAGGGTGGTTTCCCCCATGCTGTTCTCAGGATGGTGAGTGAGTTCTCACAAGATCTGATGGTTTTATAAGGGGCTTTTCCCCCTTAGCTTTCACTTCTGTCACCTGCCGCCATGTAAGACGTGCCTACTTCCCCTTCCCCATGATTGTAAGTTTCATGAGACCTCCACAGCCATGTGGAACTGTGAATCAATTAAACCTCTTTCCTTTATAAATTACTCAGTCTCGGTTATTCTTTTTTTTTTTTTTTTTTTTTTTTGAGATTAAGTCTCACTCTGTCACCCAGGTTGGAGTACAGTGGCAGGATCTCGGCTCACTGCAACCTCTGCCTCCCAGGTTCAAGCGATTCTCCTGCCTCAGCTTCCCGAGTAGCTTGGATTACAGGCGCCTACCACTGTGCCTGGCTAATTTTTGTGTTTTTAGTAGAGACTGCATTTCACCATGTTGGTTATAGTTGGTCCTGATCTCGCAGGTGATCCTCCCACCTCCACCTCCCTGAGTGCTGGGATTACAGGCATGAGCCACCACACCCAGCCTTGGGTATTTCTTTATAGCAATGTGAAAATGGTCTAATACACCATGGTAACTGGGTCCCATACATCCTGAAAATACTAATAGAACAAATATTCCCACTCCTGAAATTTAAGTTCATCCTGAAGACAAAGGATTTCCTTGAGCTCATAAATGGAAGTGGTTTATCTTCCAGGTAGAGAATGCAAGGTAGATTGTTTTTTTCACAGGGGTTCATGCAGAGCTAAGCACATAGAAGGTGCTCAGTAAACACCTGCTGAACATGCTGAAGTGACATAACCAGGCAGAGAAGGGTAGGTGGACAGCCAACACACCGTGAGAGCTGCAAGGGTGCATCCTCTTTTAGGAACTTGGGCCCTGGCCAGCTGACTCAATGTCAAGCTCTGCTAGTGCATGAGTCCCTTGGGGCCTATAAGCTTGGCCGTGTTGCAGCTGAAATTTCTGCTGAGTAAGGTCATACATATTAACCTAAGAATGCAGTAGTGAGAATGGCTCCTTCTTTTTCACATCCCAGACCCCAGAATAGAAATATTTACCATCACGTCTGGATGATAGTATCAATAAATTATCAGACGTTGCACGTATTAAGAAAAGCTCATTTTCTGGAAATTGTCCTTATTGTTTATCTTGAAGCAGTAGATAGAAAATGACCTTTCAGATTGCTGGGACAAAGCCCTCGTGTAAATTGGAAACCTGTTTAATGGTAAGACAGCCCACTTCCAGATTAATTATGGAGGCTTTTCCATTTCAAGATTACATTAGGAAGGAAAGTTGTCACTGGGTGGAATGTGAGTCTCCACTGCATCCTTTTAAGATAAATAAGTTGAAGTTTGAAGAAAATTTGAGATGACTTTTGATTAAGTGAATAAAATCTGTTTAGTTAACTCTTTGAAGTTGCGGATTGCCTGGGAATCTACAAATCTGCAACTCCCTCCCCTAGATACATTCAGAGGGTAGAAGAGAAGTAATTTGAAACCTTATGCTTGACTTCTTGCTTCCTGCCTTGGTTTTCAACCAAAACTAAAAATAAAAAAGGTAAAAGAGAGGAAACTTGATTGGCTCAAAGCCGGAAATTAAATCGTAAGCAAAGAAATTGTCCAAAAATTGAAAGAGGGAACACATCAAAGAAGGGAGGTGCTTTGTGTTTATATTTTGTTATCGTCCTGGAAAAAAATGTCTGCTGCCTCTGATAATTCATATTAACACTTCTTTTTTACTTAGCTTTTATTTGTATCGAAGTAATAAAATCACCTCGTTTAAAGTGTTAAATAGTTCTATATGGTTTACTAGGAAAAACAACCACCCAATTTTCAAGATTTTTTTTTTTCCTTTGGCATTTGTCTTTAATTCTCTAAAGATATTCACCTGCTACTTGAGGTGTCAGCAGCCTCTTCCTGTAAAGAGCAAAACAATGAGTATTTTAGGCTTTGAGAGCCACAGAGTCTCTGTTGCAATTACTCACCTCTGCTGTTGTAGCACAAAAGCAGCTGTGGATAATATGTAAATGATGGGTGTAGCTGTGTGCTAATAAAACCTTACCCTACAAACACAGGTGGGTGCACGGTGGGCTGTACTTTACCATCTACTAGGCTACTCCTTGAGTTTCTGTTTTTAGTCAATCACTGTTAGGTGACTCCTGACTGTGGAAGATGAGGATTAGGCTCTTTCACAGCCAACAACTCTCCTCCTTGGCCTCCTCCCCTCCATGTGTTTCCTTTACCTTCACCCTTCCAATAAGATGGTTTACTGGCTTTGGATAGATCTGTATGCATTGTTTACATCATCATGCTTTTCATAAGTGAACCATACAGTACAACTGTGTTTCCAGCCAGGCATGGTGGCTCATTCCTATAATCCCAGTGCTTTGGGAGGCAGGTGAGGGATTGCTTGAGGCCAGGAGTTCAAGACCAACCTGGGCAACATAGTGTGAGATCCTGTCTCTACCAAAAGAAAAAAAAAAAAAAAAAAAAAAACATTAACTTGGTATTTTGGTGCACACCTGTAGTCCCAGCTACTTGGGAAGCTGAGGTGGGAGGATCACTTGAGCCCAGGAACTGGAGGCTGCAGCGAGCTATGATAGCACCACTGCACTCCAGCCTGGGTGACAGACCAAGGCCCTGTCTCAAAAAAAAAAAAAAAAAGTTTCCTTTCCTACACACTATTTTGTTTTCCTTAATCATTATATTGTTTTCTTCATTTGTTTAATTTTTTGTGAACTAATTATGAATTAAAACTCAAGCTCTCTCTCAATTTTTAAAATCTTCCCTCAACAAGTTGCAGCCAATATAAGAGGAACTCACCATTTCATTTTCTTGGAAACTTCTACCCCAGAGCATTCTGGCTGGATAGGCCTTGGGCATCTGTATTAGTCTGTCTTCATTCTGCTATTAAGAACTACATGAGACTGGGTAATTTATGAAGAAAAGAGGTTTAATTGACTCACAGTTCTGCAGGGTTAACAGGCAGTCTGGCTGAGAGGCCTCAGGAAACTTATAATCATGGCAGAAGATGAAGGGGAAGTAAGCACATCTTACCTCTACAAAACAGGAGAAAGCGAGTGAGCTGAGATCTGCCACGCACTTTTAAACCATCAGATCTCTTGAGAACCACTCACACTATCATGAGAACAGCAAGGGAGAAATCCGCTCCCATGATCCAATCGGCTCCCACCAGGACCCTCCCCTGACGCATGGGATTACAATTCAAGGTGAGATTTGCCAGGGGGACACAGAGCCAAGCCATATCACCATCCTTGCATCTCTCTTCTCCATCATCATAGATAACCTGGACCTCGGGATGGCATGAGATCCCCCTCCTGCCTGGCTTCCATGACTTTCTCTCGATTGATCTACTCCGTTTTTTAAAAATGGAGCCATCCTTCTGTAGCTTCCTGAGAAAGAATGAATGGGAATCACATTTTCTGAAACATTATGAGTCTGAAAATGTCTTTATTCTCCCTCATGCTTAACTGAAATCAGATTGAATACAGAATTCTCATTTAGAAATTATTTCCCTTCACAATTTTGAAGGAATTTGTCCATTGTCAGTAGTGTTACTCTCAAGAAATTCAATGCCATTTTCGTTTTCAATTCTTTATTTGAACTCAGTGTTTTTCTCTCTGGAAGCTTTTAGGTTCTTATTCTTTGTTTTCAGAAATCTCATGAATATTATTTGATGTGGGTCTATTTTGACTCTATTGAAACACACATGGGGCCTTTTAATCTGGAAAGCCGTTCTTGAACTCTAGGAATAGATTTTGGGGGACAATTTCCTCTCTCTCATTTCCTGTTCTCTCTTCCCAGAATTTATGTTATTCAGCTATCAGACCCCATGGACTGATCCTGTTATTTTCTTATATTTTCTTTCATTTGTTCAATTTCTTTGGCTGTTGTTTCCCCTATTCTTGAACAATATTCTCAAATTTACATTTCATAAACTCTCATTGAGTTTTTCACTTCTTTTTTTATGTTCTGAATTTCCAAGAGCTCTATTTTTTGTTCTTTGAATGTTCCTTTTTTTAAATCATCTGTTCTCATTGCATGAAAGCAATATGTTACCTCTCAGAAGGTATTAATGACAGTTTTCTCCCAAGTGTTTCTTTTCCTACTAAGCCTCTTTTTCCTTCAAGTAGCTTCCTTTGGTTGGTTGGTTGGGGTGTGTGTGTGTGTGTGTGTGTGTTTGTTTATGTGTATTTTTGTTTGTTTTTCTTTTTTCTTCTCATGTGTTTGAGATATGTCCTCAAATGCCCGGTTCCCCTTTAGCTGACACCCACATTTAAGATTGAGGCACTAAAAATATGACTGAAAGTTCTGTGCACACAAATGGGGCCTGTCACCCATGGGCTTCAGTGGCTGAGTTGTTTCATCGGGAAGCCCCTGATGTTGCATCACTGAGATTTTTCTCTGGGGTTGATTGAAAATGCCGGAGAAGAATTTTCTGCCCTGTTGCCTGGAGGGTAGACACCTGGTTGTCATGGTTCTCACAGCTAAGAAGGAAGAGGACTGTGGGGTTCAAGATTCAATGTGTAAATGTTGACTGAAGATACCTGTTTTCAGTACAGAGCCCCTGCCATCCTATGCCTAGAGTCCTCCACCTGAGAAGACTCTGTGTCCTTTCCAGAGAATACATCTTTCCTCTTCTGCCAGAGTGACAGGAGGACAGATGCCTGGGGTAGGGATCTGGGGATATAAATGTTCTTCACAAGCTTCCAGTGAGTTCTTCTGTTTTTAGCTTCACATAAACACACATATCCAGTGGAAACTCTTGCCATCAACTGCAGAAATATGGGGGGCTTTGCAGTACAAACCGGGCTCCTTCTCAGTGCTCTCCAGCTCGGCACAAGCATCTGTCCTTGAATATGCTGCCATTTAAGATGGCTCTGCTGTTTTCAGCTCTAAAAAGGTTGTTATCATCCCCTGCCTCATGATTTGTTCTTACACCTTCATATATCTTAACACTTCATTCCCCTTTTCATGGGCTTTATGAAGAAGCAGTGGCAAATGTAGGTGTTCAATCCACCACCTTTAATGGGAATGCTTCAGCACTTCCGTTTTAGAAAAAAATGTGAATAATATGCATAGAGGCTGGGCATGGTGGTGCATGCCAGTAATCCTAGCACTTTGGGAGGCAGAGGTGGGCAGATCACCTGAGTTCAGGAGTTTGAGAACAGCCTGGGCAACATGGTAAAACCCACCCATCTCTACAAAAAAACACAAAAACTACCCAAGCATCGCAGCACACACCTGTAGTCCCAGCTAATGGTGGTGCTGAGGCAGGAGAATTGCTTGAGCCTGGGAGATGGAGGTTGCAGTGAGCCAAGATCACACAGCTGCACTCTAAACTATGTGACAGAGTGAGACCCTGTCTCAAAAAAAAAAAAAAATACATACTAAACACTCATTTCAGAATATTCTGACTTATTAAAGCTGGAGTCATGGCATAATTTCCAATTTGCTTTTCAAAATAATTGGTTCGCTAAGAAATTTACAAGTAATTTTTTTCAAACAGTGAGGTCCCTTACTATTAAAATGAATTTCATGTTTTAATACCTCCCTCACAGTGAATTTTCTTCTTGCTTTAAGAAGTTATGCTCTGGAGAGAATATAAAATTATATATAGTTGTGTATAAATTACATGTCATGGGATTACATATAATTATATGTAATTACATATGTATTATGTATGTAATTATATATGCATATTATAAATGTAATTATTATATATGTAATTATAACATTAATACATGTTCACTGCAGAAAACTTGGGGAAAAAAACAAAAAGTTTTAAGAGAAACTTCAAAATCAACTGTATTCTCAACAACTACAGAAAGCTTAACCGGTGATTTGTCCATATCCTTGGCTAAGAACGAATGTACCTACACATCTGTACCATTTTTAAATTGACATTTTTTAAAAAGTGGATCCAATTTTAGAAGTTTGAAATTTAGTTTAAAAGCCTAGATTTTCTTTTTTTTTTTCCATTTTAACCTATTTATTTATTATACTTTAAGTTCTGGGATACATGTGCAGAACGTGCAGGTTTGTTACATAGGTATACACGTGCCATGGTGGTTTGCTGTACCCATTAACCTGTCATCTACGTTAGGTATTTCTCCTAATGCTATCCTTCCCCTAGCTGCCCCCCCATTCCCCAGTAGGCCCCAGTGTGTGATGTTCCCTTCCCTATGTCCATGTGTTCTCATTGTTCAACTCCTACCTATGAGTGAGAACATGTGGTATTTGGCTTTCTGTTCCTGTGTTAGTTTGCTGAGAATGATGGTTTCCAGCTTCATCCATGTCCCTGCAAAGGACATGAACTCACCCTTTTTAATGGCTGCATAGTATTCCATGGTGTATATGTGCCACATTTTCTTTATCCAGGCTATCATTGATGGGCATTTGAGTTGGTTCCAAGTCTTTGTTATTGTTAATAGTGCCACAATAAACATGTGTGTGCATGTGTCTTTATAGTAGAATGACTTGTAATCCTTTGGGTATATACCCAGTAATGGGATTGCTGGGTCAAATGGTATTTCTGGTTCTAGATTCTTGAGGAATCGCCACAAAGCCTAGATTTTCTAGAGGAATTCTTCTCTATACAGGGAAACATTGCAGTAATGAGTTAAAGTGCATTGATTCTTTAAGCATATTTGTTTGTTGAATGATAAGACTATTGTACGTAGTTCACATCCAGCCCCCTACACAACTGTCACACACAATGACCTTCACAGTGATTCATGCCTGAACAGCATTGCTGCTTTTGCCTTTAGGCTTGCGATTGGGAACTCATTTCATTTGAACCAAAGCCTTTAGTCGAGATGAAAATGTTGTTAATTGCTCTGGTTATAGACAGAATAGCAGGAATAAATAACCAGAAATATTTATGGATTATATCTTTGTAGATATTTTAAACCTGTCAGTTACCTTTCTAGCCGAATGAGAATGCCTTGATAAAGCCCCATTCTTGGAAATTTTGGTTTTCATAAATGTGCTTGGGATTTATAAGTCCTGCTTTGCCTACCACCTGACCAAATTCCATACAGATTTTTATATATAAACACCTATGGTTAAGACAAAATGTATTCTTTCAACAATGTACAGCTTCTGAAAGTCATGTCTAGGCTGGAGTATATTCATATTTATTATTTATGCTTTCATTTAACAAACACGTGTTGAGATCCTACTTTTTGCCAGACTTAGTACTGATTGCTCTCTCCTGAGCATCCTTCTTAAGTCAAAGAGAATGTTCATTGTTAGGGAAAGAAAGAAAGGTAGAGGGAAAAAAAGTAGATGGCAAGAACATGGCAGGAATCCAGTCCCAAACACCCAGGAGTTTTCAGAATAAGGGAGAGGTTAACAATCTACATAGAGAAACTGGGATTAGAATTAGGAAGCTGGCTGCCAAGACTGCAGGAAGACTGTGTCAGATTCAGAGCATGACCATCAGCAAGGTAAATCCCTACTGCCCATGGTCATAATTGGCACCAGACTCTAGGAAGGAATTATACATTTACATGGTGCTTAATGGGGAAGTGAGGGTCTCAGAGGTAGAAAACTAGGTAGGCACAAATAATACCCACGCAGGCCTTATTTACACCTATTTTATGCAAAGTTCTAATAGAAATCATTAACTGGTTTCCTAGCCCTTGCAAGATCCCACACAAATCAGTAGAATGTTCTAGAAGGAACAGAAGTAAAAATATCAATCCCAGAACAGGCAGCTAGATGCATATTGGCGAGAGGGCAGATAAATAGAAAGATGTGAGAAGTCAAAAATCCTATTACAATCTCATTTTGCAGGGAACCAAAGATCCAAAATAGCTCTCTCTGGATGGCACCAGTGTATATATTATTAAAGACTCAGCAAGAAAAGACAATTCACTGTAAGACAGCAAATAAACAAATAAACAATGTGGGGCTGCCATTCCCAATCCATTTATCTGGAATAGTTCAGCCCCATTTGGCAACCTGTATTTTTTCTGAAGCCCCATGGGGACATTAAAAAGCTCCATAGGTCCCAAATGTATTTGCATAATGATAGATGCCATCTCCCTGCCTGACAGTAAAGAAGCAGCAATTTAAAAAGTATGGTGTCGGCCGGGCACAGTGGCTCTCACCTGTAATCCCAGTACTTTGAGAGGCCGAGATGGGCAGATCACCTGAGGTCAGGAGTTTGAGACCATCCTGACCAACATGGTGAAACTCTGTCTCTACTAAAAATACAAAATTAGCCGGGCATGGTGGCAGGGGCCTGTAATCCCAGCTACTCGGGAGGCTGAGGCAGGAGAACCCAGGAGGCAGAGTTTGCAATGAGCCGAGATCACGCCGTTGCACTTCAGCCTGGGCAACAAGAACGAAACTCCGTCTCAAAAAGAAAAGAATCGTGGTATTATTCTTTTGAGGAAGCGTACTAGAAATCAAGAATCAGGCCAAGTGCTATGGCGCATGCCTGTAATCCTAATGCTTTGAAAGACTGAGATGGGAAGGCTACTTGAGGCCAGGAGTTCAAGATCAGGCTGGGCAACACAGCAAGACTCTAGTCTCTAAAAAAATATTTTTTAATTAAAAAAGGACCGGTCTTATTAAGGTAAACTGCAGTCCTGTTACTGATCTTCGTATCAAAGCAATGTTAGAGCCCGTGTGGGATTCACGCCTCCTAGAGTTCACAGCACAAGTTTGCTGTAACAGTAAATAAAGTCGTTGTTTCCCTGAGCTCATTTCTAAATCTATCTTCCTCCAAGGTGGTGGCAAGCATGCTTCTTTATCCCAGAGGGATGGCCGTTTCATCAAAGTCTCATTCAGACTTTCTCCTTTTTGGATGCTTTTCTTGGGAGGATGGCTGGGATGGCTACTACTCTGAGGATCTGCCTCTGGTAAAGCCTAGATCTTAGAATCAGGAGAGTTTCTTGCAGGCCCATCAGTTACTGTGAAAGATACCTGAGCTGGTTGGCTCACAATCCACATCCATCAAACCGCCCCCTGCAGAGAAGTCACTGCTGTCACCTGCTTGGCTTGCCATGCCTCTTGCCATTCTCGTTTCATTAGCAATGTGAATGTTCACACCCTTCAATCTGCATATGATGGGTGTTAATGAGCATAACCCATCTGTGAAGCATGTGTGTGATTTTTTTGCCTAATAAATAGGCAGTAAACAAGAGGAACAAACAACTATCTGGAGGCATCTAAGAAAACAAAAAGCAAGCAAGGTATGAGTCAGATTGATTGTTCAGTGAATCCCAAAGGACCGGAAACTTCCTAAACTGGTTTTGGTGTTTCTCACTAGGTGTTTGGACAGTTAGGACCCTGGATAGTCCCACCTACCCAAAAGCATTCAAATTAGGCATGCTTTTAACAAAGCAGGTGGCATGGCGTGTAAATTGTAGGAACACTGTTAACCTTTGCAAATGAGTTTCGTGGTCCGAATGGGTAATTACATATTTCCCTCCATTAGGAGCTACAAACTCATCAGGATTCTACATCCGGCTCTTGAGTTTCAATCTCCACGTGACAAGAGGGATTTATTATGAGAGGGCAGAGAGAAAAGAGGAACACGGCTGTCTTTCTCTGCAACAGAATGATGGTCAGAAAAGGACAGATCAAAGGAATAAACCTGCTCTCCTGTTAACTCACCTTAGCGATTCTGGCCTACATTTTCAAAGTTATCAGTAATCAAAACATTGGAAAAGGAATTACAACCTCTTCTCCTGAAAGTTTAACAACTTCCCCGTAAAGCACTGCTTTTGATTGCATTACAAGCTATTCCTGAAGAATTTATGACCTAAGATACTCTTTGTCAATGTAGGCCATTTGTCCATGAATGGAGTGACTTATAAATCAGCTATTAACATAGATAAGAAAGCATATTGATTGAGCTGACTTTGTATTAAATAATATGCTAGACAGCAATGATGCCTGGAAAATATACTCTGTAATTAAGAACTACTTTTCCCTTTATATTTCATGAAGACTCTTATCTGTTTTATTCTGGCAAAATAGATTGTGGCTAAAATCCCATAGAAAAGATCATCATATATTTGATCTTAAGTCTTTATCATAAAAGTGAATTCGAGGGACATTTTTATAATTTTTCAATATACAAATTATTAAGATAGCAAAACCCTTTGTTTTTTCACTATCTGCAAGGTTTATTTCATCATCTTAGAAACCTTGTGAATTGAATCAGTCTGCTAGGTCAGGGGTCCCCAACCTAGGGCCATGGACACCTACCATGGCCTGTTAGGAACCAGGCCACACAGCAGGAGGTGAGCAGCAGGCAAGCAAATGAAAATTCATCTGTGTTTACAACTGCTCCCCATGGCTGGCATTACCACCTGAGCTCCACCTTCTGTCAGATCGGCAGCAGCACCAGATTCTCATAGGAGCACAAACCCTACTGTGAACTGTGCATGCCAGGGATCTAGGTTATACACTCCTTATGAGAATCAAATGCCTGATGACCTGTCAGTATCTCCCATCACCCCCCAGATGGGACCATCTCGCTGCAGGATAACAAGCTCAGGGCTTCCCCTGATTCTACATGATAGTGAGTTGTATAGTTATTTCATTATATACTACAATGCAATAATAATAATAGAAATAAAGTGCACTAAATGTAATGTGCTTGAATCATCCCAAAACCATCCCCAACTCTCCTTGTCCATGGAAAAGCTGTCTTCCACAAGACTGGTCCCTGGTACCAAAAAGATTGCAGACCCCTCTGCTAGGTAGAACGCATTCTTGTGATTGTATGTTTCAATGAGCGCATTTCCTTTTCGTCTGGAAAAGGGAACCCCATTGCCTTAATTCCCCAGCTTCTGCCCCAAAGCTTTCTTGTCCTATATGGCTGCATTCGAGTTGCTGATGGCTGTGCTATCCTCCCAGGGCTGATATACAGTTTCCTGCCTGGGTCATGTCACCAATCACTAGGGTTTAGGAGGCTACAGTCAGACCTTGCAGAATAGGTCAGTCTCATTCTCTGTAGAATTTTTTGTTTGCCTGCTTTTTTCTTCTCTTTGGCACTGGACTATGGGCAGCAGCAGGTAGTGGTGGATCCAGGGTGGAGAGCTGAGACCTAACAAATATTTTTTTTTTTTTTTTTTTTTTGAGATGGAGTCTCCGTCTGTCACCCAAGCTGGAGTGCAGTGGCTCGATGTCCACTCACAGCAACCTCTGCCTCCCGGGTTCAAGTGATTCTCCTGCCTCAGCTTCCCAAGTAGGTGGGATTATAGGCGCATGCCACCACACCTGGCTACTTTTTGTATTTTTAGTAGAGACGAGGTTTCATCATTTTGGCAAGGCTGGTCTTGAACTCCTGACCTCAGGTGATCTGCCCACTCAGCCTCCCAAAGTGCTGGGATTACAGGTGTAAGCCACCACACCCGGCCAACAAAGAATTTTTAGGTTCCCACTATTCCACCACACCTGTGCTAGACCCTGTGGTGACAACAAAGGTGAAACAGACATGCTGACTGTCATTAAACACTCACAATCTAGACTAAGAAAGATGAAAAAAATTAATTGAATACCCAGTGGAAAGTAAGAAGAAATAGTTTTAAGTTCCTTAAAAGGTGCTGCTTTTGATTGCATTATAAACCATTCCTGAAGACTTAATGATCCAAGATACTACTTGTCAATGTAGGCTATTTGTCAATGAGTGCAGAGACTGGTAAATTGGCAGTTCATGTGATATATATGCTTTCAGAGTAAAGAGAGGTTTCTTCTAATAATGAGAGGAGCACCTGGCCAGAGAGACCCAGGAAACAGATGCACATACTAGAAATAGCCCCAAGTAGCAAGTGTGGCTATAGATGATACACATGAAGGAGAGTAGTGGGATTAGACCATGAAGCCACGAAGTACCAGGTTAAGGAATTTAGACTTTTATTTGGTAGGCAGTGGAGAGATGTTGAAATTTTTTTCAAACAGTGGAGTACAGTGAGGAAGGCAGAAGACTTAGCAGAAGGAAATCAGGAATTCCACCCAATGTGTTTAGAGTGTAGGATTCTAAATCCAGAACAAAAAAACCTTCAAGGCAACAGGGAAAGGATTTGGCTCTGATTCAGCTTCCGTGGTTATATTGTTGCCATAAGGGAGCTGGGCTTGGGGGTGGACCAAGGCTGCTGGCAGAGGGAGGAATGGAGGGACAAAGCTGAGTTTTCTAAAGCAGAAAAAGAAGGTTTTGCACCCTAGCACACCATCTGGGTCATATTTATCGAACAAGATTATTTGTTGACAGACCATGGTTATTTCCCATTTAAAGGAAGCAAAACATATATTGTATCCAAAATGGCTCCCCAAAGCAGCATTGAGCTGATGCAAAAGATTGGTCCATTCTCCCCCCAAAAGAGCCGTCTCTTGACATCACAGGTAGGAGGGATTCATGTATTTTACAAAATGTGTCCAATGCGATCGTCATGCAAATAATCTTTTAATGTTTTCTTGACATGCTGAGAATAAACTTGCCTCAATGCAGTGTCTCATTCTAGACACATTACTCTAGAGTAAAAGAAGAGAGGGAGAGGAAAGAGACAGAAGAAAGAAAAAATATGTAATCATATATGAACTGCAAAAGAATTCTAGCAGAGGTTCTTAGAACTATAAATTCTTTTTTTTTTTTTTCTGAGACGGATTCTTGCTCTGTCACCCAGGCTGGAGTGTGGAGTGCAGTGGCATGATCTCAGCTCACTGCAACCTCCACCTCCCAGGTTCAAGAGATTCTCGTGCCTCATCACCAGTCACCCTCCCTCACCCTGAGTAGCTGGGATTATAGGCGCACACCACTGCACCTGGCTAATTTTTTGTATTTTTGGTAGAAACGGGGTTTCACCTTGTTGGCCAGGCTGGTCACAAACTCCTAACTTCAGGTGACCCGCCCACCTTGACCTCCCAAAGTGCTAGTATTACAGGCATGAGCCACCGCACCCAGCCAAGAACTGTAAATTCTTAACATTTGGGAGGAACCATCAAAAAAGAAAGCCTAAGCCTTGTGACCATATGCCAACCTACATGTCTACTCCCTCTGCCACGCTAGGCATTTCACACTCATACACTCTCAGGGAAACTCGAGAAACAAGTATAATAAGAAATACTCCCACTAGAGCATGGCAGCCATTACCTACCAAATTTTTGCTGTAAAATAGAGACATACTTCTAGAGTAAACATGTTAATGCTTATATCTAACCTCTCTAGGATAACTTTTGTAAGTGGGTTTTAATGTAACTAAAACTGGATGCTAAAGAAATAGCCCTCTCTTGAAGTTGTACTTGGGCACGTCTAGGATCAAAAAGTTAATAGTTTTGTCTGTGATCAAGGAGTTAATTTTTCGCTGCAATATATTTACATCTAACATTCTTTTGAGCTATCCACAATCTGGTTTTACATCAGTTTATCCAACCTTATTTCTCCTTTCCTACTTCAAAGACCTCCATTCAAGCTGTTCTCCAAGCTCTCGCCTAAATAAGTGTAGTTTATTCTTTCTTTTTCAAATTTGCTCCTCACTTCTAAGTTTTATTCAGGGACTCCTACTCCTGCCATCATCATTCTCTTTTTCTAAAATCGATCCATCCTTCAAAGCCCAGGTTGAAATTTGTCCTCTTCCTGAAATCGCCCCAAAAAATGTGCCAAATCATTCAGATCTCTGCCGTCTCTGAGTCTTATAAATCAAATTGCTAGTGGCATTCATTTGACTAAGAATAATACATACATCACTATTGTTATAATCACCATAATAACTGGTGCTGTTGTTAGATGCTTTACCTATGTTACCTCTTCTCCAGGCAATCCTGTCCTATCACCCCCATTTTACGTGAGAAGAAACCGAGGTTCATCAAGGTTAAACAACTAGTTCAAGTTCACATAGCCAGCAAGTGGGAGACGTAATCATGTTCCAAACCCAGAACCGACTGGCTTAAAACTCCATGGTCCTTCTTCTGTGCCATATGGCTTCCCAATTATGGATTTCTTACATTATTTTTTAACAAACCTATTTTGTGCATGTTTCTAAGAGGTAGTATGCTTTTTTTTAATTGTTTGTCTCATTATCCCATGGTGCCTACTTTTCACTTTGCTAAACTCATATAGAGTGTCTGGTTAATGTTAGAGAAATTGAATTGAATTCCTGCCATTTGAGGCCTTTTCTTGAGTTCCTCTTCTTTGTCCATAGATGAATTATCCCATTACATCTAACTCTGTTGGACAGCTTGCCTCTTCCTCAATTGTATGTGAATTGTTTTCAATCCACTTTACTATAATCTAATAGTCACTATCTGTGTCTGCTGTATAACTGTGAACTCTTGAAAACACTAACATTTGTGGGTCAGAAATTAGAGGACAGTAAAATAAATCACTGGAACTGTGAAGAGGCACTCCCCTCTCTGCTGTCCATGGGTCAACCTTTTCAGCCTGCCTGTTTCTCAGACTGAGTGAGACTTATCTCTGAAGCCCCACCTTTTTTTGTTTTGTTTTGTTTTGTTTAGACAGAGTTTCACTCTTTTGCCCAGGCTGGAGTGCAGTGGTGCAATCTCAGCTCACTGCATCCTCCACCTCCTGGGTTCAAGTGATTCTCCTGCGTCAGCCTCCCAAGTAGCTGGGATTATAGGTGCACACCACCACACTCCACTAATTTTTTGTATTTTTAGTAAAGACGGGGTTTCACCATGTTGGCGAGGCTGGTCTCGAACTCCTGACCTCAGGTGATCCACCCACCTCGGCCTCCCAAAGTGCTAGGATGACAGGTGTGAGCCACCACACCTGGCCTCTGAAGCCCCATTTAATCTTCCAAATGAAGGTGATGTGTCCCAGGCATCATACATAGGCAAGAACCCACAAAGTGGCAGGGGAGCAGGAGCAAAGGGGCCTGGGCATCCCCTGGAAAGTCATCATACCGCCTCACTCAGCTATCACCTTCTCCTAGCCTTCCTTGACCACTGTTTGTAATTGCAAATCCCATTGCATGATGCCCTCTCCCTCTTCCCTGATTTTTTTTTCTCCATAACTCATATTCTCAGAGCATTGTATGCATTTCACCAAATGGTTTGTGGCCCTTCTCCTCCCACAAGAATGTAATTTCAAGAGAGTATGGATTTGAGGCTGGGCGCAGTGGCTCATGCCTGTAATCTCAACACTTTAGGAGTCCAAGGCGGGTGGATCATTTGGGGTCAGGAGTTCAAGACCAGCCTGGCCAACATGGCAAAACCCCATCTCTACTAAAAATACAAAACTTAGCTGGGCATGGTGGTGGGTGCCTGTAATCCCAGCTACCCAGGAGGCTGAGGCAGAAGAATCACTTGAACCTGGAAGGCGGAGGTTGCAGTGAGCTGAGATCGTGCCACTGCACTCCAGCTTAGGTGATAGAGTAAGACTCCGTCTCAAAAAAAAAAAAAAAGAAAAAGAGAGAGAGTAGGGATTTGCATCTGTTTTGTTCTATGCTAGATACCCAGCACCCATAACAGTGTCAGACACAGAGGACATGTGTTGAATGAATGAACTGATTTATAAGCAGAATGTTTAAGAGTGTTGAGAAGCCATACCAATTCTAACCAGGCAGAGAAGAAGGTTAAAAGTCCACAACACTTACTTTTGAGTTGTGTTGAAACCATTGAAAATATCTGTGTCAAACTGATTAATTACCTCAGTTTTACAGAATCAGCTTTTAACATACATAGCTAATTCTATATGCTAACCAATGGCAAGCCAGATCTCAACCAAGGCCATTCTTGTGAAATAAATGGACAGATTTTTGTCTTTTCTATTGTACAAGATTCTAGAGCTTTGAAAGCAGCAATATAGGATCTCCTTAAATACAAATTTAAGCATCTTTTCACCTTTATGGCCTCAGTGCCTGTTTATAAAAGTAGTTTAATAGAAAAACATCTAAGAGTAGATGATAAAGAACTATCCTTGCGTGACCTTCAGATGTAAAAGTATAGATTTAATCTGAGGTTCCAGAACCCACCTAGTTTTTAACTTCATTTGTTTGTCTAACTTAAGGATGTGAGTCACAACTAACAAAGACCATCTGGTGCCATTCTTCCCTCCTAGGAGAATATCTCCAGAAGTAAATAAAGGAGAACCTTGTCCATGCGAGCTACTCTCAGTTCCAGTAGAAAACCATTTCAGCATCTAATTCAGAGAGTTGCACAGAAGATGGCCAAAGGCACTATTTGTCATATGTCTGTCTCTCCAGCCCAACCATGACCCCAAACCAATAGATTTATCTTTAGGTAGCAACATATAGACATAGAACTTTTTAAACTAGCAAGTTGGGGAAACTTCATGATTAGTCAATCTGCTAGCACGTAGCAAAAGCTAGTGGGTGCCTTCCCAGCAGCCAGCTCCTCTTTCTCCTACCTCATAGCACCCCAGTTATTTTCAGGCATCTACCCTCCTCCACACAGCCAAGAACTGCAGGGAGGCTATTTCTTTCCCCAGCCCTAAGGAGCACAGCATGGAAGGGGAAACAGAGAGGTTCATGGACGGCTCTACCAAGCAGCCACACATCCGCTAGTAAACTTCTACTGACTGACTGAGCGTGCCCCAGGTGAAATGCCTTCCAGTACCTCCTTCTGTTTTTGGACTTACCTGTTGCCTTGCTCCACCCTGAAGACTCTCAGCGTTCACTGCAAATTACTGCCATGTGGGGAGCTTTTAAAAACCTGCAGACACCCAAGTGCACCCAAGAGAACCTGTTTCAAAGGACCTATGCATACAGGTTTTTTTTGTTTTTTTGTTTTGTTTTGTTTTGTTTTTTAAGTTCTCTGAGTGATTGTAATGTACAACCAACAATGAGAAATGTTATACTAATTCCATTACTTTGACCTTGTCTTTGAGATGCTCTGGGAGAGCTTGGCACTCAGGACCATCTTTGGGGATCTTTTCCATCATCCAGAGGGAAGCTGGATCTTAGAGTCTGGCCTCTCAGTTATGAGTCCTGATGGTTTTTCATTGTGTATGGTTTCCATGATCTGTCCTCTCCAATAAAACAGACATTGTTTTCTATATGTAATTCTCCTCATCCCTTTGGAGTCTCTCTTCATAACCATCTGCCCTTCCATCTTGCCATCTCACCCCTCACTCCCATGATTCTGGACCAAACTAACCGGCATTCCTAATCTACTCTCTTCTTAGAAGGATTTCAAATAGGGGGAAGCAGCTTTTCAGGAAAGAAAATAAACAGAGCAAATGGGATCAAGAACATCTGCACAACTGTGTTGATTTAGGGCAGATGTGGGCCACAATTGTGGTATTCACACCCAGGTAAACAAGGCAGCTTCCTTCCACTCATACACGTGCTCCCCTCTGGAAGAGCCAGGTTTGCAATGGGATCACGGTAGCTTTCTCATCCTGGCAGCATCCAGCTTCTTGTGGATGCTGCTGCATCCCAACCATGTAGCAGATTACACAAAGGAATGAAATACCTACCACTGAAAAGAATGAACCCACGGAGAAGGGTGGCCTCACTGCTCCCAGGGGCAGCTGCAGTGGTCCTTAGGCAGCTAGACTGGCCTTCAGGTGACCGACCCTGGTGGACACCTGCATGAATGTGCCCCCCTGATTTCCAAGGAGAATTATTTTAACATTTCAAAATTCAGCTCAAGAGCTGGACGATTTCTTCCTGAGGTTTGCTGTTTGCCAGCAGTCTCCTCTTGGCATGCTCCCTTTCCAACACCCTCACTGAACCTGTTTCTATTACCACCATGTCATTAGAGAACACTACTATCAAGTGATATTGAACACACCTTGTTTTGTAAAACCGTGTTGTAAATTGCCTCCTTATTCCTCTGTTCCGTGGCCAGTCAAATCACACCCTCATATAAATAGTGACAAAGACATATCATCCAACCTCAAATTTCAGATACCTGAGTCACAAGTGTTACCACAACCCCAAACCCTGAAGTGGGAACATGTGTCTCCTAGAACTGGTATTATAATAGATACTCACTGTGTTTGCTTTTGTCTTGCAAATTGCTCCTAACTTGAATAGAATATTTTATATTCATTATTTTTGAAAGTCTATGGGTTTCCATTGCCTGGAAACTCAAGGATTACAGCAGAATTAGAGAGTCTGGTCTGTGGATCACAGATCCCCCCCACTGCCCTGCCCCCGCTAGCCTCCTCCCTCCCCTTCTCGTGGAGACCTAATCATCTGGGTCCACCCACATGGATTTTCTGACCTTGATCCAAAGTTTACAGGTAAAATGTCCATCTGAGGACACTAGTTTCTGTTTTGACAAAGGTAGTTAGGGCCTTGGAAAGTTGTGAAGGAATGGCATATCTCCCAGAACCCTGACTTCCATCAGCATCTTATTCCAGGGGCTCTGAGGAAACCTGTAAGGCATAAGTGTGGAAATAAAGACCACCCAGATGAGAACACGCAGAGGCTATTTATTCAGAGCTTGCTGTAGCAAGAGAGTCAGCCACCATCACTTGTGCCTGGCAGAGACTCTGAGGCAAGCAGGGAAAGGGAAAGCTTTCAGGTGGAGAAAGGGGAAGGCTAGGGTGTGCTGGGGTAGGAGCTTGCTGGCCCAGGAAAACTGGAGGAAGGCTGCCTGACACAGGAGGCGTCCTGTGTGATTGGTGAGGGGATTACATTTGGCTCCCTCTGCTTGGCCCAAAGTTGGCCGCAGGGACAAAATTAGGGAATCTGGCATTTATTGATTAAGTCCTGACCATCTGGGGCCAGCTTCCTAGGTTGTCTGCTGCAGGTTGTGGGTCAGTGTGCTGTTGTCGCATATGGCCCAGTTGTTGTCTGTTTGTAGATTCCATCTCTTGGTGTTCAATGAGCCTTGGGGCTGTGAACTTGTAGGGAGCGTTTTCTCAAGACCTGGGTTATGGAACCAGCATTGAGGTTCACAGAACTCACATCCACCGTCAATCAGGGCTGGGTCACAAAGAGTTTATTCAAGTGCCCCAGGAACCTGGTGCAGGGTCACTCTCCCTAGAAAGACCCAAACCATCCCAGGCAATTGAATTCAAGCCACTTCTCCCTCACTGTGTTCTCCATGCTACTTCCTGGGGCTGCTGGCCCCCTCCCACTCTGCAACGGACTCTGACCCCTGGACCAGGACACTCAGCAGGCTCCTCAGGACCACAGATTCTGTCTGACCTTGGGGATTCTCTGATGTTTCTGAAAACTGCTGACAGCTTCCAGTGGCCATTGCTATGTTATTTGCTAGTTGGCTAAAAAGTCAAACTCCATTTTTATATGGTCTGGATTGGAAAAGAGGAAGAAACACTCCAGAGGCATCAGAGGCTCAAGAAAATGCCTAGAAGGAAGTTAAGCCCATCAAGAACTCCCTGGTGGCTCAGGCACATTCACTCTTCATTCATTCCTCTGACAGTCATGGACAGCCCCCTGTGGACCAGGAACAGCGGCGGGCTAGGAACAATCTTCTAGGAGGATGGGAAAGCCATGAGAACAGTGCGGGAACGGATGTGCTGGCTGTGGGTCACAGTATAATCGGAACACAGGACAGAGGCCGAAGATGGCCCCAGGATTTGAGTTATGAGGCCAGTGCTGTGCTATTAGCAACCAAGGGGACCTGGAAAGGATTGGAAGGGGAAGGTCTTGAGGAGAGGCTCCTGGTAGGTTTTTTTGTGATCAAAAGTCCCAAGGGTCAAAAATATCAACAGTGACAGTCAGTGCTGGGATCATTTTCCCTCACAGATCTGAACCCTTGAGTATGTTGATTTCAATGACGGGGACGTTCTTCATCCAGCCTTATGCCTGACCAACTCTGACTCATCCTTCAAGTGAGAAGATATCTCTTCACCCTCAAAGCTTTCCCTGATGCACACCCGCTGGGCCAGGGCCTGCCCCAGAGCTCCCCACTGCCACCATCGCTTCCCCAGTGCAGGCCCCTACCCTCTGGCCTGTTGGGCTTGTTGACTGAGGCCCCCACCCACCCCGGCCAGCAGCATGCCTGCCCCACAAAGGTACCCAGCAAATACAGATTGAGACACAAATGGATGGAATGGATGGATGGATGCAATGGATGGATGGAGTGGACAGATAGAGTGGATGGATGGAGTGGAGGGATGAATGGAATGGAGGGATGGAGTGGACACATGGAGTGGACAGATGGAATGGATGGATGGAGTGGACAGATAGAGTGGATGAATGGAGTGGACAGATGGATGGAATGGATGGATGCAATGGATCGATGGAGTGGACAGATGGAATGGACGGATGGATGGAATGGATGAATAGAATGGATGGATGGAATGAATTGAGTGGACATATGGAGCAGACAGATGGAGTGGATGGATGGAATGGATGGATGGATGGACTGGATGGATGGAGTGGACGGATGAAGTGGATGGATGGAATGGATGGATGGAATAGACGGATGAAATGATTAGAATGGCCTCCTCTTTGTCTAAAACCCCCAGTAGCTATGAATTCCCCTAACAACTACCACACACTGCCCTGCACATGATCACGTTTGGTAAGTGGTGTGAGAGGGCAGGAGGGAGGAAATGGAGCTGCCTGCCTGCCTCACGAGCACCTTTCACCATTTTGATCACAATTCCAGATGCAGCACCACCCTCTGCTCTCTCTTCTTTCCTCCCAGACCAAGGAAGCATTGGATGGTGGTTCATGAGGTGCTGGAGGGGCCAAAGAAATTGCTGTCATCGTTTTGTCAAATCCAGGGCCTTTATGTTTTAAAATATATGTGCAAAAAGATTACATTTTACCTGGTAAAATCATGACAAACTGAGAGGACAAAAAACAACAACAACAACAACAACAAAAAACCTATAAACATTTGGCTCAACAGAGCAAAAATCATAATAACTATATTATTATTATTAATTTTTTTTTTTGTTTGTTTTTTTGAGACGGAGTCTCGCTCTGTCACCCAGGCTGGAGTGCAGTGGCCGGATCTCAGCTCACTGCAATCTCCGCCTCGCGGTTTATGCCATTCTCCTGCCTCAGCCTCCCCAGTAGCTGGGACTACAGGCGCCGGCCACCTCGCCCGGCTAGTTTTTTGTATTTTTTAGTAGAGACGGGGTTTCACCGTGTTAGCCAGGATGGTCTCGATCTCCTGACCTTGTGATCCGCCCGTCTCGGCCTCCCAAAGTGCTGGGATTACAGGCTTGAGCCACTGCGCCCGGCCTACTATATTATTTTTAAACTGTACAACTATTGTAGAGCACTGAATAGATGTATATTAAAGCCATATATGCTTTATTTGCTTATGATATGAAATTCTGGTTTCTGTGTGTTCCACCTTCCTATTTATTCTTAGGATAATAGGATATGATGTGATGCTTTGCTCATCGTTAGAGGGAGGATTGACTGTGAACGAGCAGTTCAGAGAGAAAGGATCTCGGGCTTGGCAAGGGCAGGGGCCTGCAGTGTTTTGAGAAAAATGAATTGGGTCTCAGCTTATGTTATAAAAATCTTGACCCAGAGCGTGGCCTTTCTGAATTCCCACCATGTTTATGGATGCTAATATATTAAAAATTGGACTTAGCTAGTAGCAAAATACAGTGCTGTGTTCTGGATACTAAAACAAACCAATTCTCCCTGCTAAGTAAGAAAAATTTCACACATTATCATCAGTCAGATGTGGAAAGAGGTTCTGCAGGGGAAGAGAGAGAAGCAACATTATTCATGTCATTTAAAATTAAACCAGGTCATCCATTTATCTGCCTCTCCGGCTGTTTGTCCTTTTTTGAACGATGCTTCAGGGCTCCACGCTAGAAATAGGGGGAGGGTGAATGTAGAACAGCTTGTCAATGTAATCGCTTTACTATAAATCGGCAAAAAAAGAAACAGAGCCTAAATCAAGTATAAAATAGGATCACAGAACTTCCTATGAGCAACTTTGTAAAATTATCCTTGCTAATGTGAGTACTGCTATAATAAACATGATAGCATATCCTTTATCACTATGTTGCCCAAATATTTTTTTCAGATTGCAGTGGACTCCTCCCCTGCCACTCTTAACAGCCCTCCTGCTCCAAACATAGCTGTATGGAGACAGATGTCCATCACAGTGATGTTTATACAAAAACATCAAAACACTCATTTTTTTAGGCTGAACACAGTGGCTCATGTCCATAATCCCAGCAATTTTGGAGGCTGAGGTAGGCGGATCACCTGAGGTCAGGAGTTCGAGACCAGCCTGGCCAACATGGCAAAACCCCGTCTCTACTAAAAATACAAAAATTAGCCAGGCGTGGTGGCACATGCCTGTAATCCCAGCTACTTGGGAGGCTGAGGTGGGAGAATCACTTGAACCCAGGAGGCAGAGGTTGCAGTGAGCCGAGATCTCGCCACTGCACTCCAGCCTAGATGACAGACCAGATTCCATCTCAGGAAAGGAAAAAACAAAAAACAAAAACACAAAAACTCATTTTTTAGGTTAAGTGAATTGACTGGGAGGACTTTATGGAACATTTTGGTGTCTTTTCCTGCTGCTGAAATTTGCATAGAAAGGCATGCAGTGACCTCATGCTGTCACTGTGAGAGGCTACCAAAAAATGCCAGAAAACCTCACACAGTATCAGATACATTGGTGGAGTCCACCTGAATCCCCGAAATTCAGCTCAACAATGTCACTGAGTTCACCAGACTACTGGGAAAGGGATTCATATTGAGATAGTTATAAAAATATTGACCCTAACAGAGAAAGATTCCCTGTAGTCAGAAGAGATGCCACGAAGTCAGGTCTCAACTCCTGGAGAGGCTTTTTCTGTGCTGTGCAAAAATGTATGTTTATTCGACTTCCCAGGCCTTGAGGTACAGCAAGGAACGCCGGTGGCGGATGTTCTGCAAATGGGGACACTGGAGCCTCAAGAAAGAATCCGACTTCCACAACTCCCGTCACTGGTTGGTGGCTAAGGACATCCTGATTTCCGCTCCAGAACTTTCCCCATGACATCCTTGAAAACAGAGTTTTCAGTTATCCTTAGCATGACAAGTGATTGCTAGAGTTTGCATAATTTTCATCATAATGGCACTAATGACCCACAACAGCAGTTCTAGTGGCTTCCAGAAGATGTTGTACATCCCCATCCTAATGAATGACAGCAGCATGACTGTGATTATCATTCTTATATCACAGAGAGTCTGGTTTGATCTGAGTTGTGTGTGACCTGGAATTCAGGCGTGTCTGGGGCTAGGAAGGTTTTGGGTCCGAGGAGGCTGTTTTCGCGAGGGATCCCAGGGTCTCTTGTGAAGGAATTCATTCCAGGGAGGACAGAGGCAAGAGAAGCACACTGCACTCTCGGGGCTGAAGGCAGCGTGAGTTTTAGGTGCAGCCTGGTGACAGTCAATCGGGTGGCCTACCATGTAGTGATTAAGTCTTTGGAAAAGCAGGCTACAAGCAAAAGTCTAAATTTGCTACATAATAACTTGGCAAGACAATGGAGCAGGGGCTGGCCCCGTGGACCTTGGTAAGAAACACCGGAAAAGTTAGGAAAAGGGGTTGTTCCAGGTCATAGAGAGCCAGTGCACGCTGGTGGACCCACAGTTCTGTAGCTACGAGAAATAACCCCATCTGGTTCTGCAGGAACCACAGGTTACACCAGCAGCTTTGGCTGTGATCACAGAAAGCACCCTGCCCTAGCATGGAGCACCAGGACCTGCACACCTTTGCCAGGCCCCAGAAGCGCTGCCACTGCCATGATATCCAAGAAGAGAGAGATGAGCAAGTGTTTTGTACCAGGGGGGAGGGCTGCTCATGCAAGGACCTGCCTGGGGGAACCCCAGCGGTCATTGGGGGAGGCTTTGGGAGAGTGGAGAGAAGGGACCTCCGGAAAAGACACAACCAGGGGAAACCTACTTTCATGATATCAAGACTCTAATTTTAGAGGGCAGTGTTTGCAGATCCTACCAATGACTCTGTGTCCTTGTGTTTGTGTTTGAAGTGGAACTACTCAAAGACGGGGAAGATGAGGCACCTGGAGCTAGGCGCCTGGTCTTTGTGTCTGCACTTAGCCAAATTCCCTCTCAGCTGCATTGTGTCTAGAGGAAATAGAAGCATGACTAAGCTGATTTGTATTCTGCCAACCAAGGGAAAATATAATTAACACGGCAGCAAGACTCAGCAAACCCCATGGGAAAGTCCAAGAAGGAAAGAGCTCCCGTGGCTCAAGATGATGTCAGAGGCAAAGAGAGGCCATCCCGCTCTAATCCCACAGCAGGTCTCCTCTCTCTAATGCCTCAACTCATAAAGGGAAAAGACAATGAAAGCGAGGCCTGCCATGCCTTTGAAAAGAACACACAGCCTCTAGGAATGATTGCAGGGATCCAGCAGACTGTGATGGGAGTTTTCACATCATGAGAGTCTCCTGCTGCTGCTGAGTGCTGCCAATCACTGCCCACACCTCCAGCAGGGAGGCGACTTCATCAGGATCTGCTACCCCGCGTCAATTGATGAACACAGCTCCGATAGCACACCTAGCAAAGACGAGAGACTCCCAGACACTAGGCAGGAGTGAGACCAACTGCTGTATCAGATAGACACCTAGCTTATAATTACGTGTCAAGAGAAGGAAGATTAGGCAGACATCAGCAACCGCAAGAACTGAAATGTGAAGGCTGGTATCCATCTTCAGCCTGTTCCCCAGCTAATCACCTCCTAAAAGAAATGCCAGAGAAAGCCGCCTCCTAATACATTTCATTGGCCCTTCATTTCCGTCTAGTGACTCACATTTGAATTTAGAGACAATTTGCTAAGGTTTCTAGATTTTTATTTACTTAACGTTAGTCTTTTTGATACATTCAACTATAGTATTGTCAAGGTTTAAATATGTTACAGTGTTTTCATGACTTGAACAAATTAATGCTCAGTTCTCCTAGCTTGAAATTCCCTTATCTTTCATGAAGCCGCTGAAACTAACAGGCTTAGGAGGAAGGTCACCCACCTCCCTCATTCTCCTTCCTTCCTTACCCAGAGGAATTTATGTCTATCTTCCTGCCCTAATATCTACATATCCAGCCATGACTACATTGTTTGGTTTAAATAACTGTCTCTCATTACAGAACTGGATTCATTTATTCATTCATTCTACAAAAACCTGCAGAATATTAATACTGGATTTGAATCCAGTGTCAGAATTGTCTTTGATTGGTTCTTATTTCATAGATTTGGGGTTTTAATTTAATGACTAAACATATAATTTTATGCAAGATAGTACCTTAATTCTAGTCCTTATTTAATAATAATAGTGATATAATGAAATGATATAGTTTTATCTAATTTCATCTAGAGAAATATGGGAGGAGAAATAAAAATAGTTGAAAAAAGGAGGGAGGCTGCAAATATACCGAGGTTGATACGCTTCTCAGAGTCATCTTTTACGAATCAGTAGCAGTGGTGATGGTCTTTTTTTAACAAACAAAAAAAAAGTTTCATTTGCTTTTAAAAAGAGATTTCCAGTGGGGAGCCTGTGAGTACTGACTGGCTCCTATCTAACCTACACTTCCTGTTTGGATGATGAAAAAGGAAAAAAAAAAAGGAGCCAAAACTAAAGATACATTCCAGAACAAGTAGTCATTTTAACAACTGGTGGAGGCAAAAACAAAGCCATCTAGTTTCCCATTGTCCCCCAGTCTAGAACCATTATTAAAGAATTTAATGCCATAGGCCGGGCACCGTGGCTCACACCTGTAATCCCAGCACTTTGGGAGACCAAGACCGGTGGATCACGAGGTCAGGAGATCGAGACCATCCTGGCTAACACGGTGAAACCCCGTCTCTACTAAAAATTCAAAAAATTGTATTTTTACGGCGGGCGCCTGTGGTCCCAGATACTCGGGAGGCTGAGGCAGGAGAATGGCGTGAACTCGGGAGGCGGAGCTTCCAGTGAGCCGAGATCGCGCCACTGCACTCCAGCCTGGGCGACAGAGCCAGAGCGAGACTCTGTCTCAAAAAAAAAAAAAAAAAAAAAAATTTAATGCCATAGAACTATATCGAAAATAGACACATTCCTTAGGAAACATTTGACACTTACTGGTTTTTACCTTAAAATTTAATCATTCATGAAGAAATAAATCTTTCATATGTTTTCAGATATGAAACACTCAAGTCCATTGTCAGAATCCCAATAGTGTGGAAAGAAACCTACCAGGCCAGGCTTATCATTGCTCATTCTTTGCAAAAATATCCATTGCATTTGCTAACTGTGAAACGATGTGTAGGTTACTTCACTTCTCTGAGCACTGAAGATGCCCCAGCTACAAACGGCAACAGTCTCTCTCCCAGGGGTAGCTGTAAGAGTACAATTAGGCAACACGTAGGAAGGTGCTTAATGGAGTGGCAATCATGTATTCATTCATTCCAGAAATATGTATCAATTGGCCACAGTGGCCAGGCACAGCGCAAGGTGCTAGTGATATCAACACGGGGACACTTCGCATTTCCCCTCATTCCTCCCTAACGGTGCAGCACAGACACCCCACTAAAGCTGGGGAAGCCCTTGCTGCTCCCTCTCCCTCTCTGCTCCCTGAGTCTGTGAGAGGCATCGCTCCAGCCCCCAAAGAAAGCCCTCACCCTACACATGCAAGCAGCTCCATCTTATCCTGATGCCCTGACCCGCCTGCCCACAAGGAGCCTCCTCCCTGAGCCAGTAGGACTTTCCTTCTCTCCTAGGACAAGCGCTGGCCCTAGACAGCTGAAAACTATCACCCGGAAAGCTCCTTCATAGGCAGATTCCCTGACAGCCCTGGATCTAGTGAGAATCAGGTGATTTCGAGGTAAAGCCAGGTTGGGAACCACTGATTTGAGTCACATTCTTTCTGTTTGATCTTCTCAGAATCAGCAGGCATTTCCCCCTGCTACTTTGTCCAAGATCTGACCTTTCTCATCTGCGTCTTGCCAGTCTCTCTGCTTTAAAGCTTTGCTACCAGCTCCTTCTAACCTCTTGCACAGGAATGTCTTCTCACGGCTGTGGAGAGTGAAAAAGGAATGGGTTTTTATGTATTTCTAGCCAGCTCTTGGCCCTGTGCCATGCAGAGTATATGCTGTACATTGGACTTTTGGGACACTTCTCTGTTAAATTCTAAGCTTATGTCTGTGGTTTCTCCACAGTGAGTAAGCCCTTAATCACGTTCCCTACTGTACCTTCTTAGATGAAGGAGCAATGGGTCACAGGGACTTTTAAAATGTCCTTAAACTTGATTAATCTTTATTGTGGCTACAGAATGTTTCTTAAATTTACATATGGTAAAATCCACCTTTTTAAAGGTAGAGTTGTGTGAGTTTTGACAAATATATTCAGGTAGCCACCACCATAATCAACACACAAAGCAATCCATTACCCCCAGATTTCCCTTATACCCTTTGTTGTCCCCCTCATCCTCTCCTCCCAGCCCGAGAGCCACTGATCTCTGTCCCTACAGTTTGTCTTTTCCACAATGTCGTATGTCATATAAATGGAGACATACAATATGCTGATCTGAGCATTTAGAAAGATCATGTATTTAAACAATTATTAGAGTGAGGGCTGGCTATGGTGACTTAATTTTTTGGTTTCTGATACCTATAATCTGATTTGAACTGTGTCATTCTGTGCGTCATGATCCTTTTTGCAGAACCTGTGTCTATTAGAAAATCCAGATGAAACAGGCCTTTCTTGTTGTCCTTCATTTGGAAAAGACAGAACAGAGCGCTTTATGGAAGTCAAATTACAGCTTCCTAATTTTCTCTCCCATGGACAAAACCGTCCCTCCCCCAACCCCCAATCCCTATCCTCTTACCCACTATCCTTTGCAAATTCCTATCTCTTACATTGCCCAGTAATTGGCGCGTGGGGCGTGGGGCGGGGGGCTAGGGGGGGTGGGTGGAGGTGAGTTACTGCTGATGGACCAGGAGGCAGAGCAAGGTTTAGTTTGCTAAAGGCTTCAGCTGCTACCGTTTGGACCTCAATAAACATTTTCTGCTCTTTCCTGTCACTACTATCTTCCCTTTCTTTGAGAAGCAACATAAAGATAAAAAGAAAAATACTTGATTTGATAGCATGCCAGAATACTAAGATGCTCCTGAAAAGTGTGGGATTTAAGGCTTCTCGAAAAAGAGCAGAGGAGGAAGTGAGAGAACAAGGAGAAGGAGAAGGGGAAGAGAAAGGGGAGGGGGAAGAAGAAAAAAACCACCGTCAGAAATTGAGTATTAGGAGGTAACCCGTGCTCTGAGAGTGAAGGAGGCCACCCAGCACTAGAACCTCCACAGGAAAATCAGAAAACATTATATTTTTTTTCCCAGATCCCAGAGTATCAGATGTTCCATTCAGAAATAATCCCTATTGACCCAGTCTCTGTGTCTCTTTCTCTGCCTATAGCATCAAGCACAGGAACCCTTTCCAAGCTAATCCCGTTATTAATGCCATCCACAACAAGCATAGGCACTGTCTTCATGGAAATAAGACACGAAGTGTAAAAAAAGTTTCTTCCCCGCAGTCCAGGCTCTCCTTGTAGGTCAACAGTGTCAGAGGTGCTTAACCCAGATACACCAGGAGGCTCAAAGCCCAAACACCGAAAAAAAAAAAAAAAAAAAGACTCACTCCTGTGCTGTGTGTATTGCCCACGGGTGGGAGGATGCAAATACAATTATGTTTTTTAAAACTCCAGTCCAGATATTGGCTTTTCCTTGGATACTTTCGTGTGGCTCTCCCAGTACAGTCAGATCCGCCGCCGCAGCCTAGCGCTCCACTCCGGGTTTTGCGTCCTCCCCTCACCTGCCTTTCAGTGGTGCGGGGTTTGATCCCGAGAGCCGTGGATTCAAAGCAGCCGGCGGGGACTCGGGCTGCCGGCCGACAAAGGACGGTCCTCGGGGGTTCTGAAGTCTGACCCAGCCAGTGGGAAAGCCGCCTGTATCACAAAGCGAGGGGCACACCTGAACCGGGGCTGGCGGGAAGAGGCAAGTATTGCGCGCGGGCTGGCTCCCACATGGAGCTGCCTCCAGGTGCAAGGGTTGCAAGGGTGCGCTGCTCCTGCCCGGGGATCGCGGGGGGCGGCGGAGAGAGCGTCTGGGTGATGAGCGGGGCACTGTAACTGGATTTTAACACCTCTCCAAGCAGTGCTTTCGGTCAAAAGATTTCTGATTCTTGAGCTTGTCTCTGCAAGATCGGGAGTTCTTTGGGGAGCAGGATTAACCTGGGAGTAAATCACAGCGTTTGGGTTTGCATTCGAAGCACTATCAAGTCTACTCCACAGGGTCACTGCGCGGGGAGCAAGTGAAGGAAAATGAGGAGAATCTGGTGGAGTGCTGCTTCGCGCAGTGTGTGTGTGTGTGTGTGGTGTGTAGGCAAAGCTGAGATTTACATGGTGTGAACTGTTAAATGTTAACAGTTAAATCCCACACTTTTTAGGAGCATCTTAATATTCTCGCATGCTATAAAATTTTTGAGACTTGTTTAAAGAAGGAGACTTCCTTTTAAATTTAGAACAAATTAGTTGTTGTTATAATGATACTGATCAATAACAGTACTAGTAGGTAATGCTTTCCGTAAGTAGACACACACACTCAAAAGTGTGTGAAAAGTGTCACCAAAACGGAGCGTGCTTTCACACTCCTGCAAAACAAATTAGCCCTTCAACAGAATAATTAACATCCTGAGGGAAGACAAAGCATATGGGTTCCTTGAATCATTATGTTAAAGTCGGTCCTGTTCAGTTTGCCTTTTTCCCCAAGGAGTAAAAATAGCATCAAATTGCTTGTTTGGTTTTCCCCTTTCGAAACTCGGCATAGTGTTTGGTTATCCATGAAGGTGCCTTTAATATTTCACCCTCACATTTGGCAGACAGTTCTGGACTTGCTCATCTCCCCGTAGGGACTGAGTCCCACTGGCAGTGTGTAGCCAATAGAATTGATTCTCACTTTTTCTTTGCAGAATACCTAATCACCACCATTAGCACTTCAGACGTTCACAGCTTTCTGAATCGGTGTCATTTCTTCCCACATACTCTACTGATTTGCATCATTAACAATTGAAAGGAAGCTCTTGTTTTGATTAAGAAGCCAAACAAGTAGGAAAGCAGCGTGGATTCTTTCATAGTATTTATTGAGGGGCGTCTCTACCTGATCTAGGCTGTGTTTAATGGGATAAGAGAGACTAAGAGAGAACAGAAAGGGTAATTACTGCCTCTCCAGGCCCATCTTTACTTTTTCCAGAAACAGAGAATTATGAAATTATTTGAAACTACCACAGGCCTAACTTGGAAAAGGCTCATTCCTCATGCTCTTTCCGCTTCTACTGCAGTGGTACTGTGCCTCTTGCCAGCCCACACCTACTCATTTGAAATGTGCACTTTGGAAGTTCACTACATTTAATCGATTCAGAGGATTTCTTTTTTTTTAATCAGTAGCTGAGCTATACTACTTAATTATAATCCATAATAGTGTGTTAAAAGACTTTCTTTTCTGGGTAGTTGCTGGCTGTTTAAATCCCAAGGCTGCTGAAAGTAGGTAATAGAACCAATAGTAGCAATCATTACTCAAAAGTCTATTGTTTGATATTAACCATACTAATTAACTATTAAGTATCCATATTGTCCCCATCAATTTTCACTGCATTCTTAGGAGTTACCTATCATTATACCCATTTTAAGATCGGAAAACAGAGGCTTCAGAAAGATGAAGTTACTAGCCCAGTATCACTCACCTTCTAAGGTGGGGAGCAGAAGTCAGATTGGCCTGACCCCTAAGCTCATGGTCTTTCTATGCTGCCTTAGTAGTATAGAAATGTTCTAACTTTCACATTCCCAGATGTCTGCGTTCAAGATAAATTTTAAATAAATTAGTGTGGCCCTTGATGTTCTCTCACTAGTGAAAGGGTCTATAACCCTTTAGGCAAAGTGCGTTGGAATTATGTTAAACCTTCATACACTCCCAATAAGCATTGACTCCCCTAAAACCATACTCTACATTTGACCCAATCTCTAATTTAGTGAGAAGATGAGATGCATGGAAAGAAGGCAAAGGAGAGTGGCTTGTGACCCCCAGAAAAGGGAATCTCTTCCAGAGGTTTGTGTTGTGCCCTGTGGAGCTGAGAGGAAAGCAGAGAATTGATGGAGCAGGGGGCTTAGCCAACGCATCTGAAAGGGAAGAGTGTTTTATGTCTTTAATTTATTCTTGTCAGAATCAACCAAGCCCAGAGCTATCTACGTGGCGAGAAGGGTCTCCCATGGAGAGGCCTTCCCAGTGGTCCTTCAGCTCTCTGCTGCAGTGGTTTAGCATGTCTGCAAAACACTCACCACCAGGCTTCGAACAGGATAATACAAATGTGACATTTTTGTCCTCAATCAAAAGTCAGAAATGATGAGCATTCTGCCACTTTCATCATTTTAAAATCTGTATTCCTGAAAACTGGCCTCGAATTTATTTCTGTATAGTCCAAGGTATCGATTGGAAAGGGAGAGGCTAGCGTGAAAGCCAACACTTCTCAACTTTTAAAAAAATGCCTTAATATTTAATATTTTCTTATTCTAATGTATCCTGTAAGTGTTCTTTCTGATTGCTTCTTGTTAAGGCACGGCTGTGTAACTTCAGAGGGTTTTGGAAACAGCCTCCATTATCATCCACTTTTCGTTCTAAAATCTTTGTATATCTGTGCGTACATGCACAAGGCCTTCCATGATTGCACCGCTTTTACAAATAATCACAGTCAAAATTTGTTTTTTCATATTGGTAGCTCAATTTTTATCTCTTATTCCTTTGAAATTGATGATCATTTGGACAGGGACTACATTAAAGCTCACCACTGACCTTCATTGTGGCCACAGGAAGACAAGGTCTGCTAAATGAACAAATACAGTGATCAATATTGTGCAATGGCTCGAGGGAAAGGGGAGGTTTTAACCACTTAAAGTAAGCCCTTTTAGAAACAAAAACTATTTCAGTGAAAATGCTAATCCTAAACCTCTCCAAAGTAAATGTGCTTAGAGGACACCAGCCAGAGTTTCTTTACAATGGGAAATTACCTTCCAACAAGAAAGGCTTCTCAAATGGCAGAAGAAAACTTTGTCTGGAAAAGGTGAGAAGCAGAGAGCCTCCAGGCTCCAGCCCCACCCACTCTCATCTTCAATTAATACTCCACAAAGGGAAAGTTCCCTTGCAGGCCACAGCACTCCCTGCTTGAGAACCTGTAGGGACTTAACCGCTGGGTTTATCCAGTGAAGTGTCTGAGGTCCCTGCTATTTAGCTTGGCCCTCCACTGTGTCCCCAATTTCCTAACCACTACCTGAGCCAGTCTTCCAGCAGAGCACTTTTATCTTATAGCCATGGGGCATTTGTGACATGTCCCACAACACACCAGAAACTCTATTTGTCCTCCAATGCTCAGTAACCTTATTTTCCCAGGCAAAAGTGGCCCCTGTCCCAGTGCCCACTAAGCCTTGATACCAGCCCACACTACAGTGCTTCTGAGACTCTAGTTCATTTCAGCATTTGTCAATGTATTTCATTTATGTTTCGATATCCAGTCTGTTCATCTTCAGTACAGGACTGGGTCATATTCATCTTTCTATCCTTTCCCTCATCCACCTTCCTTTCTTTGAACTATTTGAATATTTTCTGTAGTTGCTCCATTAATCAGTAATTAATTGCAGAAATGTATTCTCCGAGGTTCAGACAGGTCACACCTCAGAATGCTACAAGCATTTGTAGATGTGATTGACCAATAATTGTCAGGAGACTGGGTCAGTCTGGAGAGGTGCTGAAAAATGGAGACAACGAAATGTCAACTTTCAAAAATACTCATTTTAAAAAGTAGTTTCGGCTGGGCGTGGTGACTCACGCCTGTAATCCCAGCACTTTGGGAGGCCGAAGCGGGCAGATCACGAGGTCAGGAGATCGAGACCATCCTGGCTAACGCGGTGAAACCCTGTCTCTACTAAAAATACAAAAAAAAAAAAAACATTAGCCGGGCATGGTGGTGGGCGCCTGTAGTCCCAGCTACTCAGGAGACTGAGGCAGGAGAATGGCGTGAACCTGGGAGGCGGAGCTCGCAGTGAGCCGAGATCGCGCCACTGCACTCCAGCCTGGGTAACAGAGCAAGAGTCCGTCTCAAAAAAAAAAAAAAAAAGTAGTTTCCAAAAAAAACATAGACTGGCAAAAGGATGACTGACAAAATTCTGGACTAGATTACTAAGTAGGTGATATGGGAGAATTTAGAGGAGAATCGTGTGATTTGCATAATCCAACATGAGTTCCCCAGAATTAAGCCATCCCACGTGAACCATATGTCTTTTTTATGTGTAGGTTCTGAAACTAGTGAAATGGGAACGACTTGAGATAAGAGATTCGTAACTCAGTGAAATGGGAATGACTTGAGATAAGAGATTCGTAACTCAGTGTTGCGTTCTGATCAGCCTGGAATTGTAGCATATATGCCAGCAACTACACATAGCCTGAGGGCTCCCATAACTGGGCTATAGCCAATTGATCACAATCTAATGATATCCCTAGGAGTGCCTTGCGTGAGAGTGTTGTCCAGGGCAAACGTTAGGAAGCCTTGTCAGATGGTCTTCACACAGCATTTCTTGATTTTAGCAGAGCCTTTGACTCAATCTGTCATAGCATATTTTTTCACTTTTTCCACAGATATCTATTTAGGTGTTTATTCAGCGTCAAGCATTGTATTAGGTGTTCAATCAGTGTTTGTGGCGCAGAAGCAAATTCTGACTCAGTTGATAATAAGGAGAGCTAAACCAAGTCAAAAAATTGATTGCCTGAAATTATCTTTGGAACTGCAGGAAGTCAATCGATTGATGAATTCATGTGTGTCCGGTCTCTGGGGTACACTGCGTGCTCCCCCATTCACTCCAGTCCCTGCTCAGAGTCCTTCTCCAGTCACCCCCTCTGTAAAAGCACCTTGCCCCATCATTTCCTATTCCCTCATGCTGTTTTATTTTTCTTTGTTGCACATTTTATTCTCTACAAGGATCTTTTTCACACAGGCAGTCCTGTAGTTGCCTGCTCTCTGCCCCCTTGCTTGGAATGTGGTGTGAATCTAGGGACGCATTTCACAGGGCTGGGCCTTTTGTTCCTTGCCATTCATTCAATAGGTCTATCAGTGACAACGTTGTCATTCCTGCTCATCTAATTTGCCGATGATAGAAGGTGAGGAGGCATAGCCGGATGGTAAATAAGGGGATCAAAATGCATATTAGCAGTATATGTGAAAGCACTTTGATAACTGGAGAATTATAATTAAATGTAAGTTATCATTTTTTTAAGTGGCTATAAATCTAAGCCAAAACCAATAAAATGAAAGTATGAAGGTTAAATATAAGCTCATACATTTAGGTTCAAAAAAATCAATTACACAAAATCAAAATAAAGGAGACCTAAGAGGGCAGCACAGTTCCATGCCGCGATGTAGGCATGAGCTGGGTGACTTTAGGGCCACAGCACAGTCCCCAGGTGGTAGAGCCAAGGCTGGAAATTCTTCTAATGTTATCAGTTAGGAGGGCCACATGGTGAGGTGGACGTTACCAAGCCAGAGTATGGCCAGTGGAGGGCCACTCAGAACAGCAGCAGGAATTGGGACCTTTGGCCTGAAGGAGAGGGGACTTAGGGAGTTGGGGAGCCATCTTTAACTGTCCGTGGGGCTCACGTGGAGGAGAAGGGCACGTGTGTGCTGAGTGTTAAGTTAGAACTGCTGGGTCCTGGGGGGCAGATTCCCATTTGAGGTAAGGAGAATGGTGGGAGCCCAGGGCCAGAACCCTGTAACTCACAGCATCTGGACAAATACGGAGTGCTGTCACTAGTTTTTTGTTGTCGTTGTTTTGTTTTGTTTTTTTGAGACACAGCCTTGCTCTGTCACCCAGGCTGGAGTGCAGTGGCGTAATCTCAGCTCACTGCAACCTCTGCCTCCCAGGTTCAAGCAATTCTCCTGCCTCAGCCTCCTGAGTAGCTGGGACTACAGATGCCCACCACCATGCCGGGCTCATTTTTTTGTATTTTTTTTTTTTTTTTTTTTTTTGAGACGGAGTCTCGCTCTGTCGCCCGGGCTGGAGTGCAGTGGCCGGATCTCAGCTCACTGCAAGCTCCGCCTCCCGGGTTTACGCCATTCTCCTGCCTCAGCCTCCCGAGTAGCTGGGACTACAGGCGCCCGCCACCTCACCCGGCTAGTTTTTTGTATTTTTTAGTAGAGACGGGGTTTCACCATGTTAGCCAGGATGGTCTCGATCTTCTGACCTCGTGATCCGCCCGTCTCGGCCTCCCAAAGTGCTGGGATTACAGGCTTGAGTTTTTGTATTTTTAATAGAGACGGGGTTTCACTATGTTGGCCAGGCTGGTCTTGAACCCCTGACCTCGTGATTTCCCCACCTCAGCCTCCCAGAGTGCTGGAATTACAGGCGTGAGCCACCATGCCCAACCGTCACTAGATATTTAAAGAGAAACTGGACAACTGTGGGGCAGAGAGGGCAGCTCTAAGAGGGATCCTGACTTTGGGTTGGATTGTTCTTTGTCTTTCCATTTCTAAGTAATTCTCATCTGTTCTAAACTTTGGCATTTTTATTTGTTCTGACTGATGTTTTTTCTACTTGGTGTGACATTTGATGTAATAGCACTTAGCAGGCTTAGCAACCCCTATATAAAAGTGCTTTGAAATCTGCTGTGCTTTGGAATCTCTGTTGTTCTTGCCCATTAAGTAATTCCCTCCCCTCCGTCTTCAATGTCCCCCTTTCCCTATCAACCGGCCCTTTCTGCAGGTTGGAGTTGGACAGCCTTGGCACTTGGCACAGCCCCGAGTGCCAGTGTCACCCTCTGCATTGTGAATTTATAGATGGAGACTCCTTCATCCTTTTACAGTCGTGCTCTGACCCTGGGGTCCCTGAGGACCGGAGCAGAACCTGAACTCTGAGTATCAAATGAGCGTATCTTATCTCGAAAAATAGGAAGAACAATTTAAAAATGCAACTTGGATATGTTTTTATAAGACATTCCCTCTTTCTGTTTTCTACACTTATTTAGCATTTTAACATTTTCAGAATACATGAAAATTAGATTTAGTTTCTTTTTTAAATGTGAAATATAAGAAAATTATAATTACCTGTACAACACATTTGTGATTAAAAGTACATTTTTTAGGAAAAAAAGTATTGTTCTCAGGGAACAATTTTCTATTAGGTTGGTGCAAAAGTGATTGCGACTTTTGCCATTGAAAGTAATGGTTAGGCCAGGCATGGTGGCTCATGCCTGTAGTCCCAGTATTTTGGGAGGCCAAGGTGGGCAGATTACCTGAGTTCAGGAGTTCAAGACAAGCCCAGCCAACATGGTGAAACCCCCGTCTCTACTAAAAATACAAAAATTAGCCAGGTGTGGTGGCGGGCACCTATAATCCCAGCTACTTGGGAGGCTGAGGCAGGAGAATCACTTGAACCCGCGGAGCGGAGGTCACAGTAAACCAAGATGGTGCCATTGCACTTCGACCTGGGCAACAAGAGTGAGACTCCATCTAGAAGAAGAAGAAAGAAGAAAGAAGAAAGTAATGGTTAAAAGCACAATTACTTTTAGAAGAAGAGGAAGAGGAGGAAGGAGGAAATGGTTAAAACCACAATTACTTTTGCCCCAACCTAATACTTACTAAGATGCAATAATACCAGATGGTTACCTTTAACTTACAGGTTCCAGGTTTCATAGAAATGATGGCAAACTCACCAGTGCTTCATTCAGTTTCCCTCCCAAAGGTAGCAAAGAGAGAAAACCAACTACCTGCCCAGGGGCGGTGGCTCACGCCTGTATCCCAGCACTTTGGTAAGCTGAGGTGGGTGGATCACCTGAGGTCAGGAGTTCAAGGCCAACCTGGTTAACATGATGAAACCCATCTCTACTAAAAATACAAAAATTAGCCGGGCATGGTGGCGGACGCCTGTAATCCCAGTTACTCAGGAGGCTGAGGCAGGAGAATCACCTGAACCCAAGAAGTGGAGATTGCAGTGAGCTGAGATCGCGCCCCTACACTTTAGCCTGGGTGACAGAGTGAGACTCCATCTCAAAAAAAAGAAGAAGAAGAAGAAAAAGAAAACCAACTACCTAAGGCAGAATGGTAATAAACTGCCTAGTAATGCTTTCAGGGGGTAATTAAATGAGTGATGAGGGCACAACTACAAATGGGCTAACCCGAGTTACTTGGAAAGCGGATGGAAGCACCCAAGACTAGACAACAAGAATGAAACCCCAGAACAGTAAATACATGGTTTTCCTACCATATATGTCGCCCATCTGTGTCACCTAAACTAACATCTATTTGACCTTTCTGTTAACTCACGTGACCAGTTATTTGGTTGGTTGGTTGTCAAAGTCACACCAAGATAATAAATTAGGTTGGCCGGGCGCAGTGGCTCACGCCTGTAATCCCAGCACTTTGGGAGGCCGAGGCAGGTGGATCACGAGGTCAGGAGATCGAGACCATCCTGGCTAACACGGTGAAACCCCTTCTCTACTAAAAATACAAAAACTTAGCCGGGCATGGCCACAGGCGCCTGTAGTCCCAGCTACTCGGGAGGCTGAGGCAGGAGAATGGCGTCAACTCAGGAGGCGGAGCTTGCAGTGAGCCGAGTTGACGCCACTGTACTCCAGCCTGGGCGACTGAGTGAGACCCCGTCTCAAAAAAAAAATTAAATAAATAAATAAATAAATAAGGCCTTTCAGAGCCAAAATTATATTACCTGGAGTATTGCAGTGAATATAGAGTTAAATAATTTTAGTGTCCTAAAAACATTACAAAACATATATCAGAAATAAGAGCCACTCTGTATAGTGAATCGGGGGAGAAATGAGAGAAGCTCAGAGACCAACGTAGAGAAAAGCAGGAGAAAGCAGAAAGCACTGGAAACAAACACATCTGCTTCTTGGCGGTGGGTGATGGATATAAAGATACCCAGCCAGAATCTCCCTGGAACAAGCCAGGCATGCTGGAGTTGCATTAAATCTTTACAGCTCTAAGCTACTTGCTGCCAACATCCTGTAGGTCTCATCAATTCAAACTCATCCCATCCCCAACTTTCTTTTTTTTCTACCTTACTCAGTGTGTCTGTGCCTGGGTGAACTTCAGAAATCTCTGTCTTACGTTTTCCTGCAAGATTCTTTGGCTAGTTTTATCTGAAAGTCTGTTTCTTTGTTTTTCCAGCTAGTAGTTCTTCCCCCTCTTCCCTCAACTCTTGAAGTCTTAACACTGTTTCTCTGGTCAGAGCGATCAAAGAGAAAGCTGTGCTCCCGGCCACCCGTCCGTCTCATTGATTCAAGCCGCTGGGTCTCAGGGGGCCCCAGCAGAGGGTGTGATGGGTTCCAGACAACCTGGACGTGCTTTTAGAAAGCAGTCAAGAGTAAATCCATAAAGCCTTATCTTTATGTTGAAGGGGGACATGTTATTAGCAAATCATACAGTTTCTTCCAATACAAAGTAAGATAGTTTCCTGCATTATTAGTGGATATTTTTGCAAGGACATATTTAAAAATATATATTGCACAAGAACCCATCATTCAATTTAATTCCATATCCCTGCTGGGTGCCTTCTAGTCTACCTTGGGCAATTTAACATAAATATGGAATATATAGTTTGTGCTTATGGAGCTCATCACCCTATGAGAGAGGCCAGGCCCTCGCGGAGGACGAGGTGACAGTGTGGACACAGTGAGCATTTGAAGAATAGCATAGGTCGTGAATGCTCCAGAGATCCCAAGGCCAGAGCGGCTCAGGCACTCGTCATTCATTTGTTTGTAAGCACCCTCAAGGCAAAGAGACCAGGCGTCTGTCTTTCATACCCCAGCCACACCCCCTAAAGCAGAGCAGATAATAAATGCGTATGAGATAGCGAGTGATTTCATCTCAGTATGTATGAACAGCTGCAATCGCACAGATTTTGGGCAGATTCACTAATGGAATGTGAGATTTTTCATTTCTTCTGACCTATATTAGTGAACAGCAATATAATCTTTTCTAATTACAGACACATAAAATGATTGATAAAATCCAACAATTGTATGACTCTCCACAAGCATGTTTTACATTCAAGCCTCATACCAACCCCTGGAAATAGATACTATTTTTCATCTTCATTCATTCATCCAGCAATTGTGCTGGGTGCTGGGGATAGATAGGCCAGCGAAGAAAGATTCGAAGCCCCTGCCTTTATGGAGCTGAATTTCTGGTGAGAAAAAAAAAAAAAAAAAAAAAAAAAAAAAAAAAACAGCAAACAAGAACAAACAAATACATCAATAATTTAAGTCACTGTTAAATAGGATGAAAAAAATGGTCGTGTGATAGAGAGTGATCAAGGGAGGAAGTGAGATCTCTAGAGTGGATTCAAAGGAGCCAGATCCAAAGACAGGGTGTTCCAGTTAAAGGTGTAACAGGAGTGTCCAACCTTTCGGCTTTCCTGGGCCACGTAGGAAGAAGAATTGTTTTGGGCCGCACATAAAATACACTAACACTAACGGTAGCTAATGAGCTTTAAAAAAAATTGCAAAAAAATCTCGTAATTTTTATTTTTTATTTTTTATTTTATTTTTTGAGACGGAGTCTCGCTCTGTTACCCAGGCTGTAGTGCAGTGGCACGATCTCAGCTCACTGCAAGCTCTGCCTCCCGGGTTCATGCCATTCTCCTTCCTCAGCCTTCCGAGTACCTGGGACTACAGGCGCCCGCTACCACACCCAGCTAATTTTTTGTATTTTTAGTAGAGACAGGGTTTCACTGCGTTAGACAGGATGGTCTCCATCTCCTGACCTTGTGATCCACCCGCTTCGACCTCCCAAAGTGCTGGAATTACAGGTTTGAGCCACCACGCCAGGCCAAAATCTCATAATGTTTTAAGAAAGTTTACAAATTTTGGTTTACAAAGCCATCCTGGACCGCATGTGGCCTGCAGGCCATGGATTGAACAAGCATGGTATAGCAGGACCAAAGACCCTGAGATCTGACAAGGTCGGCATTTACCTGAACAGAAGGAAATCTTGACAAATAGAATGAATGAGGAGGAGAAAAGTGGAAGCTGAAGTCAGAGAGGAGGCAATGGCCAGTTTAGCCAGAGGGCCTCACAGGCCAAGGACAAGGGGTTTGAAGTTTATTATGAGTTGAACGGGAGGTCAGTGGAGGGCTTTGATGTATCATTTTGGCCTCTGTGGATGATGGATGGTGGGGAGACCATGAGTGGAGGCAGGGAGGCTAGCAGGGAGGCCACTGCTACAGTTTAGTGGAGAGATATGGTGGCTTCAATGAGAAGATAATTGAATGTACAAAAATGGGCAGATTGAAGATGTATTTTGGAGGCACAGCTATGACTATCTGCTGATACACTCAGTGTGGGGCGTGTGGAAGAGAGAGGCACAAATTCCCAATTTATGGTTGAAACGGAGACTCAAAGGGATTAAGGAATTTCTGTCTACAGCCACAAATACAGGGCAGGCAAGGACTCCAATCTGGTTCTCTAATTCCCAAGTGACAGCTCTTCTCATTCTTGCATAAGGATATGAGGTTTTGCAGAAAGAAGGGGTTCATGAGTGGTAAGTCCTCTTATTCCTCCTAGTATGGATCTAATGATTTTTTTGAGTTCGTGGGTAGTAGACAATGTGTAATATCCATTCAAGTAGTCAGCTGATTTGTGGTTACTTGCAATAAGTCGTTATTTTCAATGGGATCGATAACATTGTCTCTGACACGAGGTGTTTGTAACCACAAAGTGCACTTCGGTCGAATTCGTTTCTGAGGTTGTTTTATTTTCAGAACCAACCTTTCCTAGTTATATCATTAATTATTAGAGGGATACCAGGCAACAGATCGAGTTTCTTTCTTGTAAGGGTTCTTATTGCAGTAACATATTTCATGGTTTCATTAACTCGGCCTTGGTAGACAAGCTGTTCTTTCAAATCCCTCTGTGAACAGCAAATGCTATGGATTGAGATCTGTATTCTCCAGATGATTTGCTAAGTCATCTCAGAAGAGTCATTTAACTTCTGAACTGTGAGGTGTCCCCAGCCCTTTTGTCCCAGATCCAAGATCTAAAAGAAGAACTTGAAATGGGGATCCTGCTGATTGTGGCTACACTTGTTCATTCACTTCATAAATACTTACTGGGCCCTCCAGTGCACGCCAGGCACAGTTCCAGGTGCTGGAGAGATGCAAGCAAGCAAGAGAGGTCAGGCTGCTGCCTTCAGGGGGCTTCTTATTCATGGGCAAAACAAGCATAACAAATGGGCAAACAAGATTATCACGGAGGGCCGGGGGCGGTGGCTCAAGCCTGTAATCCCAGCACTTTGGGAGGCCCAGACGGGTGGATCACGAGGTCAGGAGATCGAGACCATCCTGGCTAATCCGTTGAGACCCCGTCTCTAGTAAAAACTACAAAAAACTAGCCGGGCGAGGTGACGGGCGCCTGTAGTCCCAGCTACACCGGAGGCTGAGGCAGGAGAATGGCGTAAACCCAGGAGGTGGAGCTTGCAGTGAGCTGAGATCCAGCCACTGCACTCCAGCCTGGGCGACAGAGCCAGACTCCGTCTCAAAAAAAAAAAAAAAGAAGATTATCATAGAGTTTAATACGTGATAAGTTGTTCAGGTAAGGCCTGATAAGGCAACTTACCACGTATTAAGGTTTTGGCCTCTGTGGATGACGGATGGTGGGAAGACCATGAGTGAAGGCAGGAAGTCTAGTGGGGAGGCCACTGCTAGAGATCAGTGGAGAGATACGACCAGCTTGGTTAAGTTGGTCAGGTAAGGCCTCCTCAAGGACATGGCACTTAAGCAGGAGGCTGGAAGAATAACAAAGCAGCCATGCGAGGAGCGAGGGAAATGCATCCCAGGGAGTGGGAACAACGAGGACAGAGCCCTAAGGAAAGTGCAGTGCATCGGTTAGGACCCTGTTGGCTGCTGTAATAGAGAAACCCAGGCCAGGTACAGTGGCTCACGCCTGTAATCATAGCACTTTGGGTGGAGGAGGCGGGTGGATCATGAGGTCAGGAGTTCAAGACCAGCCTGACCAACATGGTGAAACCCCGTCTCTACTAAAAATACAAAAATTAGCGAGGCATGGTGGTACATGCCTGCAATCTCAGCTACTCATGAAGCTGTGGCAGGAGAATCGCTTGAACCCGGGAGCCGGAGGTTGCAGTGAGCCGAGATCATGCCACTGCACTCCAGCCTGGGCAACAGAGCGAGACTCCATCTCAAAAGAAAAAAGAGAGACAAACCCAGACTCACAGGGGTTTAAGCAAGATGGATATTTATTTCTCGGTCACTTAACAGCATGGGTGGACAGTTCAGGACTGATAAGATAGCTCTGTAATACTTTGGGACCCAGACTCTGCTGTGCTACTGTCTGGCATTCTCAATATGTGACCCCTACCTCATGGTCCGAGAAGGCTTCTCCACTCCTGCCATCACACCCACTTCCCAGCCATTCAGAAGGGGAGAGGGGAAGAGGCGGCCTCTTCCTTTTGTAGAGGCGTGATATTCAGAATTTCTGCATATCTTCTCCAAAGGAGATTGAATCAGATAAGAGTGTGGTAGGCAGGTCATTTGGGGCCATGTAGATCATGATAAGATGTTGCATTTTATTCCAAGAGCAGTTGGATGCCGCTGAAGGGTTTTAAGTAGTGAAGTGACCTGGTCTGATTTATGTTTTTGCAAGAATACTGGCTGCTAAGTGGAGGACAGATGACAGAAGGGCAAAAGTGGAAATAGAAGATCATTTAGGAAGCTGTGATCTTAAGGAGCAAAGCAAGGTGGACTCAGACTCAGGGACATAGTTATATAATTGTAGCTTTAGGGTATTAACTGCTTAAAGAGACAATGGGTAAAGACTGAATGTTCATGCGCCTCTTTCTAAAATACAGGGACACCCTTTGCACGGACAACTTACTGGATGAGCAGGTGTAAGGAATTGTATCCCATAGAAGACAGACATGAAACCAGCCAATGTGAATGTGCTGCCAGATTGGACCTGGTTATATTTGTGGGGACCCTTGACTTAGGAATATAGAAAGCACATGAAAGTGCCTGTCCAAGTTAGGGTCCCAGGCAGGGGGGTCAGTCTCCCAGGAGGTTCGAGCTGGAGCCTTCTGAGCTCATGGATTCGACCCCATTGCGCTGCAGGTGGAGAAACTGGTGGTAGGAGTATGGAGGGCTGTGGCTTGCCCAAGGTCAACTTTGGGTAGTTGCAGAATTAAGACAGGAAGCCAGGACAGGAAGCCACTACTCTCAGTGTGCACTGTGAAGGGGTATCCTTGATGGGAATCTTTCTCCTGAATCACGCATTTAGCTTTTGGCCTCCTTTGCCAGCACCTCCCTTAGAACAAGTTCCCTCCTTAACCTTTCCCCAAAGTCCCCTGGCCTGTATCTCAAGTGATTACATCAGTTATGTTATCTTCGAAACAGTACTGGCCAGATGACAATGGTAAAGGGATTTTGAGAGATTATAACTCACGTTTGCTGAAATGTTTTGAAGTTTCAAGACAGTAGCATGCACTCTGAATGCCAGTGCTGCTCAAGATCCTAGAGACAGCCCTGGTCCTGGAGCCCCGGCAGCCTGCTCCAAGGCTCCCAGCGATTATTAGGGGACCATTTTCACATCCTGAAGGTCATTCGTGATTTCTCTGAGAATGCCCACTGAAGTGCTCCCCCTCAGAATGCTGTGGGTGGGAGACAGGAGAAAACAAAAGAGGAGGAAGCAGTGAGGATTTTACTGGATATTACAGATGCACTTCCACATCGGCAGGGGTTCATACTGGATTATGCAAAAGGATGGATTCTGGAATGCTTCATTCCCCCAAAACCTGAAACTTGAGTGCAGTCTGCTGCTTCATTGCCCATAAAACACTCCCTTTTGTCTCTGCAGGGCTCTTAAAAAAACAAAAACAAGCCCTACTGTGGCAAAACCTCCTCTACAAAGTAACATTGTGTGATTGGGTTTAAAGCACAATGCTATATTGGTCTACAAATTTTCTTATACAAGTGACAGTAATACTAAAAATCTCAGAATTATTAAGAGCCTTTTGGTAGGGTGAAAGTTTCTTTTAAGTATTTTCATGTTCAGGGATGAATTTTCACCCACACATACACACAAGTATCAGGAAACCAAAAGGAAATGTATACAAACTTCCAATTTAAATGTTCTACATCTTAGTTGAGATAGCTGTGATACAGATATATGTATTTGGCAAAACTCATCAAACTGGGCATTTAAAATAAGTACATTTTGGGGGTACAGATTATACCTCAATGAAGTTAATTCAAAAAGTCAAAAGTAAACCAAAAATTCGAATTTTATATTTCATTGATAAGTTTTTGGCGTCTGCTTCTGGTTTTGTTATTACCAAGGATTTTCATTTGAGTACACTCAGAATGGAACAGAGCTTTTATCATCAAATGTTTCCTATACTGGGACTAAAGTCTGGCCAGGAAATTAACCTTTAGCCCTAACTTTGTGCTATTCTGAGATAAAAGAAATGCACACCTCAGAACAGCAAGGTGTTACAGCACATAACTGCCTGTACAATTTGAAAACTCTGATAAACCCAAAGCTTTAGTAGCGAATCTTTGCAGGTGCTGAGAAATAGTCAAGGAAACAATTTTTTTTTTTTTTTTTGTAAACCAGAAAAAAAGTCTGCTATTAATCCTGTTTGCAAATGCTAGCATTCACTATTTTGTCGCACATCTTAGTTCCAAGTATTTCTTTTCTGTCCCATTTTTCTTGTTCCTCCTGATAATCAAGGCAATATTCTTTGAACTGTTTCCTTAGAAAAGTTGTTGGCATGGCCAGATTGTCTAGTTCCACTGGGATCTGGACACATTTCTGAAATGGCCCAGGAAATTATTTTGGGGAGCGCTTAGGCTGCTGGTCCAATCCAAGACATAGGTGTGACAACGGAGACCCACTCGGACTCCAGGGACTGCCTGCCTCCTCCCTCCACACCCATCTCCTGTCTTCCCAGGACCTGTCTTCAGGAGTTCAAAAGAAGAGGGGTCTTGGTCCTGAGAGTGTGAGGGGGCAACTGGGAGGAAGCACTTCCTCTGTCTTTCTTAAGACATCTCCCTTCCCTGGGACAACTTCCCTAAACAGCTTCTTTTTTTGTTTGTTTGTTTTTTGTTTTTTGTTTTTTACCACTTTTCCAAAGTCAGAAATGAATAAATTCTGCAAATAACCCAACTTTTTTCTTATGTTCCTTTCTTTTCACCCCCAACTCAGGCCTCCAGAATGGCCAGCCCACCTGGCTAGTGGGAACTCACCTTCCTGAGCATGCCTTGGGACAGACCTTAGCACACCCCACCCTGGGCTCTTGGTGGGACTCTGGCTCTGGCCAGCATGGAGATTCCAGCCACACTCTGATTTGAAGGCAGGAGTGTCAATGACAAAAGCAATCCAAACCCAAAACTCTCAAAATGGATTAAACAATTGAAGGCTTGGCTTTACATGAGATGTGTGTAAAGCATTCTGCATCCAGATACTCACTGGAAGGCAGAAATGTAGTAGATGTTGCTATTATTATCCTTAGGATTAATCATAGTGATTCCTGACTTACAGAATCCAAATAAAGGAAATCCACTTCATGCATCAGCCCCCAGTTGCTTTTTTTATTTTTTTATTTATTTTTTTGAGACAGAGTCTCGCTCTGTCGCCCAGGCTGGAGTGCAGTGGCGCAATCTCGGCTTACTACAAGCTCCACCTCCCGGGTTCATGCCATTCTCCTGCCTCAGCCTCCCGAGCAAGACCCCAGTGCTCTTTGTGGACACTCATTGCCCAGGCCCCCACTATGGTCGATCAGTATTAATTGCATTAACAGATTTAATTATAAAATTATTCCAATTGCCTGTTTTTTCTGTCTTCCATTCTGTGTTATTATAATAGTTTGCCAAGTTAACTCAATGCACTTAATGTCTGTTACTCAATATAATCCCACCCAGTACGTCGCCTTTACTGGGAAAGAAGCTTGTTAATCTCCGTTTACCAGTCAGCTCCTAGTTATTCAAGGACTCTCTGAACCTAAGAGGTATAATATGACCCAAGTCAGAATGGCGTTCCCATGGGTGAGCACCAGCAATACACACTGGCTGATACGTGCGAATCCATCTCTTGGCATTCCTTTGAACTGTTGTTGATTCCCTTGAAGCAACATCGATGTAGCCATAGTCATATCTCTCACCTTTTGTCGGGAAAGTTTTACTTTGAAAACAAAGTAACATACTGTACAGTTAAAGGACAGCAAAATCCAGCAAAGGACTGTCTATCACAAAGAAAAGCCACATCATGTGCTTTATTCCTGTCATCAGTCAACATCCATTTTTTGTAGCTCTGAGAACCTAGGTGTCTGAGAGCCAGCACTGGGTATTGCTGGCGCTTGTTCTGCCATCTCTAAGTCCCGTGACAAGTTTCCTAACAGAACCAAGCCTTGGCTTCCTCATCTATAATAAAATAAGCACCTTCCAGTATTCTTTGATTGTGAAAAGACAGTTCTGTGCATACATGGTTACACACACACACACACACAGACTATAGTGACACATTTTATTGGTATTCACAAGTTTAAAAATTTTTCCTATTTAAGACACAGTTTGAAATTAAATTAAAAAGCATTACATAGTTATTACTGAAGGTTTGCTTATATGTTCCATAAAACATGGTTTAAAAAACCAAAAAAAAGACACAACATTGATTTCCTTCAATCTGCACTTTTTTTTCCCACTTTGCTCAGCACAGAACCTTTTTACTTACTCTTAAAAAATCCACCATAAAGGACTGGAGATTAAGAGAAGGGTATTATATAAAAAATGCCACATGTGCTCTGACTTACAAAGCTTTCTTCAGTCCATGAACTCACGGATAGTGTCAGTCACTGAGAGTGTCGTCATCAAAATGAATAATACATGTGGAAGGCAGTGGCTCCCTGATCCTGAGAGCTGGATACCTCTTGGCTGACCTTCTGCTTGAGCCAGATCCAGGAGGTGAAGGCTGCAGCAACAGAGCCCCCTTAAGAAAGCTCCGGAGTTTGTAGCCTAAACAAGCAGTGTCCTCTATTACATTAATTCTCCTGATGTATTTTCCTGACATTTGTCAGCATCTCCTTCTATTTGCCAAACCATGGACAAAGAGAAAACCAGGTTTCAGAAGTATGCTTATTTATAATGTCTGTCCTGAGTCCTCACCTTTCCATCCCTTCTGCCATCACCTCAGTCATACCTTCACCCCATCACTCAAAACAGCTGTAAGTCTCCTAGCTTGACACTTTGCTTCAATCTCACTCACCTCTGATTAAAATTGTCCCATGCTCAAATATTTTTATGTTGTTTTCATCACCATAAAAAAAAAAAAGGCCGGGCGCGGTGGCTCAAGCCTGTAATCCCAGCACTTTGGGAGGCCGAGACGGGCGGATCACGAGGTCAGGAGATCGAGACCATCCTGGCTAACACGGTGAAACCCCATCTCTACTAAAAATACAAAAACTAGCCGGGCGAGGTGGCGGGCGCCTGTAGTCCCAGCTACTCGGGAGGCTGAGGCAGGAGAATGGCGTGAACCCGGGAGGCGGAGCTTGCAGTGAGCTGAGATCCAGCCACTGCACTCCAGCCTGGGCGACAGAGCGAGACTCCGTCTCAAAAAAAAAAAAAAAAAAAAAAAAAAAAAAAAAAAAAAAAAAAAAAGAAGCCCTTCATCTTCCAAGATGCTCCAGTGCTTAACAAATCAAGTGTAAACTGATTTGAAGCGTGAGGCCCTGTGCGATATATATTGTAGGAGACCTTTCCAGTTTTATCCAGTATCCGTCCCTAGTACTTTGCAGTTCCCCCATGATATAGTTTGGCTGTGTTCCCACCCAAATCTCATCTTGAATTGTAGCTCCCATAATTCCTACATGTCATGGGAGGGACCCAGTGGGAGGGAATTGAATCCTGGAGGTGGGTCTTTCCCATGCTGTTCTTTGTGATAGTGAATGAGTCTCATGAGATCTGATGGTTTTATAAAGGGCAGTTCCCCTGCACAAGCTCTCTTGCCTGCCACCATGTAAGACGTGATTTTACTCCTCCTTTGCCTTTGCCTATGATTGTGAGGCCTCCCCAGTCATGTGGAACTGTGAGTCCATGAAACCTCTTTCCTTTATAAATTACCCAGTCTTGGGTATGTCTTTATGAGCAGCATGAGAATGGACTAATACACCACAATATGCCCATTGGTTTCCTGGTTTGGGAAAGGCCCATCTCCCTCTCCCATCAGCCTTTTCTTTGCAAATTGTAGCCCAGTTCAATGATCAGTTGCCACTGATACCCACAGGCTTCCCTTGATCCTGTGCCCCAGTCTAGATCCATAGCTCTCTCCTCTGGATGTCCTTCGTGTGACTGTGCATCATGGCCTTCTCCGTTTTGCCTCGGTCAGCGTTTATTTTTGACTATGAGATCCTGCAGGGTATTGTAGTATAACTGTTTCTCTGTGCCTCATAGTGCCAAGCACAGGGCCTTTTGTATAGAGCATACTAATAAAAATTTCTGATTCTAACTAAATTCTCGTATGCACACATAGGAAGTGTGACTTAATGTATGCATATGGAATCAAAATGATTTTATAGTTAGCATGTGTATGTTTGTATGCAGAAAATTCAAAACAAGTATTCAAACAAGCACAAAGTTGTCTAACTAGGGAAAACACTTGCTCATTTACTCCTGACCTGTGGGGCCCAGGTTCCAGGCCCTACACTATGTGATGAAGATATAAGACAAGAAGGTATGGCACCTTCTTTGAGAAGCTTCCATCTAGTCAGGGAGAAAAACCTGTGATCACATAAATGTAGCAGGCCCTATTACTCCTGACTACATTGGAGAGACCAAAAGGAGTGTGCCTGATTCAGCCTAGGGGTGTTCAAGGTGGTGGTTCACTGGCTGAGGGTGTGTCTGAGGGAACACACAGCCAGGGTGCTGGGAGAAGCAGGGGTCAGAGCACAAAGAGGCTTGTTCATCATTTCCAGGCATATGTGCTTTCTACTAGAGGCAATCACTGAAGCCGAATGAGAGGATCCTACTTAGTTTCAGAAACGTTCACCTGAGGGCCAGGTGGAGGATGAAATGAGGGGAAGAAGGCAAGATGGTGGGCAGCCATGAGCCCATGGCAAGAACTCTCAGACTGGAAATGAGGCTGGCTTGAGGGAGGTGGGAGACAGGGGAGCATTTGAGAATGTGGAGATTGCATGAGAAGGGATGGCTTTTGGATGAGTGAGGATGGGTGGCCTGCCTGTTCACCCGCCAGGAGCCTGACAAGGTCTCATCCACTTACCATGTTGTCTGTGCTAGAGAGAGATAGCACCTGTAGAAACCGCAATTAGGGGTCCTATGCTTTTGTTTAACTTTATGGAAATAGAACAGGCCTCCCTTTTAACACATCTGTTATTCAGCCTTTAGATATTCTGCTTTCAAGTGCCTAATCAGGAATGCATCAGAGTAAAGCAGTTAGAAGCAGAGTAACAGAAGGATTAAGGTATTTAACGTCTCCAGGCCTGTTTCCTCTGTAAAATGGGAAAGAAGATAATAATAGCACCTATTTCACAGAGGAGCTACAAAAATTAAAGAAGCTAATGCATGTAAATTGCTCAGCCGAGGCCCCTGCATAAAATATGCACTTAAGACATCAGTTACTTTTTTTTCCTGTGCGACTGTTGAGGAAGGATGATGAAAACATGAGGACTCCTTAGCTCTTCCGAAATGCAGTCATGTGCTGCATAAGGACGATTCAGTCAACCACAGACTTGTGTGTACAGCAATGGTCCTATGAGATTATAATATGGTTATTTTTACTGTACCTTTTCTATGTTTAACTACCTGTAGATACACAAATATTACCATTGTGTTACAATTGCCTACAGTATTGAGTACAATAACATGCTATACAGATGTGTAACCTAGGAACCATAGACCTTACCACATAGCCTAGGTGGGTGGTAGGCTCTGCTGTCTAGGTTTGTGGAACTCCACTCTATGATGTTCCCACAATAACAAAATTGCCTAACAAGACTCATTTCGCAGAATGTATCCCCATCACTAAGCAACACATAACTAGTACTTGCTACAGTTGCAATGTGGGCAAAGCCTTCCTTCTCAAATATAAATAAGCACACTTTTCAATTCAGAGGTGCATGTGGTATACTAAATTTGAAGACCTTGTTTTGCCTTTTTGTAGGGAGAGCTGGAAATTCTGCTCTTATATCCAGAGTGGCATGCATGTGACATAGTCATTCTTTGTATGTGTGCCTTTAGCCTATGGGTCATTGTCAGAATTTAGAAATTCAAGGTGCAGCCAGTTACATTGCTAGAGAGGTGGAATAGTCCAGAGTCTCTGCAAGCTTCCTTTACAGAAAATGTCTTTTCTTTTGGAAAGCCATTCAGAAAACGTACTCAGTAGGACAGTTTCGACTTATTAAACTTTCAGGAATTTTTTAAATTGTCTCACACTGTCTCTTTTGCTGTGTAAATTTTAACAGCAGGGTAAAGAGAGAAGCGGTCTTGAATTTCACTAGCTGCGGAGAAAATGATTCTTACCGCCCTGGGATATATAGGAAATCACAATAGTTGGTTTCAGATGTTTAGTTTAGGATATTCAGGTGCATTCACAATACCTTTTGATTCATTATTACTTTAAACCATTTGTGGTTTGATCCTACAGATTGAGGACTTTTCTGCAGATGTGAAAAATACAATAAAATTTTCTAGCAAAGGGGGCCGGGCGCGGTGGCTCAAGCCTGTAATCCCAGCACTTTGGGAGGCCGAGACGGGTGGACCACAAGGTCAGGAGATCGAGACACTGTGAAACCCCGTCTCTACTAAAAAATAATACAAAAACCAGCCGGGCGAGGTGGCGGGCGCCTGTAGTCCCAGCTACTCGGGAGGCTGAGGCAGGAGAATGGCATAAACCCGGGAGGCGGAGCTTGCAGTGAGCTGAGATCTGGCCACTGCACTCCAGTCCGGGTGACAGAGCGAGACTCCGCCTCAAAAAAAAAAAAAAAATTTCTAGCAAAGGGAATCTTGAGAAGTAGTTATCTTTATTTCTGCAGTTTCTACAAGAATCCATAAACCCCTTTAGAACATGGCAAGAACTGCAGATTGGCAGCCATGGGTTGGCTGGACTGAAAGGGAAGGGGGCTCACATGTAATTTACAGCATAAGAATAAGGTAAACAGCAAGGCAGTGACAAATGATACAACAAGCAACAACTCGTAGCTGACTGCTCTGAAATAAACACATGGATTCCAGGCCTCATCTAGACCAAGAACATATTCTGCAACTAAAATTAGTTGCAGAGAGTGCAACTAGACATGCAAACACTTTAGGGAAAAGACATGCAAACACTTTGGGGAAAAGACATGCAAACACTTTAGGGAAAGGAGTGGAAGAAGGAGAAGAAGGAATTCAGAGGTTATCAAGCAATTGAGTGGTGAAGAGAACAGGCATGCAGTGAAGGTAACAGGTGTGAAACGTGAAGGAAATTGCTTCTCCAAATGAAGAGTTTTGAGGCACAGCCCTCATCAGCCTCAGAAAAATGCTAACTCTGAAATAGGAAATGGAGATGGAATTGGAAATAGAATGTGAGGAATATCAGGAAACCCTTGTCATTGTGCGATCAACTTCTTTGTATGATTTTGAAACTCAAAAGTAAACACTTTTAAAAACTTAAAAGTGTAAGATTTTAAAGTGGTATAAAGATCTTGAATCAATTAGGCATTTAGGTAGTGCATGCTGTGGAGCCCCAAACTTACAGAAGTGACAACAGAAAAGGCCAAAATGGTCCCTTTCTGTGTTCTAGTAGTCATGGGAAAAAAATTTTTATTAATTTGTAAAGGGCTAAAAGATTTATGGACTAAATTCAGATGAGCAAAAAGATGAAGGTACTAGAGTTGCTTTAATTTTCTTTTTTCTTTCCTTTCTTTTTTCTTTTTTTTTTTTTAAAGACAGTTTCTCTCTTGTTGCCTGGGCTGGAGTGTGGTGACGTGATCTTGGCTCACTGCAACCTCCACCTCCCTGGTTCAAGTCATTCTCCTGCTTCAGCCTCCCAGGTAGCTGGGATTACAGGCACCCGCCACCACACCCAGCTAATTTTTGTATTTTTAGTAGAGACAGGGTTTCACCATGTTGACCAGGCTGGTCTTGAACTCTTGATCTCAGGTGATCCACCCACCTTGGCCTCCCAAAGTGCTGGGATTACAGGCGTAAGTCACCGTGCCTGGCCTAGAGTGGTTTTAGTTTTCTATTCTTGTTCGGAGGCATCCATTTCTATGTTCTTGGCTTGGGTTGAGAAGAGATTGAAGCTTATGCTTACAGTCAACTAAGTCTCTCATTTAAACAGTGTTTCTTTTAGGTGAACTCAGTCTCTTTGAGGCAAATACTCAATCTCTATGCCTTCGTATCTCCTTTCCAGAGTATCAAGGGACCCAGGATTACACGCAGTCTTCAGGGTCTGCTTCATCTCCTGGACTGTCATAACAAAGTACCACAAACTGGGTGGCTTACAGCAATAGAGTGTATCCTCTCACAGTTCTGGAGCCCAGAGCTCTGAAATCAGGGTGTCAGCAGGGGTGGGTCCTCTTGGGGACTCAGAGGGGGAATTGTTCTCTTCCAGCTTCTGATCGTTGATGGCAGACCTTGGTTTTTCTGGACTTTTGGGAGCATAATTTTACTCTCTACCTCTGTCTCCACATGGATTTCTCCCTGTGTGTGTGTGTGTCTGTGTCTTCTCTTTTTATAAGGACACCAGTCATTGGATTAGGGCTTACCTTAACTATAGATGACCTCATCTTAACCCGACCATTGCATTAATCCATTCTCACGCTGCTATGAAGAAATGCCCAAGACTGGGTAATTTGTAAAGAAAAGAGGTTTAATTGACTCACAGTTCTGCATTGCTGGGGAGTTCTCAGGAAACATACAGTCATGGCAGAAGGCAACTCTTCACAGGGCGGCAGGAGAGAGAGAATGAGTGCCAGCAGGGGAAATGCCAGACGCTTATAAAACCATCAGATCAGCTGGGTGCAGTGGCTCACACCTGTAATCCCAGCAGTTTGGGAGACCAAGGCAGGCAGATCATAGGTTAGGAGTTCGAGACCAGCCTGACCAATATGGTGAAACCCCATATCTACTAAAAATACAAAAAAACTAGCTGGGCATGGTGGTGCGCACCTGTAGTCCCAGCTACTCAGGAGGCTGAGGTAGGAGAATTGCTTGAACCCAGGAGGCAGAGGTTGCAGTGAGCCGAAATTGACTCTAGCAAAACAAAACAAAACAAAACAAAACAAAACAAAACAAAACACCATCAGATCTCATGAGAACTCACGATCACGAGAACAGCATGGAGAAAACCACCCCCATGATTCAATTACCTCCCCCCAGGTCCCACCCTTGACACTTGGGGATCACAATTCGAGTGAGATTTGGGTGGGGACACAGAGCCAAACCGTATCAACCACATCTGCAAAAACTGTCTTTCTATAAAAAGGTCACACTCACAGGTAATTTGACATACCTTTTTGAGGCACACAACTCAACCCGTAATAGGATCCTTACAGGTCTTTGCTGTGGTGGCTATGCTGGTCTGGTGGCCACCCTTGTGGCTGCTGAGGTGCTGAGGTTGGGGGATGTTCTGTCGTGGCTTACTAAAGGGCATGGTTCCAGCCATCTCCCATTCTTCCTGCATCTGGACTGTGTGCAGGCTGCAGGGGACCGCAGTACTACCTAAGCCCCATGCAACAGACAAATGTGGCTGTCTTAGCAGAGGAACTTACTACTCATGTGCCAAATTCAATGATGCTAATAGGAAGCTTGAAATCAAACAGTCTACACTTTGGCAAGCAGGATCCACCCTCACTCCAGCCCCATGTTTCAACATTTAAAGGGAAGCCAGAATACATACACAGATGGTCTCCAACTTATGATGGTTCAACTTACAACTTTTTTACTTTACCATGGTGCAAAAGCAATACCCATTCAGTAGAAACCGTCCTTCAAGTACCCATACAACCATTCTGCTTTCCATTTTCCCTACAGTATTCAATAAATTGTATCAAATATTCAACATCCTTTTTTTTTTTTTTTTAAACGGAGTTTCATTCTTTGTTGCCCAGGCTGGAGTGCAATGGCGCAATCTCAGCTCACTGCAACCTCCACCTCCTGGGTTCAAGCGATTCTCCTGCCTCAGCCTCACGAGTAGCTGGGATTACAGGCATGGACCACCACACCTCGCTAATTTTGTATTTTTTAGTACAGACAGGGTTTCTCCATGTTGGTCTGGCTGGTCTCAAACTCCCAACCTCAGGTGATCCACCTGCCTCGGCCTCCCAAAGTGCTTGGATTACAGGTGTGAGCTACCAGCCTCAACATTCTATTATAAAATAGGTCTTGCATTAGATAATTTTGCCCAGTTGTAGGCTAATGTAAGTGTTCTGAGCACATTTAAGGTAGGGTGTATTTGATAAGTTGAATGTGTTTAATGCACTTTTATTCTGACAATATACGAGATAGTAATATTATTTTTTGACTGAATTACTGGCTGAATTAATAAGTGAAAGACGAAAGGACTGCTTTTTTAAGGTGAGCTCAAGAACATACAATGGGTTTACTGAGATGTAGCCCCTTCATGCTGGAGGAACGTCTGTATGTGTGTTTCCTTAGGGGCTTTGCAGTCACTGTTCCTTCCATCTGGAATGCTTTTTCCTTGGGTTCCTTTCACCTGGCTCAGAGCTCAAACGTAATCTCATCAGAGTGGCCTTCCCTGCTCCTGCTACCTAGAATAGTATCTCCCCATCTCACTCTGTACCTTCTCCTGCTTTATTTTCTTGGTAAAATATCCTTTCAGAGCACGAGGCTTTCTTTAAGGAGAGGACAGACACTTTGCTATTGCTAAACTAGTTTTTGAGCTCATCCTAAAAAAGTAGCTTTTTTGTCTTTTATTAATTCAGTCAAAAAATAATATTACTGTCTAGAAGGCCGGGTGTGGTGGCTGATGTCTGTAATCCCAGCACTTTGGGAGGCCAAGGCAGGCAGACCCCCTGAGGTCAGAAGTTTGAGACCAGCTTGGCCAACATGATGAAACCCCATCTCTACTAAAAATACAAAAATTAGCCAGGCATGGTAGAATGTGCCTGTAATCCCAGCTACTTGGGAGGCTGCAACAGGAGAATCACTTGAACCTGGGAGGCAGAGGTTGCAGTGAGCCAAGATCGCACCATTGCACTCCAATCTGGGTGAAAGAGTGAGACTCCATCTCAAATATATATATTTGAGATGTGTGTATATATATACACATACACACATATCTGTCTAGCGTAATGTCAGAATATGCAATATTAGATTAAATTATGTATTCCTTGAAGGTAGAAACTCTCTTTTTCACTACTGAATCCTCACCACCTGGCATATAATAGATACTCAATAATTCCTTGTCTAGGTGATAAATGAATGGGATTCCATAACAAAGTTGATCTGTGTAAGACTTTTATTTCACTCTTTCTGTAAAATTAAGTCCACAATTTTTCCATGGATTCTTGCCCAAGGCCACATGTTGAAAAGAACTTACACAATAGCAGATAGCATCATGGCTAAAGAAACAGAATTTTTTGAAGACAATAACTATTTTACTTTTAAAATTGCTCACAAATTAGAGAATGCTGGTAGAGATAACAAAGATGATTTCCAGGAGCAAGAGACCATCATGCAGTTTGTGATTTCCAGATACTTTTGCAGAAAGGCAACCATGCTGTAAAGTCAGTAGCAGGGTTTTCACCACCTGTCTAAGACAGAGGCACATGACCCACACAAAGGCAACTTCAGGCCCTTCTTCAAAAATGCAAATCCAGAGCTACTTTCTAGCTGTCTCTATAGCATGACAAAACAATATTCCCAGCCAAGCTTCAGGCCATTAAGAAAAACCATCATGGCTGTGCGCGGTGGCTCACGCCTGTAATCCCAACACTTGGGGAGGCCGAGGCAGGTGAATCACAAGGTGAAGAGATTGAGACCACCCTGGCCAACATGGTGAAGCCCCGTCTCTACTAAAAATACAAAAATGAGCTGGGCACGGTGGTGCACGCCTGTAGTCCCAGCTACTCAGGAGGCTGAGGCAGGAAAATCGATTGAACCTGGGAGGCAGAGATTGAGTGAGCCAAGATGGCGCCTGCAGACAGAACAAGACTCTGTCTCAAAAAAAATTTAAAAAATAGAAAAAGAAAAGAAAAACCATCACATATGTTTGGCAGGGGCCAACATATCCATGGGGCTCAGTAGGCCCACAGTACTTCCAGGGACTCACAAAAATGTTCTAAAAACATTTAAAATCAGAAGATAACAATGAACTGTTTAAGTCAAAGGAAAAATGTTTTAATATATATTTTAATACATAATATCATTATATTCATTTTTATACAGTCTTAAAATATTAATTTTGATTTTTTTTTATGGAGGAAGAAAATCTTGAAAGCAAAAGTGCCTAGGGCCTGTGGAAGTTATCACATGACCCTGCCGTTGGGCCTGCTTTGCCTGAAAAAGCATTCTAGACAGATATCCGCTGGAAATACTGAAATGGGCTCATGCCAAAAGAATTAGATCTCTTGTTATCCAGAAAACCATATTTTCCAGGCAGATTCATTTCTCCAAGATGCCTAAGAGTCACAATAACATATTTTAGAGGCGAGATTAATATGATCGCCCCATAAAATATTTTAAGCTCTCGTCTGTTCTGAAACAAAGTACGCAACATGTCACCAAGAGAAAATGACTGCTCATACCGAGAAAATGTTTCTTTTTCGAGGTGCCATAGCCACTGTAATTTGCACCCCCTGAAGTGGAGATGGAAGTCCCCTCAACATGTACAGACACTTAAAAAAGTCAAGGTAATGACAGGACTAGAGAATGTGCCCAGCTGGGAAAATAAGCACACAGCAAGCATCGTCAGAGCTGAAAATGAAGGCCCCCCAAAGCAAACATTTCAGATAGAGCCCCTCGTCTTTTGTTAAAAGTAAAATGAAAATCAACAGCCCTCTACACTCCACCTGAGCCATGGAAGTCACTCCATTTAGGTGACTAAGAGACGGCTGCAGCTTCAGTGCCTGGCTCAGATTAGCTTTGTTCTTCCTTGTCTCTTATCCTTTGAATAGCTCTGACAGTGCCACAAGGAGTAATTACCAATTCACAGGGGGATACATCTTCAGTTAAAGTGGATTATCTGCAAGTTGAGGGGCGGGGGTTTCCAGCGGCTGTGACTGAGTTAGGTATTAAGTATAATCTGCAAATGCAGGGAGGGTTCTGCAGAGCCCCAGGCAGTTCTTAACTTTCTAGAGGTAACTCCCAGCTGAGGCCTCCCCTGGTCTCCAGGCATCTGGATAATGTCTTAACTGGTAGAGTAATGGTTAAGAGCATGCGTTTTGGAGGCAAATTTCCTAGTTTTATGCACTGGCACTTCCTAGCTCATGTGATTCTGGGCAAGTTACTTCACTACAGTGAGCGAAAGTCAGAATGGGTCCAAAATTCTACCAGCCATAGCAAGGTGCTGCAAATGTAGCAGGACGAGCCTCAGACAAAACTCCTCAGACACCAAGTTAAAGAAGGAAGAGGTTTATTCGGCCAGGAGCATTGGCAAGACTCCTGTCTCAAAAGCCAAGCTCCCCAAGTGAGCAATTCCTGTCCCTTTTAAAGGCTCACAACTCTAAGGGAGTCCACGTGAGAGGGTGGTGATCGATTGAGCAAGCAGGGGGTGTGTGGCAGGGGCTGCATGCACTGGTGGTCAGAGTGAAACAGAACAGATCGGGAAGTTTCACAGTGTCTTTCTATACAATGTCTGGAATCTATAGATAACATCAGTTGCTAGGTCAGGGGTCAGATTTTAACTACCAGGCTTAGGTCAGTCAGGCCCAGGCCTGGTTTTGGGTCTGGTTCCTTGGCTTTGGGTCTGGTTCCTAGGTGCTGGGCTACCTGCCTTTAGTTTCGCGTCTCTTTCCTTTTCTGAGTATAGAACAATATAAAACAATCTGAGTATAGAACAAATGAAACAGTCTTCTGTCACAAACAAGAAGACACTGTGTTTCAAATGCTAAGTGTACATCTAATACATGGTAAGAACTCCAAGAATCTTTAGCTGTTACCATTTTTTTTTTTAATTAAAATTGAATCTTTTTGTTTCTGTTTTTGGTTTTTTTGTATTTTGTGACAGAGTCCCTCTCTTGCCCAGGCTGGAGCGCAGTGCTGTGATCTTCGTTCACTGCAACCTCCACCTCCCAGGTTCAAGCCATTCTCATGCGCCACCTCCCAAGTAGCTGGAATTACAGGGGGGTGCCACTACACCCAGCTAATTTTTGCATTTTTAGTAGAGACAGTGTTTCGCCATGTTGGCCAGGCTGGTCTCAAACTCCTGGCCTCAAGTGATCCGAAGTGCTGGGATTACTGACGTAAGCCATGGCACCTGGCCTCTGTTATCATTATTAAGCATTCATTTAAGCCAAGATGTAAGGGGAACCAATGCCCAGGAGCAAATCCACTAATACTCAGGAAGTAGGTTTGTGAGAAATGTTGCTGTTCTTTATCATCATCATTATTATTATTACTATTACTGCTACATTCACTATGAGAAAACATTCACGTTTCAGAAATAGCAGTAATAAGGGGTAAGCATTGCCAGGAGGAGGCGGAGGGCACACACTGGCCACGTCCAGCTCTGCGCCCTGCGTGTACAGATATGTCTTCCAACTTTTGAAAAGTCCTTGTAAAGGTTTTCACTGATTTGAGCTGTTTTCAGCTAAGTCACCAGAACATCCAGAATCTAATTTTAAATGAAGGTTATTATAATGTCCCTCAGTTTCATAGCCTCTTATTTAAGAGAGATTAGAATTCTGTGAAGGAAAAGCTTTAAGTTCCAAGAGATGTAAAGATTTGCCAGGCTGTCTTTAAATCCCATTTGGGAACTCACCATTTATATAACAATGGATGACATATAATGTGTCTGTGGGAACAGTGAACTCTGAAGAGAAAGATGTGGTCAAATGGCCTATCCTCCTCCCACCTCGGAGGACACACTGCACCCTCTTCCTACCCCTGATTTGGCCCTCTCAGAAATCTCAGCTCTAGACTGAGGCAAAAGGACATAAAGACACCCATTTCCAAAGCTCTCCGGCTCCCCAGTGCCTCTGGTTCTATCAGGTCTTTGTGACCTGACATCTCAGTGGCTGGGTCCCAGATAGGGAGCTCTGGTGTCTGGTTCCTGGAGCCTGAGCCAGAATCCCTCCACGCAGAGGGATTCAGGGACAGCACTAGGGGCTGAATGCCTGCCCCATCTTCCAGCAGTGTGACCTCCGTCATGTGACTTTACTCCTCAAGTTCAGTTTCTTTTCTGGATAACAAAAGGTCATTCAACCCCATCTTGTGGGTTTTCTGTGGAGATTTAGTTAGATAAAGGACTGGCACACAGGGTGAAGTGAGGAAGCCTTCCCCTCTTCTGTACAGTGCCACACAGACCGGGGGTCTGAGGACATGCCTTCTCTCCTGCACAGCTGGTCCCTGCCCCCTCAACCCACCCTTCCCTGGTGTTTCCACCACACCCCACCAGTTGGAATGATACCCAGGATTGAACTCAATAGCCCCTTGGCTTACAGGACCACTTTCTCCACACCTACCCTGGCAGACTTGATCTCATATTTGCTTTCCGTATAAGATCCAGTTGAACATCCTTCCATTAATGCCCTGCAGAACAAGTCTCAGCTTTCTCCCCGGTGCCAGCCTTTCCAACACCTGAAGGCAGTGATGGTGTGCTTCCAGAGTCTTCCCTTCCCCACGTTCAGCATCCATGGTTCCTTCCACTCTGCTTCACATGACACCATCTCAAGCATGGTGCCATCCTCAAAACACACCCCAGTTTATTATTGCCCTCCTGCTCAAGATGCTCTGTCCTGAACTGATCACCTCTCTGGGGTGTTCTGACCACCCTAGAGGACGGTCTCAGAAACCACTTTCTAAATTGGAATATAGACTCCATCCTTTTCATGACTCAGCCAGGTCACATTCTTAATTCCTAAATCCCGTATAATTAACAAAAATACCAGAGTCCTGAGGGGTTGCTGGAAAACAAAACTGGGGGAAAAAAATCCAGTTTTGTTCTGTCAGCCCCGTTGTCCCAACAAAGGAGGGAGAGAGGAGGCTACATGCGGTTACCAGGTGTGTCCTATACAATTTAGTATTAAAGGTGATTGGGGAGTCAGGTGGGGGGCATGATGGTATTTCCAACTATAGAAATGGGTTATTCGTTTCTGCTAAACTGTATTTAGTTATATCTAGGGAAATCATTTCAGCCTCCCAGAGTCCCTTTGGCTCATGATACTGTCCTCTTGAGTGGAGCCACCCCTTTTCACTAAATGCCATATGGCACATTCATCAGTGTGCCAGAGATGTCTTGATCCAAGTTAATAAAATGATTAAATGTAGGCTTGGAATCACCACTAAAATTCTCCTTGAAGCCAATTTCTACCTATTTATCAAATTCCACCACTGTTCATCTCATGATTAAGCTACCTTTAAAATACATCACTGAACGACAGGGATACGTTCTGAGAAAAGTGTCATTAAGCAATTTCATCATTATGTGAATACCACAGAGTGCACTTACACAAACCCAGATGGTGCAGCCTTCTACACACCCAGGCTGTATGCTACAACCCATTGCTCCCAGGCTACAGACCTGTGCAGCATGCTACTGCACTCAATACTGTAAGCAACTGTAACACAATGGTATTCGTTAACTAAACATAGACAAAGTATGGTAAAAATGTGATATAAAAGATAAAAATTGGCCAGGTGCGGTGGCTCATGCCTGTAATCCCAGCACTTTGGGAGGCCGAGGCGGGCAGATCACGAGGTCAGGAGATCAAGACCAGCCTGGCCAACATGGTGAAACCCTGTCTCTAGTAAAAATACAAAAAAAATCAGCTGGGCCTGGTGGTGTGTGCCTGTAGTCCCAGCTACTCAGGAGGCTGAGGCAGGAGAATCACTTGAACCCGGGAGGTGGAGGTTGCAGTGAGCCAACATCGCGCCACTGCACTCCAGCCTGGGGACAGAGCAAGACTCTGTCTCAAAAAAAAAAAAAAAAAAAAAAAAATATATATATATATATATATATATATATATATTGGTACCCTTATATAGGGCACCTAACAGGAATGAAGCTTGGCAGGACTGGAAGTTGCTCTGGGTGAGTGAGTGGGTGGTAAGTGAATATGAAGGCCTAGGAAATTATACTACTGTAGATTTTATAAGGACACTTTAACCACATTAAATTTTTTTAAATTTTCTTTCTTCAATAATAAATTAACCAGCTGGGTGCAGTAGCTCACGTTTGTAATCCCTGCACTTTGGGAGGCTGAGGAGGGTGGACCACTTGACGTCAGGAGTTCAAGACCAGACTGACCAACACGGTGAAACCCTGTCTCTACTAAAAATACGAAAATTAGCCTGGTGTGGTGGCGTATGCCTGTAATCCCAGCTACTCGGGAGGCTGAGGCAGGAGAATCACTTGAACCCAGGAGGTAGAGGTTACTGTGAGCAGAGATTGCACCACTGCACTCCAGCCTGGGCAACAGAGCAAGACTCCATCTCAAAACAAATAATAAAATAAATTAACCTTAGCATACTGTACCTTTTCTAACTTTATAGACTTCTTAATGTTTTCAGACTTTCTGACTTTTTTGTGTTTTTGTATAACACTTAGATTAAAACACAAACACATTATACAGCTGTAAAAAAAAAAACATTTCTTTTTATATTCATATTCTATAAGATTTTGCTATTTAAGAATTCATTTTTAACTTTTAAAGTTTTTTTATTAAAAATTAAGACACAAATACATACATTTGCTTTGGCCTCCACAGGGTGAGGATCATTAATACCACTGTCTTCCACCTCCACATCTTGTCCCACTGGGAGGTCTTCAGGGGCAGTGACACACATGGAGCTGTCATCTCCTGTGATGACAATGCCTTCTTCTGGAATAGCTCCTGAAGGACCTGCCTGAGGCTGTTGTACAGTTACCCTTTTTAAAAAGAAAAAAAAAAAAGGCTGGGCGCAGTGGCTCACACCTGTAATCCCAGCACTTTGGGAGGCTGAGGCAAGCAGATCATGAGGTCAGGAGTTTGAGACCAGCCTGGCCAACACGGTGAAACCCTGTCCCTACTGAAAATACAAAAATTAGCCAGGGGTGGTTGTGGGTGCCTGTAATCCCAGCTACTTGGGAGACTGAGGCACAAAGAATCGCTTGAACCCGGTAGGTGGAGGTTGTAGTAGCTCAGGTCGTGCCACTGCACTCCAGCCTGGATGACAGAGCGAGACTCAGTCTCCCAACAACAACAAAAAAGTATACTCTAAAATAATGATAAATGATAAAAAGCATAGTATGATAAATGCTAGGCAATAGAAAAATTTCAGCTCCATGATGATCTCCTGGGACCACCCTCCTACACGTGTTCCATCCGTGCCCAAAGCATCATTATGTGGTGGCTGACTGTACTACTCAAACATAGTACAATGAGATCATATCTATTTGTCTGGACCACAAAAATGTCATGAGAAACTTACTAAAATGCTTTGCTGAAATTTAGATGGCCTCTCTCTCAGTGTTCTCCCACCAAGGAGGCTATTACCCCAGTCTGAAAATTTAGAGGCTTTAGAAGTTCAGCAGTGAGCATAGGTGTTGACGGGAAGAAGCATCCGAAGGCCTCCCAGTGGGTCTCTAGACTGTGACCCTTGGTGACATCCAAGGTGGTTGCGATCGTACGGGTTAAATTTTGTGATGATCCACTGGAGCCTCAAGTTCAGTCTCAAAGCATTAGGCTCTGTTTTCGGAACATCATTTTATATGCAAGGTCCCGAGATTCTACTTTTTTCTTGTGTTAATTATGTGACATGGAGTGTCAATTAAGGGAACCATCCAATACGCTTTCCAGAAACAGTTCTCCCTCTCGGTTTCTTCGCGTGCTTGACTGGCTCATGGCCCCGGGGAAACCATCGCTTTCAACCCCTACCTCAGCTCCATTTCGTGATGTTTATGCTTTCATGAGATCTTAGCCCTCAAAGGATTTTTTTTTTTTCTTTTGGATAAGATAGCTTTAGAGGCCTTCTGGGATAGGAATTATAGTACAACTGAGAACAAAGGAAGAAAAATAAAAAGTGACTACTTTCTATTTTACTGAATCTTTCAACTTGACATTACCCGGAAATACAAAAATTTGCTAACACACTTTTCCTAGCCTACCCTTTGTTATGCTGCTGGTGAAATGTATGAGGTAAACATCTTTCTACCCTTTTTTCCCCATTGTCCCAAATTTTCCTGCTGCCCGGCGTTCGTTTCAAATGGCCTTCTGCTAGTCTTGGCCAGCATACCTACCAGTGACTTGGAGAGGAATTAAGGAAAAGCTTGAAAACTGAAGCTCATTTTTTTTTATGGTGTTGGCTGGAGTTTAACATCGTTCTCCAAAGCCAAAAAAAAAAAAAACATTTAAGCAGAAGCAGAGCACACACAGAGATAAATTATTTTTCTGTACTACATTTCAGTTGGTAATTTCGTACACAGGATTCTATTTCTGCTGCTACCAAGTTAAAATGCAAAAGTGGAAACATTCCAGTGAGTAAGAAGCAGGTCTGTTCATTCCCAGCTCATGAGAAACTCAGGACGCACATTAGTTTCTGTTTCCCAGCAGCAAATAGCCAGGACATATAGCTTCAATTTACTGGGATTCAAAGAACTGAAATCAGACCTAATTTCCCATGAAGTAAATCACAGCACCCCGCTGTGTGGTTTGAGTGACAGGTACGTCCATTATTCTGAAAGGTCTTGTTACTTTCAGCAGAGCTTGTTATTCTTAGCCCTAAAAAATCATGCCATGTGACTGGGCACCTGAGGCTGAGGAATGGGGCACCAGCACCTTCCAGGCTTTCTATCTTACATCTGACAACTTGAAACATCCAGGAAAGAAGTGGAAAAATCCACATATCAGATGTGTGCTCCGACCCATTCCAAATGTCTGGTGTTTGGGAAACATTTAAGGGATCATAAATTCTCTTTTGTATCAATGTTTTTGATACTGTGTAATTACAACTATATATATATATATAGTTACATGTATATATGTAACTATATAGTTATATATAGTATAACATACATACATATATACTATATGTAAATATATATACACAACTATGTAGTTATATATGTATATATACAACTGTATATATATATATTTTTGTTTGTTTGTTTTTTTGAGACAGAGTCTCGCCCTATTGCCCAGGCTAGAGTGCAATGGTGTAATCTCGGCTCACTGCAAGCTCTGCCTCCCAGGTTCAAGTGAGTCTCCTGCCTCAGCCTCCCGAGTGGCTGGGATTACAAGCATCCACCACCACGCCCAGCTAATGTTTTGTATCTTTAATAGAGATGGGGTTTCACCATGTTGGCCAGGCTAGTCTCAAAATCCTGACCTCATGATCCACCTGCCTCAGCATCCTGGAGTGCTGGGATTACAGGCGTGAGCCACAAGGCCCAGCCATTACAACTATATTCTAAGATTAATCAGCAATCATACGTTTTTTGTTTTCAGTCTAGATTTTAGAAATGCAAATGACACCAGGCCCGGTGACTCACGCCTATAATCTCAACACTTTGGGAGGCCAAGGCAGGTGGATTACGAAGTCAGGAGTTCAATACCAACTTGGCCAAGATGGTGAAACCCACTCTCTACTAAAAATACAAAAAAAAAAATAGCCAGGCATGGTGACGGACACCTGTAATCTCAGCTATTTGGGAGGCTGAGGCAGAGAATTGCTTGAACCTGGGAGGCGGAAGTTGCAGTGAGCCAAGATTGTGCCACTGCACTCCAGCCTGGGTGACAGAGCGAGACTCCATCTCAAAAAAAAAAAAAGAAAAAAGAAATGGGAGTGACAATTTCAACCTATTTAGTGTCCCCGAAAGCCCAGGAGCTGTGACAAATTGATAAATAAAAATGTAATACTTCATCTTTTTGCAAAAGTGTAGTGGGCTATGTTAAGACATTTCTTTTTATTGTTGACTCTGGAACGAAAAAAATCCAGTTTTGTTTTATCAGTCCTTATAAAAAGATTTATGAGTTAAAATGCAGCAGAGGCCGGGTGCAGTGGCTCCCACCTGTAATCCCAGCACTTTGGGAGGCTGAGGGGGTAGGATTGCTTGAAGCCAGAAGGGCAACATAATGAGACCCTGTCTCTACAAAAAAATTTTAAAAATAAGCCAGGCATGGTGGTGTGCACCTGTGGTCCCAACTTCTTAGGAGGCTAAGGTGAAAAGATCACTTGAGCCCAGGGGTTCAACAGTACAGCGAGGCCTATGATCACACCACGGCACTCCTGCCTGGCTGACAGTGAGACCCTGTCTCTAAAAATAATTAAAATTCAAAATGTGATAGAGACAGTAGAAGGAAAAATGATTCTGCTTCTCCCAGCATTCTGCCTCTGCATAATTGAGTTAGTGCATTTCATAGGTCAAGACCTATTTAAATTACACCTGCATATTTTAGTCCTGCATATTTCTTCATAAGAGATAAAAAGCATCTAATAAATACAATGAAATTTCATTCATGTCTTTATTTAAGGGATGAATAAAATGTCATAGTACCTAATCATATACATCAATTATGGATATAGATTTAATTCTGGCTGTGCATCTTTGGAAAGGCAGCTGATTGGCAAGACATTTCTGAACAAAAACTGCAGTCTGTTAGAGCAGGAGCTGACAGGGAACCTAGATGCTAACATTTCCATGCCCTGCCTGACGTTTACCATTTGATCGCGTTCAAACTGAGGAATGAGGCTTATCAGATTTTATGTTGCTTTTTTTAGATGAATGCTCTTGGCTTTTTGTTGCTGTTGTTGTTATGGTTACTTCCCTTTGATTTATTCCACTAACCATTTAGACTCCCATTCATTCAACTATGTCCAAATGGGACTAGAATGGAAAAACGGAATCCTACCTGATCAATGTAAATTCTACTCTCTCTCCAAGAGGCCCAGATACCCAGCCCTGACCCTGGGAGCCACTGGGAGCTTCAGGTGCTGGCCCGGCAGCGCCTGGCCATGTTTTCAAGTGTACATCAGGTGACCACTCACCTATTGTACTTCAGTCTGATTTTCCAAGGAGTATTTAAAACTTCACCCAGGCAGTGATTTCAGACTGACTTTCTACTTATTCCACGAGGTGCCGTCGAACCACTGTTCTGTGCATCAGGCCTGTGGAGGGTGTATGTAGCAATGGGTGTTCAGGATTAAGTCCTGCCTTCCTTCATAGGAGAGAAATTTGTCAGTTCCTCTGGGTGTCAGTTTTAGAGCAATACAACAGTGTTTTGAAAGACAAGTCCATTTTTAATGAGACAGATTTTCGGGTAATAGTACTGCTAGAAATAACATATAATGATCTACTGGTTCTGAATACGCTGCTGAATTCCTGAATATGCTGAATACCTCCCCCTCCTCTTTTCTGGTTACGTTCTGCACCTGTTTACCCTATGAAGCTGAAAAACAAACTTCGACTACAGCTAACTATGATTGTTCTAATTTCTATAGTACTTGGTCCCATCCCACACAACCAAACTATGAATGACAGACTGTTGAATAGATGGTTTCAGTCACGGACAGTCCCTGACTTATGGTTCCACTTACAAGTTTTCAACTTTACCATGGTTTAAAAGTGAGATGCATTCAGCAGAAACCATACTTTGAATACCCCTACAACCATTCTGTTTTCTACTTTCAACATTTTATTATAAAATAGGTGTTGTGTTAGATGACTTTACTCAACTGTAGACTAATGTAAGTGTTCTGTGTATGTGTAAGGTAGGCTGGGCTATGCTATGATGTTCAGTAGGTTATGTGTATTTAATGCATTTTTTATTTATAATATTTTCACCTTACGAGGGGTATATGGGAAGGTAACCCCATTATAAGTTTAAAAGCATCTGTATATTCATTCCTACAGTCACTGGTGATTACTTTGTGCAAGGCATTATTTTTGAGGAACTCAAAGAGAAGGGACATTTAGTCCCAGTTGTCAAGAAAACTTTAATTCTAGGAAAGGCACAACAGGCCTCTGGCCCATCCGAAGAGAGCAGGAACACACCTGGTCCAGTTAGGTAGAGCCGGGAGCAGAATCCAGGAGGAAGCCCTACTGAGCGGGGCTCTTTGGTGTTCTAAAGTGATGGATAGTGACTGGTACTAAGTGTGAGGGGAGAGGGTGGATTACACCTGAGAACATCCAGGGGCTTAGAGAGGCATCAAACTCCTCTATCCACGACAATGTTCCCCAAACAAGAGTCATTTGAGTGCCAATGTCACGATTTTTGTCATTTCTGATGACATTTTTACCATTTCTAGTGGCCTCCTTTACTGTTTACTTAACATTTTCCTTTAAACAGACTCACCATTTTTACTTAAATACATTTATGTTAAAAAGTTTATGTTAAAGAGAAATTTTGCAATACTACCATAAAATGAAATGCCAGTATCGCTTGCTCTCACGACACGGTGGTGCTAAAAATGCATAATATAAAAATATAATGAAATTCAGCACTGTTGTGCACCGAAGCATCCAGGTCTGAGGTCTGACCTCTCTTTGTTACAAAGGGAAAATAGCCAGTGTTGACACCATGATAAAGATAGTCCAGCCCCACACTGAGCCAGCCTGAGACTCTGAGGAATTGAAAGGGAATCGGGGAAGGAATAAGATTGGATGTTATTTAGCTCCCAGTCTGTGAATTACCTAAAGACCCCCAGTGCCACCAGTCAACATACTTCACCCCAGAACAGAAGGAAGGAACAGAACGGTGGGCAGTGCTTTGGGGCCAGCTGTAGTACGGTCTCGGCAGAACGACAGTGTGCTGTGTTAGGGCTAGAACCAGGTTTGGCCATTTGTGTTGACCCTGCAGATTCTATGAAGGGGTGACTTCCACAATCCCTAGCACAGTGGGGAGCACACAGCAGATACTTATCAAGAGTCTTAAATTTAAGTCTTACTGATGCCCTAAAATCTTTTGCCTGCTTCATAAAAAGTAGAAAATGAAGTTGACAGTGATTCTTTGTATCTCATAATATCACATCCCCCTCCCCAAAAGGGAATATTGATAGAAAACTAAAAGATATAGAAACCTAACAAAAATCATGTGGTGAATAGATCCCATGGAATACACAAGAAGAAGACGTAGGTGCATTTGAATAATCTCAAAGGAAAATAAGAAATCTCCTTCGATAAGTCACATCTAAATGCTTATCCAGACTGGGCACAGTGGCTCATGCCTGTAATCCCAGCACTGTGGGAGGCCGAGGTGGGTGGATCGCTTGAGCCTAGGAGTTTGGGACCAACTTGGGTAACATGACAAAACCCCGCCTCTACAAAAAATACTAAAAAAAATTAGTCCGGCATGATAGCACACGAGTGTGGTTCCAGCTACACAAGAGGCTTGAGGTGGGAGGATCACTTGAGCCCAGGAGGTCGAGGCTGCAGTGAGCTGAGATTGTGCCTTGCACTCCAGCCTGGATGACAGAGCAAGAACCTGTCTCATAAATAAATAAATAAATAAATAAATAAATAAATAAATCAATAAATCCCTGTCCAAGTAAATAAATGCTTGTCCAATTGCTGAAAAGGAGCTCAAGCGTGTACACAAGGCCCCAAGCACAGCTCTGTCCTCCGTGGAACTGGCTTTATTCTCCCTGTGTTTCGTGCTCAGGTGCACTTTTCTCTTTAATTTCTCACAACACTCCTGCCTCTCACTTGGCATTCAGTAACTGAGCAAGGAGCCGGAAAGCATGCTAATGCATCGCAGATGGAGTTGCTGCATTTCCTTAAAAGGACTGTCATGAGCATTTCATTTTAACGTGTTACCCGGAATTGTGTCAGTGTTTTAAGTGGGCCATTTTCTATAACCCATATTATGCATATAAGACATTAAAGTACTGATTGCCACTTGAGAATCTAATATAAAAGTGATTGTACTGCATTTCTAAAATTTGCATTTTTAAAGCAAGTTTCCCCCACAAATAACACCTTACCCAAGATACCTCCAGGCAGAACATTGTTTCTTACAGTAAATGATGTTTTAATATTTCATTTCAGTAGAGACCAGTCTAATCAATTATAGAGTAACATCATTTACTTGTAATAAATTCAAAAAAGTGATGGCTATACTATCATTTATAGATGTTCTTAAGAAATATGGAATCGTATTCCAGACAGGCATTTCTGTAACTTTCTGGTGCTTTAAATGATGTTAATGAAGATTTGACATCAGTTCACCACATTTTTGAAAATCAAATTGTTGGCTCAACCTCTAATGAAACACAATCTCAAAGCAGTTTTAACAACCATTTCCCTTTTTTCTAAAACCCTCACTCTACCATTTCTATGGGGTTCCTGACTAGAAATATCAAAAGTCTCTATGAATATAAAACATAATATAGTCTATTTTTCAAAGAGAAATTGAGACTAATGCAAAATATTTGAGTTTTTTTAATATGAAACATAAATGTTTATTCATTGGCAAAGCCTTAACTTCTCTAAGCCTCGGTTTCCTCATCTGTCGCTTGGGAGACAATCCTATTTAGCTCAGAGGGGTGCCAGGAGACTTAATGGGATACTGCATAATAAGTACTAAGCACAGTGCCCCCCCACATGTACTGCCCTTGGTCTGTGCTCTAATACTGAAGCAGGATATTTCCCTGACCCTTGGGCGGGACTTGCAACAGGGGTGCCCTCAATAACCCAGCCCACAGCTTTTAACCCCTCATGGGAGGAAGCATGCATGCGAATGAGGCAGGAACTGGAGTACACGAATGCTGGAACCAGCCAGCCACTTAGGCACTGCCAGGAGCAAACTCCACTCACTTGGCCCCACTGTGCTCCGCCTCTTGTGGGGGGAAGCACATGGGTGAGTGGGTGCAGGAGCCAGGATGAGCGCTTTTGAGCGTCAACAGGAATGAACTCTTTAGGCTCCGTGGCAACATCTAGGGGTGGTGCCTGCAACCCCTGAAGCCCCAGAGGGCACGTTACAGTGCTTTTAGCTCTGCTGTCCCCAGACGGCCTAAGTGTTAGCTCAGTAGTCCCTCTGCCTTTTCACGTGAGGCAGCTGCCTTATGCCAGTGAGGACAAATGGCAAGTGTGACAGCCTTTTGTATCCACACTGGCAGCGCCCAAGCTCTTGTCCTGCATCCAGGAGAAATGATGTCACACAAACAAATTGAAGGATGATAAATGTGGGGGATTTTATTGCCAATGAAAGTGGCTGTCAGCAGGAAGGGAAGTTGAAAATGGGATGGAGAGGGAAGGTAATCTTCTCCTGAAATCCAGCCATCTCTGGCTAGATTCTTCTCTGATGTTACATGTCAATTTGTCCTTCTGAAGTCAAGCTGCTTCTCTCCAATGTCCAACCGTAGTCGCCAACGTCCAACCCTAGTCGCCAACGTCCAGCTGCTTCTCTTCTCTCTGCCAGCTGAGTATGGGGTTTTTATAGGCACAAGATTCAGTGGGGCAGGGCCATGGGTGGTTTTTGAAAAGGCAACATTTGAGCCAGAAAACAGGGATGTAAGTTCTCACTTTGGGCTGCAGTTTCTGGCTTGAGGGTGAGGGTTTGACAGGGACCCGCCCCTTTCTGCCTAGATTTTCTCTGCCACCATTCTCTACCATTGTATCAATATTATTCTTATCACATAGCCCTGAGTTGGAACCATCAGGTCCTGCAAACTCCAGAGCATCTACTGCACTTTGGCCCCCCCGGGGGAATTGGTCCCAGCCAAGGGTCTCTAGGAAAGGGGCACATCAACCAGATGTGGAACACACTCCAGTTTTGGAAATACTGGTTCTGCCCTCCAGGGCATCAGAATCTTCCTTTTGGTGACCCTGCTGCCTTATAGGAAAGAAACAACAGTTGAAACACTGGGAATTTTCCCCAAAAGGGAGAAGGCCCAGAAAGGAGAAAAGCTAAAGAGAGTGAAAGAGCCCCAAAGAGAATGGAAACGTGAGAGCAGGTCATTCGCCAGGGCTCATTCCTGCCATCCAGCCCCAGCTTCTGCTGCTCAGTGGACGCTTCTGCCAGTGCTCACAGCCCCACAGGCCTGGGCCTGGACGCCTCTGCTGCCACCCATGATCTCTCCCTGCTCCACCATCGGAACCCCATGCCGCAGGCTCCCTCCCTGGAGGCCACCTCAGAAGGAGATACCAAGGGGAAGACAGCTCTTTAAGAAGTGTGGACTCCATGTTAAATTGGGACCCCGCAGATAGATACGGCTTTGAAACGATTGATTTTCTGTGGTGTCATAGGGAAACATGCCCTCCTCAAAGTTGTGAAAACTGTCAGGGACCCTATGACATGGAGTCGGAGTCAGAAGTTTTCTACCCAGATCTCTAACAGAGGAGATAAAACGAACACTGGTTCACGATAGATAACAGAACGGCTTCAGCAAACGGCAGGCAAGTGTACAAAGATGCTGGAGAAGAACAAGGCACTTTGTCCACATCCCCCACAGCACCCTGCCTTAGCCCTGGGGCAAAAGAATCTTCCTGTGAGCCCAGGGAGTCGGCAGGGACATGAGGGGTTAATGCAGCACTTGCTCAGAGCAATTGCGACACTGCCACTGGAATTATCTTCTTCACACAGTTCCCAGTAGTGGTTAAAAGGCTCTGAGGTCAGTCCACCTGGCCCACTAGCTAAGGGCTCTTAAGCATTTAAGGACCCTTTCAACATTTGTTTCTGTTAGATAGTTGCTAAAACTTGGGACAGAGGGGCCAAAAGACATTGATTCAACTGGTATAACAACGTGTGGGTACATTGCACTCGGTACCTTGGAAATGCCTCTACTCAGTCTCATCTCTGAGCTGAGTTAGTTTGGGAAGATGTTGAGCCTACAGGTTGGGGGGAGATGGTGAGATTCATCAAGGCATATGTATGTTTGTGATTGGTTTGGGAAAGTTTCCTGACTGCCAAAACCTCCATCAGACTCTAGCAGGGATTCCGTAAATCTCAGAATTCCAAGGGGATTGGATTTTGAAGAAAGGAGATGTTCACGTACAGGCTACTGGAATTCTTGTTCATTTTTGTTTTGTTATGTTTTAAGATTTCTGAAGAAGAAAATAAGTAAGAGATACAAAACAGAACCGTAGTTTGCTAGGAGGGCAGAGCAGGGCTGTTTTACTCAATTTGTTAAGAGAGTCAGGGAAGCATCAGAAAAGATGAGAAAAATCAGTCAGAACCAAGTCACTGTGGTGAGCTTCAGCAGCATCTGAAGTAGCCAGAAGGTACTGAGAAATGTATTTTATCGCATATAGTCTTATTTTTACCCTACCATATTCTCTGTTAACACAAGGTTCCTTTAAAGTCAAGTCTGCAGCCCTAAGTCTTATTGACTCATTAGTATTTCACCTAAAACAATGTAACATCTTAAACTGAAACCTAAATGTAAGATTTGGACACAAGCATTCAAAGACAGGTATGTTGTACAGCTGGACTATGGTCAGTCGCATTACATTTTCATTTCTTTCTTTTAGAAACAGGGAAAATTGACCAAGAGATTCACAAATACAATACCCCAGGATTCACTGGTTGCCTCTCCAGAGTCCAGTTCAACCAGATCGCCCCTCTCAAGGCTGCCCTGAGGCAGACGAACGCCTCGGCTCACGTCCACATCCAGGGCGAGCTGGTGGAGTCCAACTGCGGAGCCTCGCCGCTGACCCTCTCCCCCATGTCGTCTGCCACCGACCCCTGGCACCTGGATCACCTGGATTCAGGTAAAGTCTCCAGCAACCTCGGGCACATTGCTTCATTTCTTTAAACCTCGGTCTCTTGGGACTATGGAATGGATTTAATAACAGAACCTCACTGGTAATGTCATTGGAGGATTAAGAAAGGTCAAAGGAATGTTGTGAGTATGGAGTTCTCAGGGCAGCACATCTGAAGTACTCAGGGCCAGAAATAAACAAGTTGAAGAATGTAGGAACTATTAACTCTTCAATTAGGTTAAATGATGACTTGCCTAAACTGATGTCTGCGCCATGACTGAGGGTGATTTGATCAATTCACTTTCTCACTTTTGCCTCTTATGACTCTCAATGACTTGCTGTAACATAGCCTGTGTTTTAATTTAAGAAGAGATTTACCTAAAGCAATATAGAGATCCATCTCCTGGCTCTGTATTGACATGAATAATACTGTACTGTAGGCTTCGAGATCTTTAAGAGATACCTTTAAGCTTGCAAAACTCTGTGGATTTAGTCCCACCTCTTTGAGTGATAAGACATGTAATTTGAAAGCACAGGGCTCAAATGAAAGGATGTAACTGTTGGCTGAAAAATTAATTGGATGAAAGAGTATACACATAACCCTGGGTGGCAGACAGCCTATCAAGCTGTATCTCAGGAGACTTAGGTCATACTCCTAGCTCCACCTAAATTGGCCTTGGGCAACTCAAGTGACCTGTCCAAGTCTCTGCTTTTTCACCCATAAGGTGAAGAAGGGGAGGGGAGTGTAACCTCTAAGTGACCTCCAAATCCAGCATTCAGTGGGTCTCCAGGCAACATGTGATGTTGCTGATGCTAAAAACAGGAAGAAGATGAGGCAGGAAGCAACGGCTAGGAGGCCTGGATTCCAGCACCATCCCTGCCTCTCACCAGCAGATTAACCTTGGGCAGTTTTCATAACCTCATTCCTCAGTTTCCCCATTTCCTAAATGGAGATAAGACCTAACTCGTGGAATTCTATTTAAAGTGATGTGTTTAAATCTGACGTGTTTAATCACCAGCATGTAGCAAGTGTTAAAGTTTAGCTACAATAATATTAATAATAATGGTTATTATTATATTAGATACATGTTGCTATAATGCTTGAACGTTGAGTAAAGACTTCCAAATCATCTCCCCCTACAAACTTGACACAGTTCATTCTCTAAACCTTGTGCATTTGATTGCTTTAATCATGTTCCCGCCCCGCACATGGTGTGTGTGGCTTCAGATCAGCTATTGTCATCGTGATTCCTTGCCAGGGTTGTGCTGCAAAGCTTTGTGAAGCTTAGAGAGAAGCCAAAATTGCCCTGTTGTCAGAATAGCCCATTTACAGACGAAACAATCCTCTTTGTTCCTCACACATGGATTCCTAGAACTGACGCGGGGTGCTGTGTGCCAAGGGCACATATGAAGAATTTCCTTTTATGAATGTTAAGATGACACAGCAGGCTAGCTTTTCCTCATGGGCTGGCCTGAACAAAGGAAAGCATTCCTAATGCTGAAAGAAGAAAAGTAAGAGTGAAAATACAAGAGGAGAAAAGATATGTCGGGGCCACAGAGGAACAGAGATCTCTCAAATAAATTCCTCCGAATGCCCAAGTAGACAAATACCATGAATGATCTTTGCAATGCAGGAGTCCTTCCGCTGTCAAAGGGACCTACTACCTGAGGCTGTGAGCACCTGTGGTCTAAGTCAGGGCTGAGAGACTAGTTTCTAAAACCTCTAGATCCTACCTTGGGCCAATATGAGTTCCTATGTATTATTACTTAATTAGAAACTTGTTTGTTAAGATCTGTGAGATAAGATCTTATCTATTTTGTTAAGAGTTTTAGTTCCTTTATTTTTAAAAAATCATGCTTTGTGGGTGACAGTTTCTTTTTTCTTTTGTCTCAAGAAAAAAAAAAAAAAGAGTATTGCCCAGTTGCCCAGGGTGGAGTACAATGGCACCATCTCAGCTCACTGCAACCTCCTCCTCCCAGGTTCAAGCAATTCTGCCTCAGCCTTCTGAGTAGCTGGGATTACAGGCACCCGCCATCATGCCCAGTTAATTTTTGTATTTTTGTAGAGGCAGGATTTCACCGTGTTGAACAGACTGGTCTTGAACTCCTAACCTCAGGTGATCCACCTGCCTTGGCCTCCCAAAGTGCTGGGATTACAGGATTCTTTTGATTGATTTATGAAAATGTGTACAGGGAACATATCTGTTAGTATTTGATGTTCAAGTCCAAATTCTGTAACTCTGGTATTACAGTAGGCCTGTGCTATGGTAACATGAGATCCATTTGCAGAAAAATTTCCACTTATACTTGGAGAGTCCTTACCCAGTGTCCAGAAGGTGAAGTGTTAATCCAATTGTCATTACACCAATTACAAGGACAGAAAACAGTTGACCGGGTTCGGTGGCTCACATCTGTAATGCCAGCATTTTGGGAGGCTGAGGTGGGCGGATCACGAGGTCAGGAGTTCAAGACCAGCCTGACCAACATGGTGAAATCCTGTCTCGACTAAAAATACAAAAATTAGCTGGGTGTGGTGGCACGTGCCTGTAATCCCAGCTACTCAGGAGTCTGAGGCAGGATAATTGCTTGAACCTGGGAAGCAGAGGTTACACTGAGCTGAGATGGTGCCACTGCACTCCAGCCTGAGTAACAGAGCAAGCTGAGATGGTGCCACTGCACTCCAGCCTGAGTGACAGAGCAAGACTCTGTCTCAAAACAAAACAAAACAAACGACAGAAAACAGTTTACAAACTATAAGGCAGAGGTTTATTTAAATAATATTGATTTTCCTTTTTTCTTTTAGGTGAATAGGAACATGAGACATAATGTGGGTTGAGGGGCTAGAAGGAGGGACGGAGGACAGATGTAGAAATGAGGGAAGGTTACTTAACAGCAGCCTCCAGTTGCTCAGTGTCAGGGAGGAAAAAGTTTTCCTCTGTCCTGTTCAGTTCAGTACCTGGGGGCCTGCAAATCAAACTGATAAAAGACAGATTAACAGATGGGCAGGGGGACCTTATGTATATGCATATAGGAGCTTCGAAAAGAAGAAACTCAGTAAGTAGCTAAAGCTAGAAACTTATATGCCCAGTTTAGTAGGGAAAAGAGGCGGTGGGGGAAAAGGCCTCCATAGGAAGAATACACGGGTTTCTAGAAGAACAAATGAGAGATGAAGAGTTTGTGATGGTGCTTGTTCATACAGGCCTGAGTGATCTCTGCATCGCATTCATGGCCATAAAACTTCCCTGGAGAGAAGACTTACGGTAGGTTTCTTGATCTTCTTCCTGGGAGTAAAAGCCACCTGTAAGAGGAAGTATGGCAGCCTCATTTTTCCAGAGATCTCTGCTTTTTGTCAGATAAAGGAAGCACCAAGAAGGCTTCTTTCTGCACCTACTGAATTCTCAGTGGCTTCAGTTGAAGTTCCATACCAACTCAGGTTCTAAGCGCATCCCCCACATCAGCCATTGCACTCTGGTTTTGTGAGCCTGAGGTCATCATTCCACATTTGGACTTTGGGGTTTTGTACTTTTCCGGTAATATTTCATGTTTGACTAGAATAAGATTCGTTGCTATCAGATATTTAAAAACAAAACAGTGTATATACAAAAATGCCTTCCTACCTGTAAATAACATGAGGTACTTCAGTCTGTGTAGGGTTAGGACAGGAAGAAAAATAACGTGAGAGCTCGTGAGTCGTGGCTTGACTAGAGGACATTTGGAAGTAGATTATCTCATCCAGTACCTTGGAAGTTTGGTCCTCGACAAGCAGCATTGGGTCTACCTGAAAGCTTTTTAGAAATGCAGACTCTCAGGCCCCCACCCCATACTGACTGAATCAGCATTTGTGTTTTTTAGCATGGTTCCCAGGTGACTTACCACTGCAATTTAAAAGCTCTAATCGTGTGTAGTGCTTCTCAATCTTGGAAGCACTTTAGAACTACCTGGGGAGCTTTTTAAAATCCTGATTAAGACTATACTTCTGTCAGAGGTGTCTGAACCAGAGCAACTCCATCTCTAATAGGGGCTGGGTAAATAAAGCTGAGACCTACTGGGCTGCATTCCCAGGAGGTTAGGGCATTTGGTCACAGGATGAAATAGGCAATTGGCATAACATACAGCTCATAGAGACTTTGCTGATAAAACTGGTTGCAGTAAAGAAGCCAGCTAAAACCATCAAAACCAAGATGGCAATGAGATTGACTTCTGGTCAGCCTCACTGCTACACTCCCGCCAGCACCATGACTGTTTATAAATGCCACAGCAATGTCAGGAAGTTACCCTATAGGGCCTAAAAAGGGGAGGCATGAATAATCCACCCCTTGTTTAGCATGTAATCAAGAAATAACCATAAAAATGGGCAACCAGCAGCCCTTGGGGCTGCTTTATGAAGCAGCTATTCTTTTATTCCTTTACTTTCCTAATTGATACAATTTGACTGTGTCTCCACCCCAGTCGCATCTTGAATTCCCACGTGTTTTGGGAGGGACCTGGGGGGAGGTGATTGAATCATGGGGGCAGGTCTTTCCATGCTGTTGTCATGATGGTGAATAAGTCTCATAAGATCTGATGGTTTTATAAAGGGGAGTTTCCCTGCACAAGCTCTCTCTTTGCCTGCCACCATCCATGTAAGATGTGACTTGCTCCTCCTTGCCTTCTGCCATGATTGTGAGGCTCCCCCAGCCATGTGGAACTGTGAGTCCATTAAGCCTCTTTCCTGTATAAATTACCCAGTCTCAGGTATGTCGTTATCAGCAGCGTGAAAACAGACTAGTAAGCTAATAAACTTGCTTTCACTTTACAGATGCACCCTAAATTCTTGGATCTTGTGTAAGATCCAAGAAGCCTCTCTGGGGGTCTGGCTCAGGAACGCTTTCTGGTAACACTTCCATGCACCACTTCTACAGTTTCTTACCAGAGAGGTTTCTCTGAACTTGTGGAGCACCAGAAACCACGAGGAGGAGGCTCAGCATTCACTCCTGAGCATGAAGCTGGCTCTTGGGGGTGCTTCTCGGCAGTTGCCTTTTGCCACTGACGATCACTCTTCTCTTCCTTTGGGAGAGTGAAAGGGAAAGGATGCCATCTGAATGATTGTTTTTTAAAAAGAAAAATCCCAATATCTAGTCCTAAACCCCTGACAGACCAAATCAGACCCTTGGGGGGATGGGGGGGACATGGGTGTGTGTGATGTAAACCTGTAAACCCCCCTCCCCAGGAGTGTCCAGTATGTGACCAAGGTTGAGAATCACTCACCAAATAAAAGGGTCCCTTTGGTAAATAAGGTTACCAAAAGAAAAAACGGAATACCCAAATACTGCCCAAAACATGGTTTAAGAGAAACAGTGAAGCCTTTAGGTAGTGGAATCAGAAATAGAAAGGCTGTACCATCAAGCTTACAAAGAGACAGGGCTCTCTGGCCATTTTATAAGGAAGCTCACCCAGATAGAGGAGACGTTTTTACCTAAATCTCAGGAGAACTGATCTGCCTATTTGCAACTGGAAAAGCAGACTTGAAACAAACAAATGAACAACACATTTGTGGTGTGAGGCAGGACTCGGTGGTTCCAGTGAAAGCACCTCCTTATGGAAGGGGCTGCATGCCAGGAAGGAACCTCAATTTGAGGAAGATGTCAAATTATTGCTCAGTGTTTTGAATCGGCTGCTAACCTACTTTGAAAGATAGAAAAAGATGCTGCTTTAAAATGAGGGCTGTGCTTTTCTGAAAATATAACAGGTGCCTTGCTGTGAAGAGTAAGGAATCATATGGCCTTAAAGGGATCTTGGTGATCAACCAGGGCTAGTCAATTCATACCTATACCAGGATGTTTGTTTTGTAGGAACTTGGTGTTAGAATGGAAATTAGAAGTGAAGACATCTACCCATAGGTCTTGTGATCTTTCTGCTCCCGTATGTGTCTTTCTACTGTCTGAGATCATGTTAAATGATAAAAACAGAAAATAGGTTCTAAGGTATGCTGTCTCTATGTAATAAGATTCTTTTTCTCTTCTGTAACACTACTGACTAAGCTATTTGTTACCTCTCCAGTGCCCTTTGGGCTCTATCAATCAGTGTTTTCTAAAATGAGGGATATTTATGGTTGGTCAGGTTGCACACTGCACCACTCCAACAGATGTCATTTGTAGTGCAGTCTCTGGCTTCTGGAGCAGTGCAACATGTAGCTAGGGGGTCACGATTATGGGAGCAAAGAGACATGGCCTCATGTAACATACAAAGCAAGTCATTTCCTGTTCATTTGTCTTTCAGCCCTTATGATTTTGTAAAAGAGAAAGTCTATTTGGTTCTGGCATGCCTTTAACACCTCTCCCATGACTGTATTTCACCTTATAAGAGAGAACAGGCTTCAGGTTAGTGCCTTGACAGGCAATAGAATTACTCAGTAGGCAAAAAGCAGCAGAAACCTTGGCAGAGGTAAATGCCCCTGTCTGACAGTTTTGAAGAGAGCAGTGGATCTCCCAGCATGGAGGTTGAGATCTGAGAACGGACAGACTGCCTGCTCAAGTGGGTCCCTAATCCCTGAGTAGCCTAACTGGCAGACATCCCCCACTAGGTGCAGACTGACACCTCACACGGCAGAGTATACCCCTGAGACGAAGCTTCCAGAGCAAGAATCAGACAGCAACACTTGCTGTTCAGCAATATTCTATCTTCTGCAGCCTCTGCTGCTGATACCCAGGCAAACAGGGTCTGGAGTGGACCTCAAGCAAACTCCAACAGACCTACAGCTGAGGGTCCTGATTGTTAGAAGGAAAACTAACAAAGAGAAAGGACACCCGTACCAAAACCCCATCAGTACGTCAGCATCATCAAAGACCAAAGGCAGATAAAACCACAAAGATGGGGAAAAAGCAGTGCAGAAAAGCTGGAAATTCAAAGAATCAGAGCACATCTCCCCCTCCAAGGAACACAGCTCATCACCAGCAACGGAACAAAGCTGGGCAGAGAATGAAGTCGAGAGAAGAAGGCTTCAGTCAATCAAACTTCTCAGAGCTAAAGGAGGAACTATGTAACCAGCGCAAAGAAACTTTTGAAAAAAGATCTGATGAATGGCGAACTAGAATAACCAATGTAGAGAAGTCCTTAAAAGAACTGATAGAGGTGAAAACCATAACACGAGAACTACGTGACAAATGCACAAGCTTCAGTAACTGACTTGATCATCTGGAAGAAAGAGTATCAGCGACTGAAGATCAAATGAATGAAATGAAGTGAGAAAAGTGCAGAGAAAAAAAGAGTAAAAAGAAATGAACTAAGCCTCCAAGAAACATGGGATTATGTGAAAAGACCAAATCTATGTCTGATTGGTGTGCCTGAAAGTGCCAGGGAAAATGGAACCAAGTTGGAAAGCACTCTGCAGGATATCATCCAGGAGAACTTCCCTAGTAAGGCAGGCCAACATTCAAATTCAGGAAATACAGAGAATGCCACAAAGATACTCCTCCAGAAGAGCAACTCCAAGACACATAATTGTCAGATTCACCAAAGTTGAAATGAAGGAAAAAATGTTAAGGGCAGCCAGAGAGAAAGGTCGGGTTACCCACAAAGGGAAGCCCATCAGACTAACAGCAGACCTCTCGGCAGAAACTCTCCAAACCAGAAGAGAGTGGGGGGCCAATATTCAACAAAGAAAAGAATTTTCAACCCAGAATTTCATCCAGCCAAACTAAGTTTCATAAGTGAAGGAGAAATAAAATCCTTTACAGACAAGCAAATGCTTAGAGATTTTGTCACCACCAGGCCTGCCTTACAAGAGACCCTGAAGGAAGCACTAAACATGGAAAGGAACAACAGGTACCAGCCATTGCAAAAACATGTCAAAATGTAAAGTCCATCGAGGCTAGGAAGAAACTGCATCAACTAGCGAGCAAAATAACCAGCTACTATCACAATGACAGGATCAAGTTCACACATAACAATATTAACCTTAAATGTAAATGGACTAAATGGTCCAATTAAAAGACACAGACTGGCAAATTGGATAAAGAGTCAAGACCCATCAGTCTGCTGTATTCAGGAGACCCATCTCACATGCAGACACACACATAGGCTCAAAATAAAGGGATGGAGGAAGATCTACCAAGCAAATGGAAAACGAAAAAAAGCAGGGGTTGCAATCCAAGTCTCTGATAAAACAGACTTTAAACCATCAAAAGATCAAAAGAGACAAAGAAGGCCACTACATAATGGTAAAGGGATCAATTCATCAGGAAGAGCTAACTATCCTAAATATATATGCACCCAATGTAGGAGCACCCAGATCCATAAAGCAAGTCCTTAGAGACTTAGACTCCCATACAATAATAATGGGAGACTTTAACACCCCACTGTCAACATTAGACAGATCAACGAGACAGAAAGTTAACAAGGATATCCAGGAATTGAACTCATCTCTGCACCAAGCGGACCTACTAGACATCTACAGAACTCTCCACCCTAAATCAACAGAATATACATTCTTCTCAGCACCACATCACACTTATTCCAAAACTGACCACATAGTTAGAAGTAAAGCACTCCTCAGCAAATGTAAAAGAACAGAAATTATAACAAACTGTCTCTCAGACCACAGTGCAATCAAACTAGAACTCAGAACTAAGAAACTCAATCAAAACCGCTCAACTACATGGAAACTGAACAACCTGCTCCTGAACAACTACTGGGTACATAACAAAATGAAGGCAGAAATAAAGATGTTCTTTGAAACCAATGAGAACAAAGATACAACATACCAGAATCTCTGGGACACATTTAGAGCAGTGTGTAGAGGGAAATTTGTAGCACTAAATGCCCACAAGAGAAAGCAGGAAAGATCTAAAATGACACCCTAGCATCACAATTAAAAGAACTATAGAAGCAAGAGCAAACACATTCAAAACCTAGCAGAAGGCAAGAAATAACTAAGATGAGAGCAGAACTGAAGGAGATAGAGACACAATAAACCCTCCAAAAAATCAGTGCATCCAGGAGCTGCTTTTTTGAAAAGATCAACAAAATTGATAGACCGCTAGCAAGACAAATAAAGAAGAAAAGAGAGAAGAATCAAATAGATGCAATAAAAAATGATAAAGGGGATATCACCACGGACCCCACAGAAATACAAACTACCATCAGAGAATACTATAAACACCTCTACGCAAATTAACTAGAAAACCTAGAAGAAATGGATGATTTCCTGGACACTTACACTCTCCCAAGACTAAACCAGGAAGAAGTTGAATCCCTGAATAGACCAATAAGCAGGCTCTGCAATTGAAGCAATAATTAATAGCCTACCAACCAAAAAAAGTTCAGGAACAGATGGATTCAAGCCGAATTGTACCAGAGGTACAAGGAGGAGTTGATACCATTCCTTCTGAAACTATTCCAATCAATAGAAAAAGAGGGAATCCTCCCTAACTCATTTTATGAGGCCAACATCATCCTGATACCAAAGCCCGACAGAGATTCACCAAAAAAAGAGAATTTTAGACCAATATCCCTGATGAACATCGATGCAAAAATCCTCAATAAAACACTGGCAAACCAAACCCAGCAGCACATCAAAAAGCTTATCCACCATGATAAGTAGGCTTCATCCCTGGGATGCAAGGCTGATTCAACATATGCAAATCAATAAATGTAATCCAGCATATAAACAGAACCAAAGACAAAAACCACATGATTATCTCAATAGATGCAGAAAAGGCCTTTGACAAAATTCAACAGCGCTTCATGCTAAAAACTCTCAGTAAATTCGGTATTGATGGAACATATCTCAAAATAATAAGAGCTATTTATGACAAACCCACAGCCAATATCATACTGAATGGGCAAAAACTAGAAGCATTCCCTTTGAAAACTGGCACAAGACAGGGATGCCCTCTATCACCACTCCTATTCAACATAATGTTGGAAGTTCTGGCTAGGGCAATCAGGCAAGAGAAAGAAATAAAGGGTATCCAGTTAGGAAAAGAAGCAGTCAAATTGTCCCTGTTTGCAGATGACATGATTGTATATTTAGAAAACCCCATTGTCTCAGCCCAAAATCTCTTTAAGCTGATAAGCAACTTCAGCAAAGTCTCAGGATACAAAATTAATGTGCAAAAATCACAAGCATTCATATACACCAGTAACAGACAAACAGAGAGCCAAATCATGAATGAACTTCCATTCACAATTGCTTCAAAGAGAATAAAATATCTAGGAATCCAACTTACAAGGGATGTAAAGGACCTCTTCAAGGAGAACTACAAACCACTGCTCAGTGAAATCAAAGAGGACACAAACAAATGGAAGAACATACCATGCTCATGGATAGGAAGAATCAATATTGTGAAAATGGCCATACTGCCCAAGGTAATTTATAGATTCCATGCCATCCCCATTAAGCTACCAATGACTTTCTTCACAGAATTGGAAAAAAACTGCTTTAAAGTTCCTATGGAACCAAAAAAGAGCCCGCATTGCCAAGAAAATCCTAAGCCAAAAGAACAAAGCTGGAGGCATCACGCTACCTGACTTCAAACTATACTACAAGGGTACAGTAACCAAAACAGCATAGTACTGGTACCAAAACAGAGATATAGACCAATGGAACAGAACAGAGCCCTCAGAAATAATACCACACATCTATAGCCATCTGATCTATGACAAACCTGACAAAAACAAGAAATGGGGAAAGGATTCCCTATTTAATAAATGGTGCTGGGAAAATTGGCTAGCCGTAAGTAGAAAGCTGAAACTGGATCCTTTCCTTACTCCTTATACGAAAATTAATTCAAGATGGATTAGAAACTTAAATGTTAGACCTAAAACCATAAAAACCCTAGAAGAAAATCTAGGTAATACCATTCAGGACATAGGCATGGGCAAGGACTTCATGTCTAAAACACCAAAAGCAATGGCAACAAAAGCCAAAATTGACAAATGGGATCTAACTAAACTAAAGAGCTTCTGCACAGCAAAAGAAACTACCATTAGAGTGAACAGGCAACCTACAGAATGGGAGAAAATTTTTGCAATCTACTCATCTGACAAAGGGCTAATATCCAGAACCTATAAAGAACTCAATCAAATTTACAAGAAAAAAACCACCCCATCAGAAAGTGGGCAAAGGATATAAACAGACACTTCTCAAAATAAGACATTCACACAGACAACAGACACATGAAAAAATGCTCATCATCACTCTCCATCAGAGAAATGCAAATCAAAACCACAATAAGATACCATCTCACACCAGTTAGAATGGCAATCATTAAAAAACCAGGAAACAACAGGTGCTGGAGAGGATGTGGAAGAATAGGAACACTTTTACACTGTTGGTGAGACTGTAAACTAGTTCAACCATTGTGGAAAACAATGTGGCGATTCCTTAAGGCTCTAGAACTAGGAATACCATTCGATCCAGCCATCCCATTACTTATAACCAAAGGGTTATAAGTCATGCTGCTATAAAGACATATGCACACGTATGTTTATTGCGGCACTATTCACAATAGCAAAGACTTGGAATCAACCCAAATGTCCATCAGTGACAGACTGGATTAAGAAAATGTGGCACATAGGCCGGGCACGGTGGCTCAAGCCTGTAATCCCAGCACTTTGGGAGGCCGAGACGGGTGGATCACGAGGTCAGGAGATCGAGACCATCCTGGCTAACACGGTGAAACCCCGTCTCTACTAAAAATACAAAAAACTAGCCGGGCGAGGTGGCGGGCACCTGTAGTCCCAGCTACTTCGGAGGCTGAGGCAGGAGAATGGCGTAAACCCGGGAGGCGGAGCTTGCAGTGAGCTGAGATCCGGCCACTGCACTCCAGCCCAGGCGACAGAGCGAGACTCCGTCTCAAAAAAAAAAAAAAAAAGAAAATGTGGCACATATATACCATGGAATACTATGCAGCCATTAAAAAGGATGCGTTCATGTCCTTTGTAGGGACATGGATGCAGCTGGAAACCATCATTCTCAGCAAACTATCGCAAGAACAGAAAACCAAATACTGCATATTCTCACTCATAGGTGGGAACTGAACAATGAGATCACTTGGACACGAGAAGGGGAACATCACACACCGGGTCCTATTGTGGGTGGGGTGGGGGAGGGATAGCATTAGGAGATATACCTAATGTAAATGATGAGTTAATGGGTGCAGCACACCAACATGGCTCATGTATACATATGTAACAAACCTGCACGTTGTGCACATGTACCCTAGAACTTAAAGTATAATTAAAAAGAAAAAAAAAGAATTAGTAGGGATGTAAAGTCTTATCAATATATTTACTTAAATAAGAAATTTAACCATATTTGCGAAAATAAGTAAATAAATAATACTTGGATTTTACAGTATATGTCAAGAAAAATGTGAAGGTGATTTTCACCTGACTGGAGTTTGAGAAACACCAGGCAGTAGAGAAAGATCACCCCAAGCACTGGGACCTAGCATGGGGCTTTAAGAACACATTTTTATAGGGGGATGAGGTAAACAAAAGACTTACACATTATGATTTAAGTTGACTTGATTTAAACCAGTTCTGCTCTATTAGAAACCGCCACTCTTTTTTTCTTCCTAGTTATTTCCCTCTTTGCTAATAAGTACAGCCTGTTTCTAAACCATTATATGGTCCTTAGGAATATTTTTAGAAGAGTAGTTACAAGGTAGAAAAAGTAGCCCCCAGACCTGAGGTAAGGTTTATTTAAAGGTCACGGAATGCCAGGCAATTGCCGTGATTCACCTCTCAGAATTATGGACTCTGTTGTGATTTTTCCTTTTTGTCTAATTTAGGGAATCTTATTTGCTTGGAATGAAAAGGACTTGCCAGCAGGAAGACAGCCACAGATGGCACTGCACGTTCTGTAAAATACAAAAACAAAACAAACACCAGAAAAAATAAATCCAAGAGTCTGATCCCATAAATTTCTGCACTAAGGAGCAACTCCAAGCTGCACACCAAGCTGTTTTACAAGGCGTTTGTGTTCAGCTTTAGGATGTTTTATCACATTCATGATATTTGATGCAGAATACATCAGACCAAAGGCCACATCCTAGGATCTTCTTTAAAATATCATTAAAATAGATGAAGCACTTTAAGATGTAAAGTTTCATTTCCTAAGGGATCTTCTAGTTGTAAAGATTGCAGATTATTATTATTATTATTATTATTATTATTATTAATTTTGCGATGGAGCCTCACTCTGTCACCAGGCTGGAGTGCAGTGGTGCGATCTTGGCTCACTGCAACCTCTGCCTCTGGGGTTCAAGCAATTCTCCTGCCTCAGCCTGCTGAGTAGCTGGGACTACAGGCATGCACCACCACGCCCAGCTAATTTTTGTATTTTTAGTAGAGACGGGGCTAATTTTTGTATTTTTAGTAGAGACGGGGCTAATTTTTGTATTTTTAGTAGAAACGAGATTTAGTAGAGGCCAAGATGGTCTCAATCTCTTGACCTCGTGATAACACCTGCCTCAGCCTCCCAAAGTGCTGGGATTATAGGCATGAGCCACCGCTAGTTATATTAAAGGACTTCTAGTAGGTCCAGGCTAGATTCTCAGCACAAGTTGCATGCTATATGATGTGGTACCTCTTACCCCAAAAAGGACCTGGGAGTCAGCTTCTGTAAGTTGCTAGCAGGTAAATTCACAGCATCTGCTGTAACCTTAAGTTATCTGGTTCTCTGCCCTAATACTAACTGCATCTGATACTGAGAGGTCCTTGACCAGGAATTCTCACAGCTCCTCCGACAGGGAAGTGGGTAGGACATGGAAAATCCAGAAGCAGGAGTGGAGGGAAGAGAGTTAACACCCAATTCTCCACCTCCCCAGGACCAAGGCCAGGATTGTCAAGAATCCAGGGCTGAGAATCCACTGGCAAGCTGGTCCAGTGGATTCACTCAGGTTGGCAGAGTGGCTGAAAACCCAGCCCTCTTAGACATGTGGGTCTTCTCCCAGATACATTAGGAACTAGATGGAACTTGGTACTTGGGATCACTCAATGTAACAACCCCATACCCCCATTAGACTCGAGTATACCCAGCACTGAGCTGGGAATTCAGGCTTCCTCTCACCACATCAGACACTTTACCACTGGCCACAGTAGACTGATTTCTGAAGGCCTCTTACCTCCATTGTTATGACTTCTGAGGCGTTGATTTCTGTCTATATTCCAAGTTTCCTGTCTCATCTGGCCATAAAATATTTGTGTATCTTCATGTGTAAGAGTTATGGATATAAAGAACATTTTGAAATTATATATATCCCATTTTCTTCATAATTACAAGCTGAACATTGGTTTTCTTTACCACCTGCAAACACTTAAAAGTAATCATTCCAGCTTTTATAATTATATTTCAATTATTTCTGAGCAGATCCCTTTTCTCTTCTTACGCTAAGACTGCATGATTAATGCATTTTTATCTCTTACAGTCCATCTTTTTATTATGTTATTTGTCTTTCTCCCTCTTCAGTCACCAACACAGTTCACATTTCATCGTGTAAAGAAAAACTATCATCCCCCCCTTGCTAATGTGCATTTTCCTGCAAATGATCCAAATTCCACTTTTCCTGCAAAAACACCAAGCGCATTTATGTATCTCAAATCAACTATGATATTAGTGTTACCTATTTTTGATTGGTCATTTTAGGTGTATCCCACCTTTTGTTTCTACAGTGTTTTCATAGAAAATCATATTGTACCTGTGATTTTGTTGAGTCAAAGGATATGTGTATTTTTAATTTTGATACTACTACAAACCATCCTCCAATGACATAATCCGATTGACAGTCCAACAATCTATGAATACCTTTTCCCCACATCCTTACCAAAACAGTGCATTTTTTTTTAAATGTGGCTGTTCTGTATGAAAAATAAAATTTTCTTGTTATAGTTTATATTTCATTATGAGTTGGGTTAAGTATCTTTGCCTATGTTTATGTATCACTTTTGTTTTTCCATGAACTACCTCTTTATAGTCTTTGCCCCAATATTTATATTTTTATATTCTTTCCTATTGATTTGTAAGTATTCTTTATATATTACTTAGTATTTTAATACATCTTTGGATGTTTTCCCTGTTTGAGCTTCATTTTTTTGAATTCATAGGATTTTTTTTTTCCATGTAAAAGTGGCCAAATTTTACATAGTGAAATGTAAAGTGTTTTATGGCGTTTGGGATTTGTGACATGCCTTCTCCATTCAGAACTTATTTTTAAAATTATTCCATGTTTTTTATAATAACTTTAGGTTTTATTTGTAAGTTCTACATATTTTCTTCACTGGAAATTTATTTGGGTGGAAGGTGGAAGGTAAAAATCTCACTCTATTTTTCCCAAATGGCCCACTGTTCCAGCCCCATTGGTTGAGGCTCCATCCTCTTCTTTACCATCTTCTAAATTCCCTTCATATCTGAGTCCCTTCTGGACTCTCACATTGATATGACACCTCGTGACATGGGAGCAAACTGCAGTATTATAATTGAGCCTTTATTACCAAATTTAGTGGCTCATAGAGCTAATTTCCCTTTTCTGTTTTGTTTTCAGAATTTTCTTGTTCATCCTTGCACATTTGCTTTTCCCAGGTGGATTTAAGAATTGCAATCATTTCGTTGCAATTGTTTAAAATTTTTACTAGGATTAAGGTTTTTGTGTAAGTTCATTACCTTGTGACACCCAGTCACACCATGCAGGACTTCTCCATCTCGCTCCAAGTTGCCAAATGATTCAAATAAGTGTCATCCAAATTTTAATGTGCTTAGAATCACCTGGAGGAAATTAGCAAATGCAGATTCAGCTGGTCAGAAATGGGATTTGAGAGTCTGCATTTCCAGCAAGCTCCCAGGTGATGCTGATGCTGCAGGTCCCTTGAACACACTGGGCGTGGCAAGGAGAGAAGCAGCTTTGGAGCACTGCCTCTGGAAAACCACTTGAGCCCACTGCTTTTTGTGGGAGCAGATCTTTGACAACTCTCTCAAGTTATTTTATGATAATCTGTCTAATTAGATTTTTCTTTAGCAGGTAATACCTGCTATATTTTTCTAGAAATTCATGCATTTAACCTAGGGTTTCAAACTCATTACTCTGTGGAGTTGAACAAAACAAACTTTTTAATAATTTAATTTCCATTCCCTTTTTCATGTTTTTTATATTGCATGTTTTTGTTGCTCCCCTCCCCACTCTCCCCCCGCCCCCCCCCCCCCCCCCCCCGCCCATTGATTAGATTACACGGCTTTTCTTTTCCTAAATAACCACTTCTTGGACTTATTTATCAATTGTTTCCACCATCATGTCTTTTTAAAATTTATATTTGCTGGTCTCTAACTTTGTAATCTGAATGTTTGGGCTCTCTTATGTATCATCCTCTTCTAAGAATGTGAACTGAAGTCAACAAATCTGAGCTCCAGCCGCACTCTCTCTTCCGACCACACCTCTCCTGCCCAGTCCTGCCTCCAGCCCAGGACTGCACCCTCCAGATGTAATTGACATGAATGGCTTTCACTAGACTTTTGGCTAAAGGACCTGAAAAGAACTTAAGAGACCGGCTTAAGTTGACAAAGCCTTCCCACATCACTGAGAGAATAGACTTGGCAGGCTTGTGTTTTGAAAAGCGGTTGAGGGTGCGCTCTGTCAAGGCTCAGACATGATGAAGAAATAATCGAAGAGCAGAACGTCACTTAGGTGGCTAAACATGACTGGCAGCAGGGCTGGATTCCCCTTCAGCACTGAACACCTCACAGGCCATCCTCTGTGTAGGCGGGCTGCTTTCTAGTGGCTCCACAGGCCTGGCCATGTCCGGGGCTACCTTTATTCAAAGACTTCTGTTCTCTCTCTTAACCAGGATCACTTAACTCTGAAACTCCAGTGATAAAAAATCAAAACTGGCACAGACATCCAGCTTTCCAATCTCTAAGGTCATTGTTTTTTCCCTGCTGGCAATTTCTTTCATTCCTAATGTTCCTCTACCTTTCTTTCCCTTCATCCCCTACGATCGATTTCGAACCCCAGGGAGGTTAGGACTCTGTCCCATTCTTCACCCTGGGCTGTCCACTCTCCGACCCCCACCCTACCTGGCATGGTACTCAAAGGTGCATTTTCCCGGGGTCTGTGCCTGGAAACCATTACAGCTGTTAGCCTGTGTCACGTGGGGCTGGCTAAGTGCAGGGCAAGGCGGTTGTACGTGTTGCCATGGTGACTTCTCTGTTGATGGCAGAACCACTGACTCCAGCAAGTCACAATATTCATTTTTGCCACAGGAATACTATGAGTAGCTCATGAAAATGGAGGTGAGTTGAGCTCAGTGTTATCCCTTGACTTGGGTGTCTCTCCTTGGCCCTCAGCAATCCCCCATTCAAATGCTTCCTACTGTACTGCATTTTTGAGTATTCTTCAATACCATGCATCTGTTACAGCACCACATCACTCAGCTGTGGAGGCACTCAGAGGCGCACAACACCCTCTAAATTATCCGCCACCACTTCTGTTACTGCCTCGTTGAAAAAGACAATTGTCAGAATTCCCAGGTGTGAATTCTCCCAGGGGAATCTCTGCCAGTCACCACCTGGAAATGTTAGTTCCACCTCTGCTGGCCAATCAGCACCTTTTGTCCTTGCTATGATCTCTACAGTTGCAGAAACATTTTCCTGATGAGGTTTTTAACCCATTACCACATGCTTTTCAGAGGAAAGTCACTGTGTAAATACCAATAACTAATACATGATAAATTGCTTCACTCCTTTGAGATCTTTGTCTGATTCCACGTGCTCTGCATAGACTATTCAGAAATTCTAAAGACGGATGCAGATTCCTAATTCTGCTGTTGAGTTTGTTCCCGAGAGCAATGCTGAAAGACTTTTAAAAAATTAAAATCAGCTTTATGTTGAAATGTAATTGTACATAAATATCCATATGTATGTATGGGGTACAATTATTTTAAACATAGAGAATAAGATGAATTGCTTTGGGAACTCCCCTTTAAGCATGCTAACCTGATTTTCAGTCATTTACTTCGGAACTTTAACTTTTAGAAAACTGGAAAGGATACAGATAAATTTATAAACTATTTTAATTGTTGAAATGCTTTCAATGCATGATTTGGTTTTATCCTGGAATGGCCACATGTGATAGGCAAAGTGGACATTATCAGCCACATTTTAAAGATAAGGAGAATGTAGCTCAGAGAAAATAAATGTGTTCATCCCCTCAGCAAACACTGAATGGGTGGCCACAGAAGCACTGTCCACAGCCCTGGCTGTACATTAGTCACCTGGGGAGCTTTTTACAAATCCCGATGCCTGGTCCACATCCAAGGGATTCCTAGTGTGCATCAGGATTGTGAAGCAGTGGGGACTGAGTTCATAGCATCTTGCTCAAAAGTATGCAGAGAGTAGCATTATCAAGTGGAAAATGCATTTATTTCAGATTCAGTGATTTTTTCCCCCACTATTCCTTCCTCTCAATGAAAATTTTGGATTAAAACCTGCAATTCCAGTTCTTTATTCTGAACTATTTTCTATCACCCTTTAAATATAATGCAGAAGTCTGGAAGGATATGTAATTTGCATACCTGTTGGTGAAATTCCGGCCTCTAAATAAAACTTTGCTCTTTCTTGTTCCACTTTACCCTTGCGGATAAGGAATACATCATCCCCAAGGCTGCTAGAGCCAATTAAATGTTTTTTCACACTCTGTTGACATGAGTGAGAAGAACTGTGACAGAGCCACACGGCTTATGCCAGGACTTTATCACGCTATCTTTATAATGATGTGAGCCAGCACCAGGGAGGAATGGTGTGGGGAACCATCAGGAAGCTTTAATAACTAAGGATAATTTGTTTCATCCATTTCTCCTTGATGGCCATTTGCCATTTCACCTGTCAGGAAGCAAAAGTAGTTGTCCTGTGAGATCTCAGGTTAACTCAAGAAGAGAACAGCTCAGACAACAGTGGAAGCATATTTAGCGTGGGGCTTTCATATTCAGTTCTCTGAAGCCAGCCTTCTTGGAAGAAAATACCTTGTCTTGGGATTGGAATTATACATTTCCCTTGTGCTAATGCAACAGAAAAGAGTATTTCAAAACCAAGAGCCCAACTGGGCATTCATAAAAGGCTCAAAATATGTGTAGAATTAATTTTTAAAGCCACTTTAGGTTTGCCCACACCCCCCTTCTAACCGCACAGTGGAGCCAGAATCTGGTTGCCTGTCTGTGGTCAGGGTGACTCCACCATGTTGTCAGCAATGCTCCTCATCTATGTATTATACTAGTTTCTGAAAACTGAAAGATGAAAAGGATCAACCTCACACTTTGGTGAAATAGCAGTTACAACACAAACATCCCATGCATATTGGCAGAACTGGCCCACAGAGCGCAGAAGCACGTTCATCGTGTAAAGCTGAAAACAGCATCGTCTGCAAGTTCAGATACGGAGGTTCCAGCAGAAGATTAAATATTTTTAAATGCTTTTTATTATTCACTGAATTCCCTTGAAAGACACAGGATGACAATAAAAGCAAATCAATAATATTCAGCCATTTCCAAAGGATCCATCCACAGCCAAAGTACGGTCTTTGATTGGACTAGAAACTTTCACAGAGGGAGAGTAAAAGGAGTCCCTTCATCCTCGCTTGATTCCTAAAATAACATGTGCCTAAATATTTTCACAAATGATGAAGCACATCTCTTGAGCAGACTTAAGGTGATAAAATGTTATTTTCACCGAGTTCCCTTGATTCCTAAAATAACATGTGCCTAAGTATTCTCACAAATGAGGAAGCACATCTCTTGAGTAGACTTAAGGTGATAAAATGTTATTTTCACCGAGCTCCCAAGCCATACATCGTGGAAGTCCAAAGCCCTCACTGATAATTGCATAATGCTCAGGGGATGTGTTTTTCTGCAGAAGTCTGAAGACAACAGATCCAGGGTCTCCTGAAGACTTTCATCTTATGAATTGTGCAAATCCCTGACCACTGCCTGAGGAAGGGCGAAATACATCAGAGAATGTCCTTAAAATATCCCTTTTTGACTTACTATAATTGGTTGCTTTCCTCTTTTAACATCATCATCTTCTCAGCCACCCTCTCCCTAGAAACTGGGGCTATTTCTATGACTCAGCAAACAACCAATTCTTTGCTAATAAGAAAACCACAGGTTCTCTTAGCTGAGACTCCTGTATAGCAGGTGTGTTCACAAAACTTGGTGAGCACCCATATCTGTGACGCAGCATTCCATAAAGCCAGAGGCAGTCACTGAGGCTGTCTGACATACCATAATATGACCATATGGCTTCAGTGTCCTGTATTGCACCCATGCAGCAGTAGAACCAGCAGTAAATTTTTTTTTTTTTTTTTTTTTTTTTTTTTTTTTTTTTTTTGAGACAGGCTCACTTGTCACCCAGGCTGGAGTACAGTGATCTTGGCTCACTGCAAGCTCCGCTTCCCGGGTTCACACCATTCTCCTGCCTCAGCCTCCCAAGTAGCTGGGACTACAGGCGCCCGCCAACACGCCCAGCTGATTTTTTGTACTTTTAGTAGAAACGGGGTTTCACCATGTTAGCCAAGATGATCTTGATCTCCTGACCTTGTGATCCACCAGCCTCGGCCTCCCAAAGTGTTGGGATTACAGGCGTGAGCCACCACGCCTGGCCAAGAATTTTTTTTTCAAAAAACAAATCCATAAGCTTCAAAAACTTCCACGGTTCAGTATTTTTAAAAATATGTCTAGCCAGGCTCAGTGGCACATGTCTATAGTCCCAGCTACATGAGTCCAGGAGTTCAAGATCAGCCTGAACAACATAGCAAGACCCTGTCTCTAAAAAGAAAATTTAATAATGCATCTGTTCTCTCTCATGTATGTCTTTAAATGCATCCATAGCATCAAGAACCTAAATGCCAACATCCCAGTATTTTTCCTCCCTGATACACTAGCTTTAGAGACTCAACTTGTATTTTTACTTTGAACCAGGAAAGGTATCCAAGGTCATACTAAGATAACCATTTATTAAACTCCTTGGCTGTTTTTTCCTAAACTGTAATAAACTCCCCCGCTCCAACATTCAACATACTAAAGAATTCTCTCTGAAATTAACACAGTGTTCCTATTATTGCTTTCACAACACTAAAAAGAAATACAACTAACGGAGTCGAACTGTGAGGCATTCTGGCAGGCAAATCATTAAACTCACACAAATGATTCGGCCAAGGGAAAAGGGACAAGGTTCTCAGAAGGAATTATTTCAGTTCCCTCTCAGGCACTGCATTAAATTAAAACACACGCACGCGCGTACGCACATACACACCCACGAGCAGCTGGAGACCTGAACCACCAACGGTCTATATTAAATTTCTGCAACTGAAAGTGAGGCGGGTCTTCAGGCACTCTGGAGCCTGTTAGAAATACAGATGCCCAGGTCCCCCACCCAAGACCAACTCAGGCAGAAGCGGCATTTTTCCCAGAGCTCAAGGCACCTGTATGCCCCTTACTGTTGGAAAGCTCTGAATCAGAGTGCTCTCCCACAAAGGCATCTCAGACTGAGACAGGAGGAGAAGAAAAAGCCTAAAGAGGTTCAGCACTTTTTCAAGGCCAAAGAACCCACCAGTTACACAAGTGTAGAGCCCTTTGTCCCTGACACTCAGAGCCCTGCATGCATAGGAAGCCACAGCCCCTTCCGGGGAACCCCGCTGCCACCACGCGCATTCTGGAAACTATGCAGCGGAGAAAGAGCAGTTTCCCTCAGACCAGGGTTTAAATGGCACTTCCCGAATTGATCATTCTCCCCCCGATTCGGGGCTTCTTCCTTCTTGCACTCCTGTTAACATCAGCATGAATTCATAAACACCCTGCAGTGGAAAGGAAAAGAAGCCGCGACAAACCTCAACAAAGAGCCATACGGCAGTGTTAACCAAGGGGTCCAGTCCTGCCTCAGCGTCTACAGGGGATTGGTTCCAGAATCCCCAAAGACACCAAATCCACAGATGCGCAAGCTCCTGATAGCAAATAGTGTGGTAAATACCTACATATAACTCCACATACCCTCTCATATACTTCAAATTCTCTCTAGATTACTTATAATGCCTAATATAACATAAATGCTATGTAAAGAGTTGCTGGCCAGGTGCAGCGGCTCACACCTGTAATCCCAGCACTTTGGGAGGCTGAGGCAAGCAGATCATGAGGTCAGGAGTTCAAGACCAGCCTAACCAACATGGTGAAACTCCATCTCTACTAAAAATATAAAAATTAGGCGTGGTGGCATGCGCCTGTAATTCCAGCTACTCAGGAGGCTGAGGCAGGAAAATTGTTTGAACCCAGGAAGCAGAGGTTGCAGTGAGCTGAGACTGCACCACTACACTCCAGCTTGGGCGACAGAGCGAGACTCCATCTCAAAAAAGAAAAGAAAAAAAAAAGATTTGTTATACTGGATTGTTTAGGGAATAATGACAAGAACAAGAAAAAAAAATCTGTACATGTTCAGTACAGATGAAACTTTCTTTCCTCAATATTTTTGATCCAAGTTTGGTTGAATTCATGGATGGGGAACCCATGGATATGGAGGGCCAGCTGGATGGCTGCCCTGGCAGTGAGGCTCTCTGATCCCGACTTTCAAGGTTCGCCCTGAGAACTACAGTAAGATGCACGGACAGTCCTGAATGAGGAGTTGAAAGACCTCGTCCTTGTAGCAGTGACTCCGGCACCCATCAACCACGTGGCTTTAACCTAATTATCATCCATTCTGCATTTTTGCCTCCTCAACTGTAGAGACGTTGTGGAACTACAGAATCTATAAAGGCCAGCTGTCACAACACTCTGCAAGTGCCCGTAATATTTTACAATAATAACTTTGACCATTGATTTATAAACAATTATAACTAAAGACTGGAACAATTTGCCCACCTGAGAAATAACAAGACATATTTATCTCACGTGAAAATGGACACCAAATGCCTTACCTTACTGTGTATTTTATGAAATACAAAGTCTGAGCATATATTAATGAGTTTTTTTTGGTTTTTTTTTTTTTTTTTTTTTGATACAGAGTCTTGCTTTGTCGCCCAGGCTGGAGTGCAGTGGCGCAATCTCCGCTTACTGCAAGCTCCGCCTCCCAGGTTCATGCCATTCTCCTGCCTCAGCCTCCCGAGTATCTGGGACCACAGGCGCCCGCCACCACACCCGGCTAATTTTTTGTAATTTTTAGTAGAGACGGGGTTTCACCATGTTAGCCAGGATGGTCTCTATCTCCTGACTTCGTGATCCGCCTGCCTCGGCCTCCCAAACTGCTGGGATTACAGGCGTGAGCCACTGCGCCTGGCCTAATGAGCTATTTTCAATTAAAATACATCTTTGTCGTGAATCAGACAGGAGTGCAATGTCAGCCTGCTCTGAGAGTATTAATAAATCTTTTTCCTAAAAGGCAACTGAGACAATTCAGAAGTTAACTAAGTAACTGGTGGAAAGAGGGAGTACAATGCAATCAATTGCCCATTCAGTCCTTTCATATGAAAGTTGGTATTATTTAAACAATCATAACGTATAGCCGATGATGACAAATTTGTGTATTCTGTTTCTCTTCACTCAACCTCTTTTGGCCACTGGATCTTAGATGATCATTCTAGCAGCTGCCACTTTCTCACTCCTTTCAGAAGAAATGTAAGGCTTGTTTAACTTCTCAAGTCAGGAGCCAAGTCACAATCACCTTCCCCTATTTGAAATTGGAAATGTCGGCTAGTTTTTTTTAGAAATGGAGGCAAAGGGTAGAGAGAGAAATGTGAAACTCAGGATCATGTTAGTCCATGCCACATAATGCTCTACCCACAGAAAAACCTGCTGACTTTGAGAAATCGCTCCCTCCCAAAAACGTGATTAGCAGGGATCCTCTTTTAAAATAGAACAATGTCCCTTATATCTTCAGCATCTTAGTCGATAACCATTTGTTTTCATATCTGTTTCAGAAATATCAATAGTGAATGGCTAAAAACAGTAGTTAAGGAAAACAATCCGTTTCTGCTATGTAACTCAGATTTGAAAAGAGAATAAAATGTAATACAACAAAGAAGCTAAGAACAAGGCAGAGATCCCTTATCTAGCCCAGACCTCACTGTAAAAATAATGTTGCAATTTAAATTAAATTATAATTAATAGCAATTTTGTTGAAGTGTCTCAAATTATTAATTTAGATGCTGAAACTCCAGTGGTTTCCATGGAGATATTTTCTCTAGGAGATGTCAGATATGATCTAATTTTTTTTGTCTCTGATATATGACAACCGGAAGCTTCCAGAGCCTTTCCTTTTGGGGGAGTTTATGTTAGATATTTCAATTTATTTTTATATGTGCTTCAATATGTTTTGTTTGCAATTGGTTTCTGAGCCTAAATGTTTTGAAACTTAGTAAATAAGAACCACAACCACTAAATTTATCTTCTGTAGTTTAAAAAAAAAAAAAAGCTTTACTCTCTCCTTATTCACTAGGACAGACAAGAAATTATAGACTAAAGAATTCAAATCTCTTTTCAATATTCTGTTCTTACAATTTTTTTTTTTCTTTTTGAGATAAGAGTCTTGCTCTATTGTCCAGGCTGGAGTGTAGTGGCACGATCTCGGCTCACTGCAACCTCCCCCTCCTGGGTTCAAGCAATTCTCCTGCCTCAGCCTCTCAAGTAACTGGGACTACAGGCGTGTACCACCATGCCTGGCTTTTTGTTTTCTTTTCTTTGAGATGGAGTCTCACTCTGTCACGCAGGCTGGAGTGCAGTGGCGCAATCTTGGCTCACTGCAACCTCCACCTCCCGGGTTCATGCCATTCTCCTGAGCCTCAGCCTCCCAAGTAGCTGGGACTTCCGGCGCCCGCCACCACACCCAACTAATGTTTTGTATTTTTAGTAGAGACAGGGTTTCACCATGTTATCCAGGATAGTCTCAATCTCCTGACCTCAGGATCCGCCCGCCTCTACCTCCCAAAGTGCTGGGATTACAGGCGTGAGCCACGGCACCCAGCCTATAGCTGTCTTTTAAATCAATTTCTAGTACTTAAGCATCTGCCCTGAAACTTTTATAATTTTTTCATATTTTATAAATGGAATCAAAAGTTATATTCAATATAATGATATTTTAAAGCACGATTTACACGATTCCTGGTTTCGTGTTTCTGCAAAGGTAATGGGTCATTCTCTCTGTGCTGCTTTGGCCCATCAGGGGTCTGTCTGTGTCACCAAAGGAAGGTCAGATTTTTGTGCTTCTGCAACGTGAGCTCTGAGTTCTTAGCTTGCCACATTACTCAGCTGATGCTGCCATCATGTGTAATTATCCTTTGCCAGATAACTTCTGAAGAAAAGCAAACACAGTCAGAAGCCTTTAGATTTTGTTGGCTTCCCCAGACAGCCCACTAACCACAGAATAAGCAGTTGGGCTAAATTGGTTGGTTGGTTGCCTTCAGACTCTACAATGATGTTGTCATTTGATAGAGCTGGCATAGACTGATGCCTTCTCATCAGACACAATTCACCCGAGTGTTTAATGAATGGTTTCTGGAGCCAACTTCTGGGTTCAAATAGTAGCTCCACCATTTCCTGGTCGTGTGACCTCAAACAAGTTTTTATCCTTCCAAAATGGGATGAATGTGTCAAGGCTCACATGAGGATTAAATGAGTTAGCATGAAAAGGAGTGACAACAGGGCCTGAAATGTAGGAAGTGCTATTATTTCCTAAACAGCTTGTTCCCGAAATCTGAATTTCATGTAAATCAACATGAAATGTTTTGTACTCCACAATAGAAGAAAAGCACTTCTGGGCCAGTTCTACCACAACTAACCGCTTGATTTTCTGCCATTTTTGCAACTTTGCCTTTGAAGGTTGCTCCATGGTCATAGAATTCAAAGTTGGACTGGGCCCTAGAAAGCTTAGTGTTTGAGGAAACTCTAGTCCAAATGATGACTCATTTCACATAATCTTAGAAGTTAGAGCTTTACCAGTCACTGCACCTAAACAACCTATGTGGCCTTTGTTGTTTGGTGTTGGAGTTCAGAACTTGTCACTGGCATTCAAGAGTCCCTCTTGCCCCAGCGGCCAAAGGAAGGACATCACCCTCACCCCTGCCCAGCACACAGATGTGAGAGGTGTCACTCCTTGGTCATCTTGCTGTCACAGCAAAGCCTTTCAGGAATGTAGTGGAGAGAAGAGTGAAACACCTTTAGAAATGGAATGAAACTGGCCAGGCATAGTGGCTCTCACCTGGAATCCCAGCACTTTGGGAGGCCGAGGCGGGCTGATCACGAGGTCAGGAAATCGAGACCACCCTGGCTAACACGGTGAAACCCCGTCTCTACTGAAAATACAAAAAATTAGCTGGGCATGGTGGTGGGCGCCTGGAGTCCCAGCTACTCGGGAGGCTGAGGCAGAAGAATGGTGTGAACCTCGGAGGCGGAGCTTGCAGTGAGCCGAGATTGCGCCACTGTACTGCAGCCTGGGCAACAGAGTGAGACTTTGTCTCAAAAAAATAAATAAAAAATAAAAAGAAAAGAAATGGAATGAAACTGTCATATTGTATATTCTGTTTTGGGAAATGAAAGTATACTTTTTCTCACCCAGTTCCAACATATGACTGCTCTTACGAAGTATGTTTGTTTTGTTTTCTTAACTTGAAAATGAAAGAAGGGAAAATGTACAGTAGTGAGCTCTCAGACTGCTTCTCATATGGGAGACAAAGACAGTAGAAGGAAGGTGTGACTGCAGCATGTCTGAATATGTTTGAGGACCGATCATGTATCTGCCTTCTTGGGTGAGGAGCCCAGTAGTACATATGTGTGTGGGCACTAAAGCCTTAGCCAGGCTGTTTACTAAGCATGCTCCTAGGAGAAGAATCTCCCATCATCAATTCCTCCAGTAATATGTCCTGCCTGGCCTGTGCTGGGTGGAGGAGGGGAGGAGAGCTAATCTCTGAGTGGTGCGATGGAAACATGGTCTACAAATACAGGAACAGGGATGACCACACACAAGAGGGACATGTGCAAGGGAAGTATGCAGAAATATGTGGGCTTTTGTAAGACTATAAATCAGACTGGAATGGCACCATGCTTTGGTGGTTAACATGGAGTGTCATTTGGGGATCCAGAAGAGAAGTGTGTTGAATATAGTCTGTGCTTATTTGATGAAAGACTGGTCTTGAGAATGCTATAGCTAGTCTATTTTAAACTAACACTCCAAATTTGGACCTACTCACAATGTTTCCCAAAGTATAGGTTCCTTGATACTCCAAGACCACTAAAATTGTTCAGCTCTCCCAACAAGCTGGGTGAGGGGAACATGGATGTTAGCAGAATAGATGAGCTTTATCATCCATGTCTCAGTCATGTTTGTTGGTCTCCATTTTTCTCTACGCACATGTCCAAGAGCATGTTGGTTCCCAGGGGAAAGGACAGTTGCAATAAAATATAAAAATAGCAATTGCTTTGATTGCCAGAATAAAATGGCTTTGCCTCAAGGGAGTAAGCACTGACATGCATTAGCACAACCAGGTTTACGTTATAAATAGATCCAGGAAAACATGAATGCTCACACAAAACAAAGATTTTGCCCTTGAAATGTATAAGGCTTCCTGACCTGAGGGTTTTCTACAAATTGTTTTCTAACAATAACCAAAGTCCAGTGGACTAGGAGTCATTAATATATTTTCTATATTCAATATGTCCATCTCCTTTGTTAGGAGGAATAAGAATCCTGCCTCATTGTAAGGATTTAGTTGAGACTAGGCATCTGACTTTCAAAATTCTACCTGCATAGAAGGTTTTATTATTAGAAGAAGCTATACAATGTTTACATACCTCTTAATAGACTGATTTTAATTATGCCAGTCAGTGGACATCCATTTAGCCCTTGCTACTGCATTGTTAGTCATTGGAACTGCAAACATGATTAAGAGGATGACTGTCATGTAAGAAGTCACAAGAATTAAGACTCTTCCCATTGAGAAAAGGGACGCACACAATCTGAGGTCGCTGAGGATACTTTCAGAAAAGTAGTAAGATGTGATGTACAAAGAAAGGAAAGTAAACCAGATGTCCAGACAGAGTACCATATGGAAGAGAAAAGGGGTGTCAACTGGAAGCATCAGGAACTCCTATGAGACGGGAGAGTTCCCTGGACCCCTTCACTGGACTTGCGACGGGTGCAGCTCACTCAAACCTTTTGTGAAAGGGGGAGCATACAGGCAAGTGGGTGCTGCAGCTGGGGTGAATGCTTTTGGGCTCTGGTCCCACAGCAGCTTCTAGGGGTATGTTACAATTAATGCTCTTTTAGCAGTTGCTGTCTGGGGATGGCTAAGTGTTAGCCAGCTCGGTAGAGACAGGGTGACAGCCTTTTACCCCCTGCCCTCTTGGTACTCATGTCCTTGTCTGGCGTCAGGGAAGGATCAGGTCACAATGGTTTTATTGAGTGATGGAAGTGGCTCTCAGTGGGATGGGGAGCTGGAAAGGGATGAAATGGGAGGATAATTCTCTTCAGTCATCCTGAGCCAAACTGCTTTCCAACTGTCCAGTTGCCTCTTCAACATTCAGATGCTTCTTCTCCTCTTGACGTTCAGCCGCTTGTTCTCTTCTCTCCTCTGCCACGCTGCTCTGCTCCTCTGCCAGTGGAGCTTGGGGTGTTTATGGCTACAGGACTGGGGGGCCTGGCAAGCCAGGGTGATTTTGGAAAAAAGCAGCATTTGGGTGGGAAAACAGGGCTGTATAGTTCTCATTTAGGGCTGTGGGCTCAGGTTTGTGGGTGGAACCCTTGCCAGGGACTCCACCCTCTTCTACCCAGTATTTCCCTGCCTCCTGTCCATATCACCTATACCTAGAAGGTTGAGTTGGAAAAGTGACCCCAGGAGGGAAGGGACAGGAGAGAAATACAGCTCAAGGGGGGCCTTCTTCACTATGCCCAGGAGTTCAGATTGATACCCAAAACAATCCTGGGATATTTTTAAATGTTCCTCTCTAGCTCTTGCCATTCTCCTTGCATCATCTCAGGTAACTCCTTCCACGATCTCCATATGTTCTACTACTGTTTTTATTGGTAACCTCAAGGGAAACAGGAAGAGGTCTACGAGTATCTCTTAAGCATCTACATTTTTCTGCAGCTTTGTGGCCAAGGATGCAACACCATAAGACAGGCTTTGGAGCAGAGAGAAACCATGCTGTGGTCTACCAGCCATGTCACCTGAGCCAGAAAAGCAAACCATTCACGGTATTATGAATATCACACAATAGAATAGCAACAAATTACCATTGTAATTTTTTTATTTTTTTATTTTTTATTTTTTGAGACGGAGTCTCACTTTGTTGCCAGGCTGGAGTGCAGTGGTGCAATCTCGGCTCACTGCAACCTCCGCCTCCTGGGTTCAAGCGATTCTCCTGCTTCAGCCTCCTGAGTAGCTGGGACTACAGGCACATGCCACCACACCCAGCTAATTTTTTTTTTTTCTTTTTCTTTTTTGAGACAAAGTCTCGCTCTGTCGCCAGGCTGGAGTGCAGTGGCGCGATCTCGGCTCACTGCAATCTCCACCTCCCATGTTCATGCAACTCTCCTGCCTCAGCTTCCTGAGTGGCTGGGACTACAGATGCACGCCACCATGCCCAGCTAATTTTTGTATTTTTAGTAAAGACGGGGTTTCACCATGTTGGCCAGGATGGTCTCGATCTCTTGACCTCATGATCCACTTGCCTCAGCCTCCCAAAGTGCTGGGATTACAGGCGTGAGCCACCATGCCTGGCCTGCCATTGTAATTTTTTAATCACCATACTTAATATATTTTGAAGGTACATATTGTTTAAAGAAGGTCATGACAGGGCAGGGAATAGGGGAAGACACAAAGGCAGTCAGGAAATTTCTGCGTTTATCAAAAGGAGACAGGAAATATGACTCACTCACAAAGTATCCAAATATCTAGTAAATATCTCCACCTGGGTGGGTGTCCTCCACCTGGGCACCTCCAACTCAGTATGTCCAATACAAAACTAATTAATTCCTCATCACCTAAAAGGGCTCCTCCTTCCATAGTGCCAACCCAAGCCAAACTGTCTGCAAGCGGGACCTCCTCAACCCTTCAACTCCCTGTCCCTTTCTAGCCTTCAAAAGGCAGGGTAGAGAAGATTGTTGACTTTGGAATGAACCCTACCTGGGTTCTAATTTTAGCTAGACTGCTCACAAGCCTGGTGACTTTCTAGAAGGATATGGACTAAATAGTGTCCAGAGAAGAGTAATGATAATGTCAAAAGGTCTGGAAAAGACGGGCATTAATGTGCAAGTTTTCATTGCTGAAAAACAGCTTGTGGTCTTTGAAGGGTGTCTTGTGCCAGGGAATTGTGTACATTCATAACCAAATCTTCCTGTGCTTATGGTTTGTGGATGGCATATCAGGCAATTTACTGCAAATGGACAAGTTCATAACTGAAACCACATCCATGCTTCAGTATATTATCTAGACTATAAATCAAACTCTTCAAGGATGCATGGAATAAACAGACCATGCTGGACCAGGAAGTTCTCATTAGTTAGAGAACTTTATTCTCCATTTTGTCTATTTTATTGTTCACTGTGTATCCTCAGCACTTGGAATGAAGTCTGACATATAGTAGGCATTCTACAGAGATTTAGTGAATGAGTGAATGAATACATTTGTCACATCTAATAGTACTTCTCTGAAGATTCAGGTTTAAAAAAGAAAGCCAAGGTTTTTATTATATGTTTTTATGTAAACCAGGTTTATTCCCATAGGATAATTTTAGGATTAATCTGATATCTGATGATAAGCCTAATAAATGAAAGATCTTTGCATTCTTGGGCTGACATTTGGGATTGGGAATGTTAATCCACGCTACCTACCCCAGAAGATCCTGAAGGGAAATGGGAAAGTGAGCTGATGGGAAAGTAGTTGACTACACCGTACTGCGTGTTGGTTCTCCCCATTTCCCTACCTAGCTAACTGGATTTAGGATTGGACCAACTGGCCAGGCAAGGTGGCTCACAACTGTAATCCCAGCACTTTGAAAGGCCAAGACAGGAGAATTGTTTGAGCCCAGGAATTCAAGACCAGCTTGGGCAACATAGGGAGACCCCATCTCTACAAAAAATAAAAAATTAGCCAGGCGTGATGGTGCACGCCTGTGGTCCCAGCTACTCAGGAGACTGAGGCGGGAGGAACACTTGAGCCTGGGAGGTCCAGGTTGCAGTGAGCCATGATTGTGCCACTGCACTCCAGCCTGGGCAACACAGCAAGACCAAATCTTAAAAAAAAAAAAAAAAAAAAAAAAAAGGATCAAGCCAGTTAAAACAAGCAAAAACCATCAGTGGTCTATTTTGCATCCCCCAGTTAAAGACTTGGGGGAATATGAAATCCTTGAATACTCAGAGTTAAGTTCGCTTTCATTTGTAGTTTTCTTAATGTCTGTGCTTTTTACTCAGATAGTTGAGATAATTTGGAATGTAAAGTATAATTTTCCTCATCCTAAACAAGAATATCAAGTCTAGCCAGGTGCAGCAGCTCATGCCTGTAATCGCAGCATTTTGGGAGGCCAATGTGAGTGGTTAACTTGAGGTCAGGAGTTTGAGACCAGGTTGACCAACATGGTAAAACCCCGCCTCTACTAAAAATACAAAAATTAGCCAGGCCTGGTGGCAGGTGCCTGTAATCCCAGCTACTTGGGAGGCCGAGGCAGGAGAATCGCCTGAGCCTAAAAGGCAGAGGTTGCAGTGAGCCGAGATCACACCACTGCCTGGATGCCAGAGTGAGACCCTTTCCCCAGCTCCCCCCCACCATAAAAAAAAGAGAATATAAAGTCTAAAAGAGAAAGGATTCAATCACATGTGTTGACAGAATCTGGAATCCCCCTTTTTGGTGCTGTATTTCCAAGGGAAGAGGAGGAAAAAGGGCTCTACCTGCTTTTTATTTTATCATGATCCTGCATAATCTTGGAAGTCCACAGCCCAGGAATATATTAGTGTTAGAAAATGGAGTATGTAGCAACATTCTTCCTGAATCATAACATAAACCTATTTGTCTATTTGAAATGTGTACACATTTCATTGTACCAAATAAGTACTTCTAAATTCTTTTTACATTTAATTGGTGCCATCCAGTAGCCAGAGCTTGCTTTAGACTAAGGTGACCTGCTTCTATTGGAAGATTTACCTTAACTTCTCCAACAGAAGACCAACAAATGTGAATTGTTTCTGGAGTTGGATTAGGTCCTATGGATGACAGAAGATAGTCTGCTGACCTGCAGACAGACTTCAGGATCTATTTGCCTTTTCTGGGCTTAAAATTTGTTTTATCTTAGAGAAATACCTAAATATAACACAATTGATTCTTATCATTTATAATAGGGAGAGAAATAGATTCACTAGGCAGTTATTTTCTTCTCAACTGTTTTGAATTATTACCCCTTACAAACTCCTGAAGTGTGCCAGTGTCTTACTACAGCCATGAAAAATACGAGTTTAAAGGAATGATTCCTTTTTAAACTTTTTAATACTGTAGCTGTAAAAAGCTCATCTACAAATATATTGAATGCCACCAGTTGTGCATGAGGTTAAAGTGGATGGGAAGCAGATCTCAACCAAATGTAACAAATATATTCAAATGCATAAACTCGTCTATCTGTGGAACTAGAGCAGGCCAGCTCAGGTAGTTCTAGGATTCTCTAATATTGCTCCAAGTGGTAAGTCGTGTTTACCTAGGCCTTGTGCAAACAGAAACAGCAGGTACAGGGATGGAGGCTATTGTGATTCTTTTGTGAAACAATGGCAAGACAGGGTCCATCAGATATGGAAATTTCATTTGGAAAAACAGTAAGTGTTAAAGAATTGTGGCCGGGCGCGGTGGCTCAAGCCTGTAATCCCAGCACTTTGGGAGGCCGAGACGGGCGGATCACGAGGTCAGGAGATCAAGACCATCCTGGCTAACACGGTGAAACCCTGTCTCTACTAAAAAATACACAAAACTAGCCAGGCGAGGTGGCGGGCGCCTGTAGTCCCAGCTACTCGGGAGGCTGGGGCAGGAGAATGGCTTAAACCTGGGAGGCGGAGCTTGCAGTGAGCTGAGATCCGGCCACTGCACTCCAGCATGGGTGACAGAGCGAGACTCCGTCTCAAAAAAAAAAGAATTGTATGGAGAAATAGGTTTCAAATTATTCGGGATCAATATACTTGACTCTGACACTTGACTCTCTTTCTTTCTGTACAGCCAGTGCGGATTTTCCATATAATCCAGGACAAGGCCAAGCTATAAGAAATGGAGTCAACAGAAACTCGGCTATCATTGGAGGTAGGTGATGTGTAGAGCAGGCTCACATGGGGCTACTCACCTATGGAAAGCAATAAATGTCAATAACATAGTAGTCTAGGAAAAAGTTTTCTAGATTTTTACATGATTCATTTTGTAGTTTAAATAGGACACAAGATTATGAATTCTGATATGCAGAAATATAGTAAATGTGGCCAGACACGGTGGCTCACGCCTATGTAATCCCAGCACTTTGGGAGGCCAAGGTGGGCAGATCACCTGAGGTCAGGAGTTCTAGACCAGCCTAGCCAACATGGCGAAACCCTCTCTCTACTAAAAATACAAAAATTAGCCAGGCATGATGGCTCACACCTGTAATCCCAACTGCTCAGAAGACTGAGGCAGGAGAATCTCTTGAACCTGGGAGGCAGAGGTTGCAGTGAGCCGAGATTGCACCACTGCACTCCAGCCTTGGTGACAGAGCAAGACTCTGTTTCAAAAAAAGAGAGAAAAATATAGTAAATGTAACATGGCTACTTTTTTCTTTTTTGTAGATGGAGTCTTGCTCTATCACCTAGGGTAGAGTGCAGTGGCGTGATCTCGGCTCACTGGAACCTCTGCCTCTGGGTTCAAACAATTCTCCTGCCTTAGCCTCCCTAGTAGCTGGGATTACAGGTGCCTGCTACCACGCCTGGCTAATTTTTGTGTTTTTAGTAGAGACAAGGTTTCACCATCTTGGCCAGGCTGATCTCAAACTCCTGACCTCATTATCCACCCGCCTCAGCCTCCCAAAGTGCTGGGATTACTGGCATGAGCCATTGCACCTGGCCTAACCTGGCTACTTTGTAATGCTGGCTTGTAAATAACAAATGGTAGTGGTAAGCTGGACAGACTCAGAATATGTAAGGAGGTAGTAGTGATCATAGCCAGGACATTTCTTTATCCCCTCTGATCTTTTTCAGTCTCATCCTTTCACATCCCAAATGGTCCAGGATAGCATACCATAAAAAATGAAAAGGGGCCGGGCGCGGTGGCTCAAGCCTGTAATCCCAGCACTTTGGGAGGCCGAGACGGGCGGATCACGAGGTCAGGAGATCGAGACCATCCTGGCTAACACGGTGAAACCCCGTCTCTACTAAAAAAATACAAAAACTAGCCAGGCGAGGTGGTGGGCGCCTGTAGTCCCAGCTACTCGGGAGGCTGAGGCAGGAGAATGGCGTAAACCCGGGAGGCGGAGCTTGCAGTGAGCTGAGATCTGGCCACTGCACTCCAGTCCGGGCGACAGAGCGAGACTCCGCCTCAAAAAAAAAAACAAAAAAACAAAAAAAAAAAAACAAAAAAAAATGAAAAGGAAGGCTGGGCACAGTGGCTCACACCTGTAATCCCAGCACTTTGGGAGACCGAGGTGGGCGGATCACGAGGTCAGGAGATCGAGACCATCCTGGCTAACGTGTTGAAACCCCGTCTCTAAATACAAAAAAAAAATTAGCCGGGCGTGGTGGCGGGCACTTGTAGTTCCAGCTACTTGGGAGGCTGAGGCAGGAGACTGGTGTGAACCCAGGAGGCAGAGCTTGCGGTGAGCCAAGATCACGCCCCTGCACTCCAGCCTGGGCGACAGAGCAAGACTCTGTCTCAAAAAATAAATAAATAAAAGAAAAGGGAAATGCCAGTCTGGTTTCAGTTATCGTAATACAAATTATCAGAAAATTACTGGAGGTCATTATTTTAAGTGAAATAAGCTAGGCACAAGACAACAAATATTGCATGTTCTCACTGATACACAGGAGTTAAAAGATTTGAACACATGGAGGTAGAAAGAAAAACAGATAAGAGACTGGGAAAGTTGAGCGGGAGGAGGAAGGAGAATGAAGAGAAGTGGGTTACAGGGCGCAAACATACAGTAAGATAAAAGGAACAAATTCAGGGTTTGCTAGCAGGATAGGATAACTATACCTAATAAAAATGTATTGTACTTGGTTGATGAGCCCTAAATACTATGACTTGATCACTATTCCATATATACATGTAACAAATATTCTCATGTATCCCATAAATTTGCACAATTAAAATTAAAAAATAAAAATGTATCAGAAAATTAATAAGCTGTAGCATCTAAAATATTCCAGTGTTTTCTTCTCACCAGGGGCAGCTACATAATAATTTGAATCTCCTAAGATAGCCGTTAAGCCTCATGCGTAGATCAGTATCGACATCCCTGTTGCCATCAATATCCCAATCTTGTTTTTGCTTTTCTTTAAATCAACTTAATTGAAGTATAATACATACCTATAAGTGTAAACAGGTCCCTTTTTTTTTTTTTTTTTTTTTTTTTTGAGACAGTCTCACTTTCTTTTGCCCAGTCTGGAGTACAGTGGCATGATCTCAGGTTTAGTAGAGACGGGATTTCACCATGTTGGCCAGGCTGGTCTCGAACTCCTGACCTCAAGTGATCCACTTGCCTCAGCCTCCCAAAGTGCTGGGATTATAGGCGTAAGCCACCGCGCCTGGCCCCAATCTTTTTATAGTTTGTGGTTGGTTTGTCCTATCTAAAAAGTCTGCCTACCCAAAAGTTTTGAAGATTTTCAGCTTTCTTCTAGAAGTTGTATCGCTTTATCATTTACCATTAGGTCTTCAGTCACTTCGATTTGATGTTTATAAATGGTGTGAGAGAAGAGTCAAAGCCAGTGTTTTCCAAATGAATATCGTTATTCCAAGACCATTTGTTGGAAAAAAAAAAAAAAAAAACTATACTTTTCCTCAATTGATTTTTCTTGGCACTTTTTTTTAAAGCAACTGACCATATGTGTATGTGCGTCTATTTTCTAGGCTTTTTGTTTTGTTGGTCTATATATCTTTCCTTACCCAATACCATGCTTGCTTTATTGTAGTAACTTTTTTTGTTGAGATGGGAGTCTCGCTCTGTCGCCAGGCTGGAGTACAGTGGCATGATCTTGGCTCACTACAACCTCCTACTCCCTGGTTCAAGCGATTCTCCTGCCTCAGCCTCCTGAGTAGCTGGACTTAACAGGCATGCACCACCATGTCCAGCTAATTTGTATTTTTAGTAGAGATGGGGTTTCACCACGTTGGCCAGGATGGTCTCGATCTCCTGACCTTGTGATTCGCCCACCTCGGCCTCCCAAAGTGGTGGGATTACAGGTGTGAGCCACTGCGCCTGACCTATTGTACCTTTATACAAAGTCTTGAAATAAACAATGTAAGTTCTCTAGTCTTTTTTTCTGTTTTTCAAAATTATTTTGGCTATTCTATGTCTTTTGCATTTCTATATAAAATTTAGAATCAGTTTACAAATTTTTACCCAAAAAATTGGCTATAATTTAGATTGGGATTGTATTAGACCTATAAATGAACATCTTAACGATATTTAGTATTTCTATCTTTACATGGTATATCTATACATTTATTTGTCTCTTCAGTTTCTCTCAGCAACATATTGTGGTTTTCAATGCAAAGTCTTGAACAGCTTTTAAATTTGTGCAATTGCTATTTTATTAATTTCATTTTCTAAGTGTTTCTTTCTGGCATATAAAAGTGTAATTGATCTTTTATATCAGCTTCATATTCTGTGACCTTGCTAAATTTGCTGTTAGTTCTAATAACTTTTTTGTATATCCCTTAGAATTGTCTACCTAAACACAAGCCATGTTATCTGAGAATAATGAGATTTTTTTACTTGTTTCTTTCCAGTCTATATCCTTTTATTGTTTCATTGCACTGGGTAGGATTTTCAGTACAAAAGTGAATAAATATTGAGATTTGACAATTTTGCATTGTTCCTATGTTAGGGGGATGTGTTTGATCTTTCACTATTAAATAGGATATTGGCTGTAGGTTTCCAACAGATGTCCTTTATCAGATTGAGAAAGTTTCTTCTACCCATAGTTTACTGAAAGCTGTATGAGGAATGGGTATTGTAAGTTTTCCAAATGCTTCTTCCACATCTATTTAGATGATCATACTGTTTTACTCCTTATTTGCTTAATGTGGTAAATCACATTGCTTTAGTTTTTAATGTTAAACCAAACTTGCATTCCTAGGATTAACATTCTCCTAATATATGATCTTTTTTACATATTGCTGGGTTTGATTTACTAAAATTCTATTTAAAAGAATATTGTGGCCGGGCGTAGTGGCTCATGCCTATAATCCCAGCACTTTGGGAGGCTGAGGCGGGTGGATTACCTGAGGTCAGGAGTTCAGGACCAGCCTGGCCAACACAGTGAAACCCCGTCTCTACTAAAAATACAAAAATTAGCTGGGCGTAGTGGCGGGCACCTGTAATCCCAGCTACTTGGGAGGCTGAGACAGGAGAATTGCTTGAACCTGGGAGGCTGAGGTTGCAGTAAGCCCAGATCATGCCATTGCACTCCAGCCTGGGCAACAAGAACAAAACTCTGTCTTAAAAAAAAAAAAAGAATATTGCTCCATAGTTTTCTTGTAATGTTTTTCTGGTTTTAGTATCAGGATAATGCTGGTCTTATAAAATGAACTGAGTAGTGTTTTCTCCTGTATTTTAAGAAAGATGTTAGGATTGGTCTAATATCATTAGGTAATGTTTAAGAGTATTGTTCGGGTCTTTTAAATTTTTGCTGATTTTCTGTTCAATTGTTCTATCAGTTACTGACAGAACAGTGTTAAAATCTCCAACTATAATTGCAAATTGGTCTAATTCTCCTACCAGTTCTGCCAGTTTTTGCTTCGTTTATTTTGTACTTAGGTTAGGTTTATACACATTCAGAATCATTATGTCTTCTTGATGAATTCACCCTTTTGACATTATGAAATGTTCATTTCTACTAACAACTTTATCCTTTGTCTCGTATTAATGTAGCTATTCCAGCTTACTTATGATTATTGTTTTCATATCTTTTCCCACCCTTTTACTTTTGACCTGTATTTAAAGTCCATGTCTTGTAGACATCATATAGTAGGCATCTTTTTTATCCACTCTGTCTCTACTTTTTAATTGGAGTGTTTAGATCAGTTATATTTACTTCTATTTTATCTAGTCTGTATTATTTCATCCAGTATTTTTTTCTTTTTCCTTTTCAGACAGAGTCCTGCTCTGTCACACAAGCTGGAGTGCAGTGGCACGATCTTGGCTCACTGCAGCCTCCGCCTCCCAGATTCAAGCGATTCTCGTGCCTCAGCCTCCTGAGTAGCTGGGATTACAGGAGCGTGCCACCACACCTGGCTGATTTTTATACTTTTAGTGTAAGAGACCGGGTTTCACCATGTTGGCCAGGCTAGTCTTGAACTCCTGACCTCAAGTAATCCACCGGCCTCAGCCTCCCAAAGTGCTGGGATTACAGGCGTGAGCCACCACACCTGGCCTGATCCAGTGTTTTCTTCATCTCAGACACTGTGTGTTTCACCTCTACAAGTTCCACTGTTTCATTTTTTTCCTCTCATTTTGATCATGTTTTCCTTTAAACCCCTGTGCACATTTCTAATAGTTATTGTACTGTGCTTGTCTGCTCATTCCATGCTCTGTCATTTCTGAATCTCCTTCTAATTGACTGATGTTTCTTCTGATCAAGTGACATTTTCCTACATTTTTTTCTCTAAATTATTTTTCTCTGCAGCCTGAAGTTATTTAGATGTGTTTTAAAGCTTTTTCAGGACAGATCTAGAGTAGTTTTTATTCTAGGCCTATTTTAGCAAACATCTTCAGCATGACCATTCTACAACTGTATTAAATGCTCTGATTGTTCAGTGAGGTCTCTTCAATGTGGTTGGTTGGAACATAAACGTCTCCCAGCCCCCCGAGAGCTCTGCTTTTTGCCTCGCCTATGGACTTTCATTCTGTACATGCACACGTTAGTGTTATTCTGCCACAAATTCAGAGACACTTCTGTGCAGATTATTACGGTTCTTTCTAATATACACGGCTCTCTCGTACGCACTCTGTCTCCCCTCTCCATTCAGGGAAACCACTGTGCTTTCTTGTGCTGCCCCTCCCTACACTGCTGTCCAAAAATTGCTGGCAGCCAGAAAACGAGGAAAATTGTAGGATTCCTCCTTTTTGTTTCTCTGTTCTCAGACATCATGGTTCCGTTCTGCCTGTTTTCTAGTGTCTGAAGACTGTCATTTCATTGACTGTGTCCAGTATTTTAGTTACTTTTGGCTGGAAGGGAAGTTACTCCTGATTTTCCTGTTACTCCTTCATGGACAAAAACAGAAATCTTACTTCATTTTTGTTATCTCTGTTGTTTTGGAGTTTGTGTTTTATATGGGAGAGGGCTGTGTCTGAGAGAGCTGTAGTGAAGTGGGGACAGTGTTGGAGGGACACCCAAGCCCTGTCTAACCTCTGGTGCTTCTCCTTTCTCCGCCAGGCGTCATTGCTGTGGTGATTTTCACCATCCTCTGCACCCTGGTCTTCCTGATCCGGTACATGTTCCGCCACAAGGGCACCTACCATACCAATGAAGCGAAGGGGGCGGAGTCGGCAGAGAGCGCAGACGCCGCCATCATGAACAACGACCCCAATTTCACAGAGACCATTGATGAAAGCAAAAAGGAATGGCTCATTTGAGGGGTGGCTACTTGGCTATGGGATAGGGAGGAGGGAATTACTAGGAAGGAGAGAAAGGGACAAAAGCACCCTGCTTCATACTCTTGAGCACATCCTTAAAATATCAGCACAAGTTGGGGGAGGCAGGCAATGGAATATTCTTGAGACTGATCACACACAAAAAAATTTTTTTTATATTTCTTTATAGCTGAGCTTTCCCTTCTGTATCAAAACAAAATAATACAAAAAATGCTTTTAGAGTTTAAGCAATGGTTGAAGTTTGTAGGTAATATCTGTCTTATTTTGTGTGTGTTTAGAGGTGTTCTAAAGACCCGTGGTAACAGGGCAAGTTTTCTACATTTTTAAGAGCCCTTAGAACATGGGTATTTTTTCTTGAGAAAAGCTGATGCACCTACATATGGCCCCCAACATTCTCTTCCTTTTGCTTCTAGTCAACCTTGATGGGCTGTTGTAGTAACTAGTTCGTGTTCATATACTATTTCCTTTGACGTCCTATAAGTTGGAAAAGAAAGGGGCAAAGAGAACCTATTTGCCAGTTTTCAAGCAGAGTTCAATCTATGCCAGCTCTCTGGCATCTGGGGTTCCTGACTGATAACAGCAGTTGAAGCAAGAGAGTGCATGGCACCTGGTGTGTAACGACACAATCAGCACAACTGGAGAGAGGCATTAAAGAACCAGGGAAGGCAGTTTATATTGGGGTTGTTGGTTTTTCATTGAATTCTACAAGCTAATATTGTTCCACGTATGTAGTTTTAGACCAATTCAATTTCTGTAACTATCAGCTGCAATACCATGGTGACCAGCTGTTACAAAAGATTTTTTCCTGTTTTATCTGAAACATACTGGATTTATATATGTATAAGCGCCTCAATGGGTAATTAGAGCCAGATGTTATGATTTGTTTGCTCTTTTTCTTTTTAAAGTTGTAGCAAACGTATGGATAATTTCTAGTGAATGCATAAATTAGGTTGTGCTTCTTATTTTGCTTTAAGTCTCTGGTAGTTTTTCCACCCCTGTGACAAAATCCTAATAGACCGTGTCCTATAAATGGATGCAACACAATAAAGTCAAGTTATTATGGCTGTTACTCTGGATGATATGGAAAACACTGCCATATTTTAAATCAACTACTCCACGTGTTTTTCCATCCAATCACACTGCTGTGATTCAGGGATCTTCTAAGATGGACACATTTGAACCTCAAGTTCCTCACAAACCTGGTACCTGTTGCTTCTCAGACGATGGACAAGTATAGTTAGTCACACCTCTTAGTTTAATCTGAAACCTTGACCCAGCTGTGTAACAAATAACTCATTGATTATATTTAAAAATAATACACTTCATGTAAACAAATGAGGACAATGCATCCAAAAATAATCTTATTTTTTAAACAGATTATACAAAAATTATTTCTAGAAAGACTACCATTTGTGATCATTGTATTTCAAGCCTCTTATACTTAATAAGCACTTTTTAAAAAATCTTGAGATCCCACCATTCTGAGGAATTAAATATGATCACTTTTTCCTTCTTTGCCTGGGAGAGGTTAAGAGGAGGTTTCAGAGGTATAGATGCTATTGTTCTGATGGCCCAGCTCAATAAAATGGAAATTCTAGTTGGTTAGAATAATGCTTTCTTTTTCAAGATTCTCAGTATGCCTAACTTATTGGGGCATGTTAGTTTCTTGGGTAATGGAAAACATTACCTAGAGGTGCTAGTGGCACATTACACCAGTACACAGCACATTCCAAAAGAGACATTGGACCAGTTCATTCCCATGCAAGTCAAGGTAACAGAACAAAAGGGAATCCTGATGCCTTTTTACCATTGCTGGTTGAGCTCAGGCACTGTCATGGACACCCTTAATTTTAAAAGGTTTTAATCATTCTTCTATAAAATACATTTAAAGTGGAAAAACATTTCATATCACTAAATATCAGAACAATGTAACATTTACAAATGAAATATTGAAAGCAAAGGCTGTTTTATTTAGCCAAGATGACTACCATTAGGAGTTACTGTATGTATTGTTGAATGCAAATTTTAAACATAACATTTTAGAAGTGTTTCTGATTTTTAAACCTGGTTTACAGGTATTACTTCTGCACTTACCAAATAATGCCCAATGGAAATTTATTATTTCTTGCAATTCCCACAATAGCTCTGTTCATTATGCATTGTGTCAACACTTTTTCCTTTTTTCCCAAAATGAGTAGGGGATTAAAGTCACCCAAAACGGCTTCTGCTACTAAAATATTCTCATCCTTTCTCATCCCACAAAAGGTGAAAAATGAGATCCAATCCTCTCACCAAAATTTCAAACCTAGGACACTGGAATGACTGCAGGGATCAGTGCTTCTCCCATATCACCATCAATTAAGACATATAGGATACTGTCTCTCTCTCTTCAAGAGGGTTACAATATGGCCATCAGACAGGAAACCAAAAGGTGGATAAAGTATCAAGTAACTAAGTGCCAAATAAATGCTGGAACTCTTGACCTCTTCTTGGGATTATGAGTTTAACTAAAATCCCTACATCTGCTTATGAAGGCCATATCCAGTACATTTTAAATGGTAAATAATATATTTATGTGAAGAAAAGGAATTAAGTCTTTCTTCCAACTCTCTCCCTGGACAGCCTAGCACAGTGCAGCCTCGATAACCATGACATTCCCACCCAAGCTCTCAGTGCCTAATTCTGCTTTGTCATTCACTTCTCACACAATCTTGACATCTTATATTCCAATACATTATCAAGCAAGCACAAGTATGTTGGTAGTAGCCTCTTTAAATGATATGTGTAGACAACAACAACAAAATAGGCTGTTCTAAAGTTTCAGGGAAAGTTAATGGCGGATTTGAGGTTGTGCAGGAAACATCTGTGTATGAAGCAAATACTGATGTTTTGAAAAGATAGGCGATGACTTTGAATGAATGCAAGGTTAGTGCGACTCTAAGCTCTCAAAATAACAGACTCCCTAGAGTTCAAGAAAGCTGGTCCAGGAGGTTGAAAAAGTTATTTTATTGTTAAATTATTTTCTGGCCCTTCTTAATATTTAAAAATACATTTCCCCTTGTGGCTTTCAACCAATTGCTCAAAGAGACTTGTTATACGGAAGTTTTCATTAAAGAGCTGAAAACAAGAATTTAGAGAACCTTTACTAGAAAATGTCCTACTGCCCTGCATTTGACAAACAAGCATCCTTTACTAACAAGAACAGGAACTCAGAGGCACAAGAAAAAGCATTGGCATGAGCCAAAGAGTCTATCTTAATATTACTTTTGAACACCTGCTGAGCAGCCACCATATATGCAGGCTGAGAGCTGGGCACAGACAGAAGCCACTGGAAGCACTTCAGGAACAAGCACACAGCTATGGGACTTGAACATGCAAGTGTTCAGGTCGTGTCAGGAAGCTTTTCTTTCCTTCTATGATGCAATCTGTTCTTTTCGATCCTACTTTTTTCTCTCTTCCTCTCCTTGCCACACTATATCCTGCTCTTATGCAGCGAACGTTTTAATGGCACCTTTATGTCTGTCTCATGCCTCCAAACAACACTGAATTTGAAACCCCCCCTTTTCTTTGCACCACTCTGTTGAGCAATTTTCCCAAAAAAAGGCAGCAATTATTAAATTGAATTCAAGTAAGCCAGTCAAAGATAGGTTCTAAATTGCTAGTCCCAGTAGAACCACCTGATCCTAAACCAGTGAGAAACAGTAACAATGTCCACAGCTGACTTCAGCTAATAATCAATGGCCCCTGCCCGCCTCCCCACCCCTCTTTTCTTTCTTTTGAGGCTGGAGTGCACTGGCACCATCTCGGGCTCACAGCAACCTCCTCCTCCTCCCACATTCAGGTGATTCTCCTGCCTCAGCCTCCCAAGAGCTGGGATTATAGGCACTCGCCATCACACCGGACTAATATTTTTGTATTTTTAGTAGAGGCCGGGCTTCACCATGTTGGCCAGGGTGGTCTCAAACTCCTGACCTCAAGTGATCTGCCCACCTCGGCCTTGCAAAGTGCTGGGATTACAGGTGTGAGCCACCGTGCTGAGCCAGCCCCATTTTTTAAATGATGTTTTGATAAGAGTGGACCCTGAGAATTAGCTGACAGCATCCGCTTTCTCTCTCCCTGCCTTGGTGTGACCCTCCCTGTGTGACCTTGGTCAAGTCCTCAAACTTTTGTCCTGTATTTAAGATGGAGCTGTTTTACCTACTTCATAAGACAGTTGCAAGGTGCCATTGATTCTTGACTGCAAAATACCCTGAAACCCTTATATGAAGGCTTAAGTCAGTGGAGCCTAGTGGAGGATCTGTGGCTTGTGGTTGAAAGTCACATCAAAAGACAAATGTGGCCACGTTCAGGAATTGGAGACTTACTGGCACGGCTCTACAACTGCTCAATTATTAATCATGCAGACTAACCTGTCAACACTGGGAGATGCAACATAGCAAAAGGACAGAGAAATTAGAATATTTTGTGCAGAAAGCCCTAAATTCCCACCTGAATGTAACTTATAGCTCCCTTACCTACTCTTACACATGCCTTCCAACATGCTAGACTGGCTTATACATAGGCCAACACAAAATACAAACGTGACATGTTCATGTAGCCTAGTGGCTCGGTGCCTATTCTCCATGTATCTGCATGGTAATGTTGGAAACTTTAAGTACATTTCTTTCACAGCAGTTTTCTTCATAACTGGTATATAAATCTCATATTCAACGAAATGGGGAAATCACGTTGAGAAGTTGGTTTGTTATCTCCCATTGAGCAAAGACTGGCAGGAGAGAATAAAAATAAATATGGGCACACACATATTAATATACAGCACACATTTACAAGTTTATTTTCCAGATAAAATTGTGGTATAAGAACAGTTCTACCAAAACAGTCTGCACCATTTCCAAGTCTCAGTTAATTTACAGCAACTGCTGCTTTTGGAGATGGCTGTGAAAATATGGAAGTTCCTCTCAAGTAGGCCAAGAAACAGTTCTAGATTTTACTGATTCTAAGTTTTATTTTGTCAAGTTTTTAAAATTTTCTCAGTGAGCATGGTGACTGCAGAGGTTAGCGCTGTGAAAAGCTGGGCTAAATATTCTTTCTGTAAAGTCCAATAGGATTCCATCCCTATGAAATAACACAAAATTTCACTCTCTAAAAGCAACAGCATGTAAACTAGAATGAAAAAAGGAAATTATGTACGTATGCCTAATATTCTTTGTGAATGTCTTTCATTTAACTAAAATTATATTAGAAACCAGATTGATAAATAAAAATTTCAACATAGTTTTAATTATCCTAAAAGTGATTCTTCGTGTTTTGAACCATTTGTTTCTCTTAACAGCAATTTTCAACCTTCAGCAAAAGTAAGTTCCAAGCACTGAAATATAAGCCTACTGAGAATATCATCTTTCCACAAGCTGTGGAAATATAGTCACTCCTGAAAGACAACTCTGATTTGGATATGTCCATGGTTAACCATCTGCCACAAATACCTCCCTGTAAAAAGAGGAGTTTTTCTTGAAGTAGCTTAGTGGATACTGACTTAGGTTAATTTACACACATCTTGATAAAATGTGGTTTGAGTTCAGTTATCTCCAGAATATATTCTGATGCTTATTTGGAATGAGGCAGTAACACTGGATAGTGGGCACATGGATCCAAGCCAGGGAACCAGACAACAAGGACTCGGCATGCATCAGAGGTGCAAAGCTTCCTAAATGCACTCTGTGTGCTTTTTAGATCTAAGTTATTACTTGCACTTGCTAGTTTTCTGCAGTGAGCAGCTCTATGCAAACCACCACCACCCCAAAGCCAAGGAAGCTGAGAGGCCAAAGAAAGAGACTGAGAAATACAATTTCTCAGGAAGAAACATTTCACAGGGAATTATAAACAGAGGCCATGTCTCAGGCACCCCACAAGACAGATGGTGAATGCCTGCACTGTTACCCCGCCATGCCCCCTACTCCCTAGACCCAGGACTTATCCACCGTAGGGAAAGGGTCTACAGACTTCAGAAGGGGTGTGTAGGACAATTGCTTAAGGGCAGGGTTTACAGTAAGTATGATAACATCAGAGTTGTTTTGACCTAAGGGTGGGATTTATGGTTGTCTTAAGTGCTTTTACATAAGAAACCACAGAGAAAATAAAAACCTTAGAGGCATTCCTGGAGGAACTGGATCTAATCAGAACTCAACATAGCAGATTCACATCCAAGATGAAGTTGCTTTAGCCTCCACACTGGTCTTCAATGACCATGACTATTGGGAAGCCATTTCCTTTTAATCAATTATCAGCGAGGCATCTAAATGTATACCAAGTAAATGTGAATTCTAGTTAAAAGCCCAAGTCCTCTGTTCTTCAGCAATTCCCAAGGCCAATCAATAAATAGCAACTGCACTGCAGTATGTTCAGAAAGCATCAAGTACCAAAAAGATTGGTCATGACTGCTTCGTGAATGTGATCCAACAGGTACAGACAGAATGTCATAAAGTCCCTTGAGAAAAGAAAATCTGCACCATAAAAGTTCTTAACAAATTTTAAAAAGATGAGTCAGCAAGTTGAGGGTTTAACATCTCCAACAAAAGGTTTTGGCCACAATATGCTGACGTCCTTTCTCTGTGCTACCAACAATAAACTGTGTATATACAGGTGTTCCAGGAGGATAGCAACTTTATTTTGTACAAATAAAGATCCTTCATATCCATGGGTTCTGCATGCACAGATTCAACTGACCTCAGATCAAAAACAGTCAAAAAAAATTGAAATTAACAATGCAAAAATATACAAATCTTAAAGAGTGTATAAGTGCTTCTCAATTTATGATGGAATTGGTTACATGCTGATAAACACATCATAAATTGAAAATATTGTAAGCAAAAGTGAGTTTTCCACTTAAGATATTTAGTATTTACGCTGGGTTTATCCAGGTCATAGCCCCATCCTAAGTCAAGAAGTGTACTGAATGTGTATCACTTTTACATCATCATAAAATCAAGAAACCATAAGCCAAACCATCATAAATCAGGGACCTTCTGTATAACTGCTATATACATAGTATTTACATTGTATCAGGTATTATAAGTAATCTAGAGATTATTTAAATTATATGGGAGGATGTGCCTAGGTTATATATATATATACCATTTTATATAAGGGACTTGAGCATCCATGGATTTTGGTATCTACAGGGAGTCCTGGAACAAATTCCCCACGGATACTGAGGGACAACTGTATTTGTTTCATTAATGGGTGTGGGGGAGCAGAGAAGGGTAGGAGAGGAAGTTATAGGAAACTCACAGTCTTTGCAACTGGCAGACAAGGAGTTTGTCTCTGGTGCCTATACCACCAGGGCCCTGGGTTTCAAGCAGGAAGTTATATTGAAGAAAATATGTCTAGTTTTACACTTTGCCAGTTATGACATGGCATAACAGATAATAAAGTACAGAAAAGAGGAAATAACTGTGCTATTTTTCAAGAAGGGGTTTATGTCCTCCCAAATGAACTTAGGTACAAAAGCTAACTCTTTAAAGACAGTATTATGTGAGTAACCATTAGCATGCGTTTACTTTTTTTTTTGGTCACTTTGAAAACCATAAATTCAGTAAAACCTGGGCTGAATAATCCCTGTACCTGAAGATTCTGTTCTACCAGCAACCCCCAAACCATAAATTCAGTAAAACCTGGGCTGAATAATCCCTGTACCTGAAGATTCTGTTCTACCAGCAACCCCCTCTTGTTCAAACACACCAAACATGCTACAAAGGACCACAGCTCAAAGCAGTTTTGCACAAGAAATGCAAGTTTTCTTTTCTCATAATGTTTTCATGATCTTTCAATTCATCTTACTTCATCTTCTGGATAGATGGTAAGTCAGTCTCTGGTGACAGGAACTAAACTCTATGCCAAGTCTTCACCAAAAGAAAGAAACAAATAGCTTATCTTTGTAAGTTCTCTGATCTAACACGAGAAAGTCATTTCTTTTAAAAATATAAATGTAAAATTGTAAGATTTAAATTAAAACCTGACAGATGAAACTCAGAGATGAACTTATTTTGTATTCACAAATTGAAAATTGGGAGATAAAATTCTTAAGTCTAGGAAGGCTAAAATGGGATACAGGGGCAACATTTTAAGTCATGCAAGATGTAAAGAGGGAAAGTGCAAGCTTGCTCCCTAAGACCTCAGGGCTAGAAGCAACTTTTGAAGCCAGAAAGAAGGCACATTTAGGATAAATAAAAAACATTCCAAAGAGCACCTAGTGTGATTTGTTGCAGGTTAAAAAAAAATTAAATACAGACCTTTTTATATATAAATATATATATGTAAGTATGCATCTATCTTCCCAAAATGACTGAGATTATTTCAATAATTACCCTACCATATGGATTTCAAAGGGGAATCAAGACTATGGAATTCACTTAATAAATATTTATGGAATATCTTCTACGTGCCTGGCACCATTCAAGACTCTAGGAATCAACTGGAAAACAAGACAGGCACATCCCTTCCAGTTAAAATTCCAGTTAATAGGAACAGAAAACCAAATACTACACATTTTCACTCATAAGTAGGAGCTAAATGATGAGAACACATGGACATACCGAGGGGAACAACACACACTGGGTACCTTTAGAGGGTGGAGGCTGGGAGGAGGGAGAGGATCAGGAAAAATAACTAATGGGAACTAGGTTTAATACCTGGGTGATGAAATAATCTGTACCACAAACCTCCACGACACCAGTTTATCTATGTAACAAACCTGCACATGTACCCCGAACTTAAAATATAAGTTAAAAGGATTTGCTGGCAAGATGGCCGAACAGGAACAGCTCTGGTCTGCAGCTCCCAGCAAGATCAAAGCAGAAGACGGGTGATTTCTCCATTTCCAACTGAGGTACCTGGTTCATCTCATTGGAACTGGTTGGACCTTGGGTGCCACCCACAGAGGGAGTAGGGTGTGGTGTCGCCTCACCTGGGAAGCACAAAGGGTAGAGGACCTCCCCTAGCCAAGGGAAGCCGCGAGAGACTCTAGTGGGAGGAACGCTGCACTCCAGCCCAGATACTATGCTTTTCCCACTATCTTCGCAACTGGCAGACCAGGAGATTCCCTCTGGTGCCTACACCACCAGCGCCCTGGGTTTCAAGCACAAAACTGGGTGATCGTTTGGGCAGGCACCAAGCTAGCTGCAGTGTTTTTTTTTGTTTTGTTTTGTTTTGTTTTGTTTTGTTTTGGTTTTTCATACCCCAATGGCACCTGGAACACCAGCAAGAGAGAACCATTGACTCCCCTGGAAACGGGGCTGAAGTCAAGGAACCAAGTAGTCTGGCTCGGCAGGTTCCATCCCCATGGAACCCAGCAAGCTAAGTAAGATCCACCGGCTTGAAATTTTCGCTGCTAACATATCAGTCTAAGGTCAACCTGGGATGCTCAAGCTTCGTGGTGGGAGGGGCATCCGCCACTGCTGAAGCTCAAGTAGGCAGTTTTACCCTAGCAGTGTAAACAAACCCGCTGGAAAGTTCAAACTGGGCGGAGCCCACTACGGCTCAGCAAGGCTGTTGCAGCCAGACTGCCTAATTCCTTCTCTCTGGGCAGGGCATCTCTGAATAAAAGGCAACAGCCCTAGTCAGGGACTTATAGATAAAACCCCCATCTCCCTGGAACAGAGCACCTGGGGGAAGGGGCAGCTGTGGGCACAGCTTCAGCAGACTTAAATGTCCCTGCCTGACAGCTCTGAAGAGAGTAGTGGATCTCCCAGCACAGCATTCGAGCTCTGCTAAGGGACAGACTGCCTTCTCAAGTAGGTCCCTGACACTCATGTATCCTGACTGGGAGACACCTCCCAGTCGGGGCCGACAGACACCTCATACAGGAGTGCTCTGGCTGGCATTTGTCGGGTGCCCCTCTGGGACAAAGCTTCCAGAGGAAGGAACGGGCAGCAATCTTTGCTGTTCTGAAGGCTCCACTGGTGTTACCCAGGCAAACAGGGTTTGGAGTGGACCTCCAGCAAACTCCAGCAGAGGGGCTTGACTGCTAGAAAAAAACTAACAAACAGAAAGGAATACTCAACATCAACAAAAAGGATGTCCACTCAAGAGGCCCCATCGAAGGTCGGCAACATCAAAGACTAAAGGTAGATAAATCCTCGAAGATGGGAAGAAACCAGCACAAAAAGGCTGACAATTCAAAAAACGAGAGCGCCTCTTCTCCTCCAAAGGTTCACAGCTCCTCACCAGCAAAGGAACAAAAGTGGACAGAGAATGAGTTTAACGAATTGACAGAAGTAGGCTTCAGAGGGTGGGCAACAACGAACTCCTCCAAACTAAAGGAGCATGTTCTAACCCAATACGAGGAAGCTAAGAACCTTGAAAAAAGGTTAGACAAATTGCTAACTAAAACAACCAGTTTAGAAAGAACAAAAATGACCTGATGGAACTGAAAAACACAATACAAGAATTTCGTGAAGCATACACAAGTATCAATAGCCGAATCGATCAAGCAAAAGAAAGGATATCAGAGATTGAAGATTAACTCAATAAAATAACGTGAGAAGACAAGACGAGAGAAAAAAGTGAAAAGAAATGAACAAAGCCTCCAAGAAATACGGGACTATGTGAAAACACCAAATCTACATTTGATTGGTGTACCTCAAAGTGACAGGGAGAATGGAACCAAGTTGGAAAACACTCTTCAGGATATTATCCAGGAGAATTTCCCCAACCTAGTAGGGCAGGCCAACATTCAAATTCAGGAAATACAGAGAACACCACAAAGATACTCCTCAAGAAAAGCAACCCCAAGACTCATATCATCAGATTCACCAAGGTTGAAATGAAGGAAAAAATGTTAAGGGCAGCCAGAGAAAAAGGTCGGGTTACCCACAAAGGGAAGACCACCAGACTAACAGCGAATCTCTAGGCAGAAACCCTACAGGCCAGAAGTGAGTGGGGGCCAATATTCAACGTTCTTAAAGAAAAGAATTTTCAACCCAGAATTTCATATCGAGCCAAACTAAGCTTTGTAAGCAAAGGAAAAATAAAATCCTTTACAGACAAGCAAATGCTGACAGATTTTGTCACCACCAGGCCTGCCTTACAAGAGCTCCTGAAGTAAGCACTAAACATAGAAACGAACAACCAGTACTAGCAGTTTTGAAGGGTTTTTTGTGTCTCTATCTCCTTCAGTTCTGCTCTGACCTTACTTATGTCTTCTGCTAGCTTTTGAATTTGTTTGCTCTTGCTTCTGTAGTGTTTTGTTTTTTTTCTTTTTGTTTTTTTTTTTTTTTTTTTTGAGACAGTCTCGAATTGCAAAGACCATCTATGCAATGAAGAAACTCTATCAACTAACAGGCAAAAGAACCAGCTAGCATCATAATGACAGGATCAAATTCACACATAACAATATTAACCTTAAATGTAAATGGGCTAAATGCCCCAATTAAAAGACACAGACTGGCAAATAGGATAAAGAGTTAAGACCCATGTGTGGGCCAGGCGCGGTGGCTCACATCTGTAATCCCAGCACTTTGGGAAGTCAAGGCAGGCAGATCACGAGGTCAGGAGATCGAGACCATCCTGGCTAACATGGTGAAACCCCATCTCTACTAAAAAATACAAAAACAAAAAAAAATTAGCTGTGTATGGTGGCGGGTGCCTGTAGTCCCAGCTACTCAGGAAGCTGAGGCAGAAGAATGGCATAAACACGGGAGGCGGAGCTAGCAGTGAGCCGAGATCATGCCACTGCACTCCAGCCTGGGTGACAGAGCAAGACTCCATCTCAAAAAAAAAAAAAAGACCCATCAGTGTGCTGTATTCAGGAGACCCATCTCACGTACAAAGACAAACATAGGCTCAAAATAAAGGGATAGACGAATACTTACCAAGCACATGGAAAGCAAAAAAGCAGGAGTTGCAATCCTAGTCTCTGATAAAACAGACTTTAAACCAACAAAGATCAAAAAAGACAAGGCCATGACATAATGGTAAAGGGATCAATGCAACAAGAAGAGCTAACTATCCTACATATATATGTACCCAATACAGGAGCACCCAGATTCATAAAGCAAGTTTTTAGAAACCTACGAAGATACTTAAACTCCCACTCAATAATATTGGGAGACTTTAACACCCCATTGTCAATATTAGATCAACAAGACAGAAAATCAATAAGGATATCCAGGACTTGAACCCAGCTCTGGACCAAGTGGGCCTAATAGGCATCTACAGAACTCTCCACTCCAAATCAACAGAATCTACATTCTTCTCAGCACCACGTCGCACTTATTCTAAAATTGACCACACAATTGGAAATAAAACACTCTTCAGCAAATGCAAAAGGATGGAACTGGTAACAAACAATCTCTCAGACCACAGTGCAATCAAATGAGAACTCAGGATTAAGAAAGTTACTCAAAACCACACAATGACATGGTAACTGAACAACCTGCTCCTGAATGACTACTGGGTAAATAACAAAATGAAGGCACAAAAAAAGATGTTCTTTGAAACCAATGAGAACAAAGACACAATGTACCAGAATCTCTGGGACACATTTAAAGCAGTGTATAGAGGGAAATTTATAGTACTAAACGGCCACAAGAGAAAGCAGGAAAGATCTAAAATTGACACCCTAACATCACAATTAAAAGAACTAGGGAAGGCCGGACACGGTGGCTCACGCCTGTAATCGCAGCACTTAGGGAGGCCAAAGCGGGTGGATTACCTGAGGTCAGGAGTTCAAGACCAGCCTGGCCAACATGGTGAAACCCCATCCCTACTAAAAATACAAAAATTAGCCAGGCATGGTAGCACACACCTGTAATCCCAGCTACTCAGGAGTCGGAGGCAGGAGAATTACGTGAGCCTAGGAGGCTGAGGTTGCAGTGAGCCAAGATTGTGCCACTGCTCTCCAGCCTGGCCAACAGAGCGAGACTCTGTCTCAAAAAATAAAAAATAAAAAAATAAGAAAAACTAAAGAAGCAAGAGCAAACAAATTCAAAAGTTAGCAGAAGACACAACTAAGGTCAGAGCAGAACTGAAGGAGATAAAGACACGAAAAACCCTTTAAAAAGTATGAATCCAGGAGCTGGCTTTTTGAAAAGATCAGTAAAATAGACCACTAGCCAGAATAATAAAGAAGAAAAGAAAGGCCAGGCACAGTGGCTCACACCTGTAATCCCAGCACTTTGGGAGGCCGAGGTGGGCAGATCACAAGGTCAGGATATCGAGACCATCCTGGCTAATACGGTGAAACCCCGTCTCTACTAAAAATAAAAAAAATTAGCCAGGCGTGGTGGCAGGCGCCTGTAGTCCCAGCTACTCGGGAGGCTAAGGCAGGAGAATGGCATGAAACCAGGAGGCAGAGTTTGCAGTGAGCCGAGATGGCACCACTGTACTCCAGCCTGGGCAACAGAGCAAGACTCCATCTCAAAAAAAAAAAAAAAAGAAAAGAGAGAAGAATCAAATAGACACAATAAACAATGATAAAGGGGATATCACCACTGATCCCACAGGAATACTACCTACCATCAGAGAATACTATAAACACTTCTATGCAAATTAGCTAGAAAATCGACAAGAAATGGATAAATTCCTAGATGCATACACCCTCCCAAGACTAAACCAGGAAGAAGTTGAATTCCTGAATAGACCCATAACAAGTTCTGAAATTGAGGAAGTAATTAACAGCCTACCAACCAAAAAAGTCCAAGACAAAATGGATTCACAGATGAATTCTACCAGAGGTACAAAGAGTTTCCTTCTGAAACTATTTCAAACAGAAAAAAAGGAATCCTCCCTAACTCATTTTACGAGGCCAGCATCATCCTGATACCAAAACCTGGCAGAGACACAACAAAAAAAGAGAAAATTTCAGGCCAATATCCCTGATGAACATCGATGCAAAAATCCTCAATAAAATACCGGCAAACCGAATCCAGTAGTACATCAAAAAGCTTATCCGCCACGATCAAGTCTGCTTCATCCCTGGGATGCAAGGCTGGTTCAACATATGTAAATCAATAGACATAATCTATCACATAAACAGAACCAATGACAAAAAACATAAGATTATCTCAATAGCTGCAGAAAAGGCCTTTGACAAAATTCAACAGCGCTTCATGCTAAAAACTCTCAATAAACTAGGTATTCATGAAACGTATCTCAAAATAATAAGAGCTATTTATGACAAACCCACAGCCAATATCATACTGAATGGGCAAAAACTGGAAGCATTCCCTTTGAAAACCAGCACAAATCAAGAATGCCCTCTCTCATCACTCCTATTCAACACAGTATTGGAAGTTCTGGCTAGGGCAATCAGGCAAGAGAAAGAAATAAAGGGTATTCAATTAGGAAAAGAGGAAGTCCAATTGTCTCTGTTTGCAGATGACATGATTGTATATTTAGAAAACCCCATCATCTCAGCCCAAAATCTCCTTAAGATGATAAGCAACTTCAGCAAAGTCTCAGGATACAAAATCAATATGCAAAACTCACAAGCATTACTATACATCAATAACAGACAAACAGCCAAATCATGAGTGAACTCTCATTCACAATCACTACAAAGACAATAAAATACCTAGGAATACAACTTACAAGAGATGTGAAGGACCTCTTCAAGGAGAACTACAAACCACTGCTCAAGGAAATAAGAGACAACACAAACAAATGGAAAACCATTTCATGCTCATGGATAGGAAGAATCAATATTGTGAAAATGGCTATACTGCCCAAAGTAATTTATAGATTCAATGCTATCCCCATCAAGCTACCATTGACTTTCTTCATAGAAAGACGACTTTAAATTTCATGTGGAACAAAAAGGAGCCCACACAGCCAAACAATCCTAAGTAAAACAAACAAAGTGGCTGGGTGCAGTGGCTCACGCCTGTAATCCCAGCACTTTGGGAGGCCAAGGCAGGCGGATCACGAGGTCAGGAGTTCAAGACCAACCCGGCCAATATGGTGCAACCCCATCCCTACTAAAAATACAAAAAGTAGCCAGGTGTGGTGGTGTGCGCCTGTAAGTGATCCCAGCTACTTGGGAGGCTGAGGTGGGAAAATCACTGGAACCCAGAAGGTGGAGGTTGCAGTGAGCCAAGATCACACCACTGCACTCCAACCTGAAAGAGCAAGACTCCATCTCAAAAAAAAAAAAAAGAACAAAGCTGGAGGCATCATGCTACCTGACTTCAAACTATACTACAAGGCTACCGTAACCAAAACAGTATGGTACTGTCACCAAAACAGATATGTAGACCAATGGAACAGAACAGAGGCCTCAGAAATAACATCAACCATCTGATCTTTGCCAAACCTGACAAAAACAAGCATTGGGGAAAGGATTCCCTATGTAATAACTTGTATTGGGAAAACTGAATAGCCATATGCAGAAAGCTGAAACTGGATCCCTTCTTTATACTTTATACAAAAATTAAGATGGATTAAAGACATAAATGTAAGACCTAAAACCTTAAAAACTCTAGAAGAAAACCTAGGCAATATCATTTAGGACATTGGCATGGGCAAAGACTTCATAATTAAAACACCCAAATGCAATGGCAACAAAAGCCAAAACAGACAAATGGGATCTAATTAAACTAAAGAGTTTCTGCACAGCAAAATAAACTACCATCACAGTGAACAGGCAACCTACAAAATGGGAGAAAATTTTTGCAGTCTGTCTGACAAAGGGCTAATATCCAGAATCTACAAAGAACTTAAATTTACAAGAAAAAAACAATGCCATAAAAAAGTGGGCAAAGGATAAGAACAGACAGTTCTCAAAAGAAGACATTTATGCAGCCAACAAACATGAAAAAAAATCTCATCATCACTGGTCATTAGAGAAATGCAAATAAAAACCACAGTGAGATACCATCTCACACCAGTTAGAATGGTGATCATTAAAAAGTCAGGAAACAACAGATGCTGGAGAGGATGTGGAGAAATAGGAACTCTTTTACACCGTTGGTGGGAATGTAAATTAGTTCAACCATTGTGGAAGACAGTGTGGTGATTCCTCAAGGATCTAGAACTAGAAATACCATTTGGCCCAGCAATCCCATTACTGGGTATATACCCAAAGGATAATCAATCATTCTACTATAAAGACACATGCGGCCAGGCGCGGTGGCTCAAGCCTGTAATCCCAGCACTTTGGGAGGCCGAGACGGGTGGATCACAAGGTCAGGAGATCGAGACCATCCTGGCGAACACAGTGAAACCCCGTCTCTACTAAAAATACAAAAAAAAAACTAGCCGGGCGAGGTGGTGGGCGCCTGTAGTCCCAGCTACTTGGGAGGCTGAGGCAGGAGAATGGCGTGAACCCGGGAGGCGGAGCTTGCAGTGAGCGGAGATCGCGCCACTGCACTCCAGCCTGGGCGACAGAGCAAGACTCCTCCTCAAAAAAAAAAAAAAAAAAAAAAAAGACACATGCACACGTATGTTTACTGCAGCACTGTTCACAACAGCAAAGACTTGGAACCAACCCAAATGCCCATCAATGATAGACTGGATAAAGAAAATGTGGCACGTATGCACCATGGAATACTATGGAGGCGTAAAAAAGGATGAGTTCATGTCCTTTGCAGGGACATGGACGAAGCTGGAAACCATCATTCTCAGCAAACTAACACAGGAACAGAAAACCAAACACCACATGTTCTCACTCATAAGTGGGAGTTAAACAATAAGAACACACGGACACAGGGGTGGGGGGCATCACACACCTGGGCCTGTCAGACTTGGGGTCTGGGGGAGGGATAGCATTAGGAGAAATACCTAATGTAGATGACGGGTTGATGGGTGCAGCAAACCACCATGGCACATGTATACCTATGTAACAAACCTGCACATTCTGCACATGTACCCCAGAACTTTATAATTATATATATATGTGTGTGTGTGTGTGTGTGTGCGTGTTAAAAAATAAAATAAAATTCTAGTTAAAAGCGCAGCTCCTCTGTTCTTCAGCAACCCCCAGGGTCAACCAAAAGGCAGTGTAGGCTGGGCGCAGTGGCTCACGCCTGTAATCCCAGCACTTTGGGAGCCAGAAGTGGGTGGATCACTTGATATAAGGAGTTTGAGACCAGCCTGGACAACATGTTAAAACTCCATCTCCACCAAAAACAAACAAACAAAAAATCAGTCAGGCATGGTGTGGGCTCCTGTAATCCCAGCTACTCTGCTACTCTAGAGGCTGGGGCACAAGAATCACTTGAACCCAGGAAGCGGAGGTTGCAGTGAGCAAAGATCGCGCCACTGCACTCCATCCTGGGCGACAGAGTGCAACTCTGTCTTAAGAAACCAAAAGGTGGGGGGGCAGTGTAGGAGCTGATTAAAATCAGCTTGGTTGATGGGCACGAGTGAGGGAAATCCATCCAGACTCCAAACTACAGGACCCCTGTTCTGCAGCAGGCAAACTACAGGACCCCTGTTCTGCAGCAGGTCTCCCTCCTGCCTTGAACTCACCAGGAACTGCACCTGTCCTCCTGAGGGGTCATGGCTAACACCTCCAGGGGAAAATGAGCTCACAGAGGGAAAAGGAAACACCAGGCATTTGGGAAAAGTAACTGCTAGAAATGAAACACGTTGAGCAGCCAGTACTTGAACTGGCATTAGGGGACAGAAGAAAAAATCTAAACAAGTGTAAAAATATCCTCCCAGAAGAAAAAATATTCAACAAAGCAAGAAACGGCAGTTGGAAAGAAGAATCAGATAAAACACTAAAAAATATTGCTGAAAGAAACTCAAAAGATAGAAAATGTGCACAGCTGAATAATTACTGTACAGTCTATAAGCGTTGGTGGAGAATGTGGGGATAACGAACTCCCTTTTGCTCTCTAGGAGGGAAAGTAAATGGTTTATAACCATTGAGGAAATTCATGTGGCAGTGTTAAGTAGAATTTTATATAGAGAGACACATATGCACACATAAACACACCCACATACACACACACACACACACACGTATACATATGTTGCAACTTAATGAACCCACTGCTGGGTAAAAGTCATGTTCGAGGCTGCTCACCTCGGTGGTGAGTATAGCAGTGATTTGAATCTAAGTACAGCATCATGGTATTTTTTTCTTTTGCTTTTTCTTTTTTTTGAGACAGACTCTTGGTCTGTCACCCAGGCTGGAGTGCAGTGGTGCAATCTCGGCTCACTGCAACCTCCACCTCCCAGGTTCAAGCCACCCTCCCGCCTCAGCCTCCCAAGTAGCTGAGATTACAGGCAAGCGCCACCACGCCCAGCTAATTTTTGTATTTTTAATAGAGATGGGGTTTCACCATATTGGTTAGGCTGGTCTCGAACTCCTGAACTCAGGTGATCCACTGGCCTCAGCTTCCCAAAGTGATGGAGTTACAGGTGTGAGCCACCACACCCAGCCAACATCATAGTTTTTCAAACTCTGCACCACCACTTACTAGCTTCTTGATCTTTTTTGGCTTTATTTCTTCTGTCAAATGGGGATAATAATGGAACTTACCACATCAGGTTATTGTAAAGATTAAATTAGTCACTACCTATAAAGTGTTAAGAACAGTGCCTGACATTGTCAGCACTCCATAAATTATAGCTTTAAAAGAATCTTTTTAATAAACAGAAACCCAACGCTAGGGTAATTCCCCAGAAAAATTCCTGCAAAGGTCCGTAAGGGGAAAGGTATGAGGGCACACATAGGACTGTCAGTGATAACCGGGAGTTGTAGACACCCAAGGTTTATGTAAAATAAGCTGGACATGTGCTATGCAAAATCATACAGCGGTCAGAAGCCATTAGAATAGATACATACACAGAAATATTAAATCCTCTATCTTAAAAATACAGTACAAAGTGAATAAACCAAGAAACAAAAAGAGTCATAAATTGTTAAAAATTAAAAACATACACAGAACTATAGATACCTGAATAATTTACGACATGCATATGTACACATCCTTCTAAAATATGTTATATATAAAATAAAATATTATAGTCATTATCGAGAAGGGAGAAGGAATGGGAGTGGGGTTGAGATATAAATAAAATAAAGCAAGAGAGACCTTGTATAGATTATTGATAAAATGCCATATTCTGAAGAGTATCATCAACTCAACTCCTAGCCCCTTAGGGGGAGGGAGGGAGGGAGAGAGAGGGACAGAGGGAGGGAGGGGGGGGGAGAGAGAGAGAGAGAGAGAGAGAGAGAGAGAGAGAGAGAGAGAGCGCGCGAGAGAGAGTGCGAGAGAGCACAAGACAGAACACAAAAGGCTGGTTGCAGGTAGCACAACTAAATCAGGAATGCAAAGGGTAAAGGCATGGATATATGGCAGGAAATGTAACAGCTAATACAATCAATATTAGTAAACGGGCAAAGAAAGGAGAGCTTGACAGCAGAGCATTTCTGTTCGTTTTAATGCAATAATGTTCCTCATGTTACAGAACTGAAGGAAATTAAAGGACAAAGGTCAGAGGCTTTCCCTCGCATTCTGCAAAGTAACACACACCAAACCCTTTTCAAGGATGTGGAAGGGAAATGATGCCTCACTACCCCTGAATGCAGTTTCAGAGAAACTATCGCTACTCTGAACTGGCCTGAACATGACTTTGCTCGAGTTTGACTTCTAATTCATGGGTGGAATAACATACATTAAATGTGAAATAATTTTTTTAACTAGTGTTGACATGAGATTTAAGATTGCTGTATATATCTAGTTTATTACTTCTGATTTCTGCATGGTTGTCCACAGCCTTCTGCTGGTTTTTCTGAAGCTCAGCCAGGGCGCAGATGTCACCTATTATAAACCTCATTGTAAATTAAATGTTCCTGGTTAAATCACAGATCTTGCTAGAAGCACGCCCTGGGCTTTGTCAAAAATACAAGGAGTTGCTACAATATATTTCTGAGTGATCAAGTTATAACTCCTCTAAATTAAATTTACAGAGCTCATTCGCTTTTATTCCAAGCAGTAACCATGGCATTCACGTTAAATCATTACAAGTGCGGCAGATATATTGATTACTGCCAGGCCTGTCATTACCAATCTCAGTTTAAGCACTGTTGGAGCGAACTCTAAAGTTTAATTAGTATCCCCGTCTGGTGTTGTAAAACACAAGTCCGGACATATGGGAAAGAAAGATGAGTTAATGTGAATCATCTTGAAAACATGAAACCAGCAGACAGAGCAAAGCAGATAGCTGAACTCGTTCTGAATCAAAGTTACTTGCCTTGATGTCTGTGCTGCATTATATAATTGGGTTGGGAGAAAATATTCACTTAATCTTCTCAAGAAGACAACTATTTTCTGGGACAACTGAGGAGGAGAAGCAAATAAGTCATTGGGTCATGTGACAAAGTGACTCGGACACACGTGGATTGTTGCATTGGCCGTCTCTAGACACAGTCACGAACAGAAGCTCCGAGGGACGGGCCCCTGGAGAAACCAACCAGCTGTCCTCCATGCCACCAACTCTAAAAAGGGGTGAGGTTGACACCTCAGGTGTATCACAGGCATACTTTGGCACCCTACGCTCTTAAGTCTATTACCAAAACACCAAGGGTTCAGTCTAGGTCCTGCTGTTCCCTGCACAGAAAGCCAATCGCTGAGATGATCATTCTTGCCCAGGAAGAAGGCAATAATCAGGTGCTACAGCTGAGAAAATGAGAGATCAATCTCTCTGACCACTAAAATTAGGAGTTTATATAGAAGGGAAGAAATGTAAAAACCTACATAATTTCCTGGCCTCCTCCAGTCCAGCATCCTTCCCTCCACCTGGCCTCAGCAGCTTCTTCCAAAGGTTTTTTCCATAGCAGGGAAGAAATGTAACAATGTATGAGAAAATAAGAACTCCAGAGGAGTAAAGAAGCAATCATGATGAATGAGAGGCCTGGAGTCTGACTGGATGCAAAGATCTGGTGAGTTTCAGTTCTCTGATACTTTTTCAGAGGCCTGGGGGTCCTTTCCTAAGGAAGGAACTCAGATAAATATTAAGTTTCAAGCTTTAAGACCAAGAGGGTCAATTTCTATGTTAAATAAATAAATGAATGTCTGTGGAACTACTGGGTCAGTTTCAAGTCCTTCATAAATTAATCTACACTTTTAAAAATGTAATTGTATTTCCTGTTCTTACCACCTTTAGGACTGACTTCAGGAGTAAGTCCCAAATTCCATTGGGAAACGGAATTTGCTTAGCTTTCACAGTGACCAGCCAGCACAAGCGGAAGGGAACTGGATGGCACCAAAGAATGTCCCACCAAAGTTCCATGTAGAATGCTCAGCCTGACATCTCCAGCCCCAGGTCCCCTTTCTGCCTCCCTCCCTCCTCTGCAGGTGCCATAACTTCAGGGTGCAGGGGATGTCCTCACCATGTCCTGATCCCCACTGTGGATCCGCTCAGTCAACTCCTCTCACCTGATCCATTCTCCCCGGGCGCCCCCTGCTTCTCACCCTTTCAGCAGAGCCTTGGAAGCAACCCTCTAATCACTGAGCCCTGTCAGTGTTCTCTGAGCCTGCCTGGCCCTTTGCTCGATGGCTTTTCCTCATTGTAATCACCTGTGCCGTATCTTCACTTCCCCAGCACCTGCAGCCTGGGACCAGGCAGGCCCAGCCCTTCTGGGCTCTGCCCTTCACCTTTTCCAAACTTCCCATCTCCCACAGCCCTGCTTGCTCCTCCGTTGGAGCTATTAGTCTTCCTTGATGCTAACCAGGCCTGGGTAGAGTTTGCAGGGCCCAGTCCAAAATGAACAAGTGGCTGACAAAAACAGGGAAGTCGGTCTCCCCTTCCCAGGGCCTGCCACCCAAACCCACACGGAAAGAGAACCAAAGGGACTGCAACCTCTGCACCCATGCACTTGGCACCTAGATGAGGGGATGAGCAAGAACCCTCACCAGGTTCCTGCCAGCACACCAGGAAGAGCCAGCGTGGGGAGGGGGTGGCCATCACCTACCCTCACCTGGAGATGCCACAGCCAGTGCACCTGGCTCCACTGTTTCCACGCCTCACTCAGTCCCCCATGGGGCAGAGAGCGAGGGTGAAACACAGACACACAGACATCACCCCTCCATAACACATCCTGTCGCGGACTCGGGCTGAGGACAGCCAGGATCCTGGGGTGGATGGGCAGGGGGAGCGGGTCAAACTCAGGTACAGGAGGCAGCTAAGAAGAGTCCTTGAGAGGGCCTGGGAGGCAGACAGTGCAGGAACTGAGACTCTAAGCCCCAGGCATGCTCCACTGTCCATCTGATCTTCCTTGCAAAACACATGCTCTAAGATAAAATTAGAATTTCAAGGGGCAAGCATGAAGCCTCTGGGCTCAGTGACCCACGCAGACCCACCTGAAGATGACACCAACTCACCCATCTCATAATTTCCTGGCCTCCTCCAGTTCAGCATCCTTCCCTCCACCTGGCCTCAGCAGCTCCTTCCGTAGGCTTTGCTCTGGACCCTGTCACCCTGAGGAGCTACAGCTCAAGGCAGAATCCTAAGCTTAGCTGCTCCACCCAGCGAGACGAGGTGGAGGCATGGAGTTCCACTTACCGTGGTGGCTGAGCTGAGGCAGGAGTGAAACGGGAGAGTTCCTGGACTCCCTCGCAGGACTTGCAACAAGGATGTGGCCTGTTTGCTTGGCCGCCACGTGTTCAAACCCCTTACAGGAGAGGGAAACGCACACAGACAGGTGCAGAAGCCGGGACGAGTGCTTCTGGGCTCCATCCCCATAGTAGTGAAACAGGAAAAGTTCCCTTGTCCCTCTCACAGGGCATGTGACAGGGAGTGGCTCACTTCTTCAGTGCCCCAGTGCTCAAACCTCTAGGGGAGCATACGGAGTGCAGGTTGTGGGGCTGCGACCTCACGGCAGTGTGTAGGGATGAATGTTTATAGCTCCTAAAGCCCCAGTGGGCGTGTTACAGCGCACGCTTTTAATTTAGCCATCTGCAGGTGGCTTGTGTTTGTTCAATTAGACTCCCTTCCTTATCACAAGGACAGAGGGATTTCTGTATCTCGGGGTTTCTTGCCTTGGCGTACTGGAAGAATTGGATCACACATGGGCTTGGAGAATGAGTTCAAGGTTTTATTGTCTAAAAGTAGCTCTCAGCAAATGGGGGAGCCAGAAGGGAGATGGTTTTCCCCTGGAGACGGGCAGCTCAGGGGCCCAGGCTCTCCTCTGGCTGCCCCAACCAAACTCTGCATTATTCTGCTGGTTAATGGTCTGCCAGCGTACTGGCATCTGTTGGTATGCTCTTCCGCCAGAGTGCTCCCCTCGCTGTCCTCTCAACGTCCAGCCACTTGTGTCTTTTTCCACCGATGTATTCCTCACAATGTCCAGTCACTTGTGTGTCTGACTGCTAGGGTTTCAGGGGTTTTTATAGGCACAGGATGGGGGCATGGCAGGCCAGGGTGGTCTTGGAAAATGCAACATTTGGGCACAAAGACAGATGTGCCTGTCCTCACCTAGGTCCATGGGGATAGAGCCCTAGCCAGGGACCACGCCCTCCTCTACCCAGCACTTCCCTTCCCCGCCTTCCATATCATTTAAAAGCACCACGCTCTTCCCTTCCCAGCACTCCCGTTTCAGTAGCATCTAGGGGAGTGTTACAATGAATACTCTTAGCAGTTGCCATCCCCAGACAGTTGAGTGTTAACCAATTCAGTGGAAAGTCAGACAGCCTTTTACACCCTGCCCTCTTGGTACCCGGGTCCTTGTCCGGTATCCAGGAAGAATCAGATCACGTGAACTTGAAGGATGGTGAATGCAGGGATTTTACTGAGTGATGGAGGTGGCTCTCAGTGGGATGGATGGGGAGCTGGAAAGGGGATGGACTGGGAAGATGATCATCCCCTGGAGTTTGGCCATCCCACAGTGAATCTCCTCTCTGACCATCCCCAGCCTAACTCCTCTTGACATTCAAACACTCCTTCTCTTTTCTCCTTTGCTGTACTGCTGTGCTGCCCAGCCACTCTTCTACTCATGGAGCCTGGGGTTTAGGGTTTATATGGGTACAGGATTGTAGGGGAGCATGGCGGGCCAAAAGTCAACATTTGGGTGTGTAAACAGGAATGCCTGTTACCATTTAGGGTCACGGGTTCCAGGCTTGAGGGTGGGGCCTTCACCAGGGAACTGCCATCTTCTACCCAGTATTTCCCTGCCTCCTGTCCATATCAGGAGGACCACTTGAACCCGGGAGTTCTGGGCTCTAGTGCTCTATGATGAGGTGTCTGCATTAAGTTTGGCATCAATGCAGTGACCTCCCGGGAGTGGGGACTGCCGGGTTGCCTAAGGAGGGGTGAACTGACCCAGGTTGGAAACAGAACAGATGAAAAATTCCCGGGCTAATCAGTAGTGGAATTTCACCTGTTAACAGCCACCACCCTCCAGCCTGGACACCACGCACGACAACATCTCTAAAAGAAATATCAAATGTGTTTTTAAAAACAAGCTGCACCTGTTAGAGGAACCCTTGGTTCTCAGGCCTCTGGTTTAATAAAACATGACTAAAGTGACTCCATCTTTTTTTGTGTTTTGAGACAGAGTCTCAGGCTGAAGTGCAGTGGTGCAATCTTGATTCACTGCCACTTCTGCCTCCCAGGTTCAAGTGATTCTCATGCCTCAGTCTTCGACTAGCTGGGATCACAGGCATGCGCCACCGTGCCTGGCTAGTTTTTGTATTTTTAGTAGAGACAGGGTTTCTCCATGTTGGCCAGGCTGGTCTCAAACTCCTGGCCTCAAGTGATCTGCCCACCTCAGCCTCCCAAGTGACTACATCTTGAAGTGCATAGCTGGGTACTCACAAGGCGCCTACAAGGTTAATGCTTATGGTCTGAAAATAGCTACATCCCAAGCTGATCACCAATTATAATTACAGAATATTTATGGCCATACAGAACACCTCCCACCAAGCCTGCAGAATGTCCAGATGCCCTAAGAGTGAAGCCCACTTTACTTAAAGATAACTTTAATGAGCAGGCTCAAAGGATTAATGGTCATTGATAGCACCAATAACCCCTACCTTTAGTGAGAACATCTGCACATTCCAAGTTCAATTATAGCTCCTTACAGTTTCTTTCTTTCTTTTAAGAGATGAGGTCTCGCTCTGTTGCCCAGGCTGGAGTACAAGCGCGAGATCTCAGCTCACTGCAGCCTCCGTCTCCCAGGTTCAATCACTTCTCCCACCACAGCCTCCGGAGTAGCTGGGATTACAGGGGCTTGCCACCACGCCCAGGTAATTTTTGCGTTTTTGGTAGGGACAGGGTTTCACCATGTTGGCCAGGCTGGTCTCGAACCCCTGACCTCAGGTGAGACACCCGCCTTGGCCTCCCAAAGTGCTGAATTACAAGAGTGAGCCACCGTGCCCGGCCAGTTTTTTTTGTAAGTAGAGGCACTAACAAAGGATCGTGCATTCCTCTCCTGCTTTCTGAGGACACCCCACTCTGTAATGGAGTAGTTTCTAATAAACTTGCTACTTTCACTGTGCTCTGTGAGTCACCTCTAATACTTTCCTGAGATTCAAGAACCCTCTCTTGGGGTCTGGATGGGAACCCTCTTTTCTGGCAATGTGCCCACAGTGGAGAGAAGGACCCATGGATGCTTTCCCATGAGCCTCTCCAACGTATTCTTTCTCCCCGCCTACTGCCCCAAACCTCCTCTTCAACATCACCCAGAGGTCCTGGCCCCTGTGCAGTCCCCCAGCCTAGCAGGGACCTCCCCATCTGTCCTCGAGCTGAGGATAAGCACTTCAGGAACAAGTTCATTGGCTTGAGGAACTCTCTCCCTCTCTTGTCCTTCAGTCACAGGCTCTGCTGGGCCCCAGTCCTGGGCCAACAAGGAGCCTCAGCATTCAATGTTGGCTCCAGACCCCACCTGGCTCCAGACCCCACCCTTCAGAAACTCCGTGGGAGGGCTTCCTGCATGGGGTGTCAGCACTCTGATCAACAAAACCGACCAACCCTGACTGGTTAAAAGCTATGTAAACCAAGAACTAGCAAGAAACAGGTTTTCATATAAGCCCTTAAGTAGGTATTTTAACAAAAACGAAATCAACATCTTGGAGAAACTAAAATATAACATGTCATCTTCTGGTCTCCTGGTTTCTCCCAAGTTTTCCAACATGGCAGTGACTGCCATTTATTTTGTCACCAAAGAATCACAGAAAAGGAAGAAACCAAACTTTTTAAGTCCTACAGTTCAAACTGTTTTTAATCACTAAATGTAGGTACCTCCTCCTGCAAGACTCCCTGGCTCTCCCTAATTCCAGTGAAACTGTGGGGAGAACCCTGGGCTTTGTACCCAGGACAGGGAGGGCAGAGAAGAATCCTACTTTCCATGTGGGCTGCTGTGAAGCAGTTGCATCTGAAAAAGTATCTTCCTCAAGCTAAAAAGCTTCCGCACAGCAAAGGAAACAATCAACAAAGTGAAAACCCACACAATGGGAGAAAATATTTGCAAACTGTCCATCTGACAAGGGATTAATAACCAGAATATATAAGGAGCTCAAACAACTCAACAGCAAAAAATAAAAATAATCTGATGAAAAAAATGGGCAAAAGATTTGAACAGACATTTCTCAAAAGAAGACATACACATGGCCAACAGGTATATGAAAAAATGCTCAATATCACTAATCATCAGAGAAATGCAAATCAAAACCACAATGAGATATCATTTCACCCCAGTTAAAATGGCTTGTATCAAAAAGGCAGGCAATGGGTACAAAAAATAGAATTAATGAATAAGGCTTAGTATTTGACGGCACAACTGGGAGACTACAGTCAATAATAATTTAATTGTACATTTCACAATAACTAAAAGTATAATTGAATTGTTGTTAACACAAAGGATAAATGCTTGAGTGGATGGATACCCCATTTTCCATGATATGATTATTACACATTGCATGCCTACATCAAAACAGCTAATGTACCCCATATATAACTACTATGTACCCACAAGAATTAAAAATAAAAATAAGTAAAGGCAGGCAGGCAATAACAGATCTGGTGAGGATGAGGGGAAAGGGGAATCCTCATACACTGTCAGTGGGAATGTAAATTAGAACAATATGGAGGTTCCGCAAAAAAACTACAAATAGAACTACCATTCGGTCCAGCAATTTCACTGCTGGGTATATACTCAAAAGAAAGGAAATCAGTATATTAAAGAGATATCTGCCCTCCCATGTTTATTGCAGCACTATTCAAAATACAGAATCAATGTTAAGTACCCATCAACAGATGAATGGGTAAAGGAAATGTGTTATATTTACACAATGGAATATTATTCAGCCATAAAAAAAGTGAAATCCTGTCACTTGTAGCAGCATGGATGGAACCAGAGGCCATCCGTGAAATGTGAAATAAGCCAAGCACAGAAAGACAAATATCGCATATTCTCTTTCATACGTGGAAACTAAAAATGTGGATCTCGTGATGACACAGAGTAGACTGCTATTAGCCAGAGGCCAGGAATGGGACGAGGGGGAGGCAAGGAAAGGAGATACATACGTATTTATTACCACTGAGTTGTACATTTAAAAATGGTAAAGATTGTACATTTTTAAAAATTAAAAATTAGAGGCCGGGCGCAGTGACTCACGCCTGTAATCCCAGCACTTTGGGAGGCTAAGGTGGGCGGATCACGAGGTCAGGAGATTGAGACCCACCTGGTCAACATGGTGAAACCCCATCTCTACTAAAAATACAAAAAGTAGCTGGGCGTGGTGGCACATGCCTGTAATCCCAGCTACTCAGGAGGCCGAGGCAGGAGAATCTCTGGAACCCAGAGGTGGAGGCTGCAGTGAGCCAAGATCACGCTACTGCACTCCAGCCTGGGCAACAGAGCAAGGCTCCGTTTCAAAAATAAAATAAAATAAAATTTTGAAAAAAAGTGAGAGTAATGCTAGGATGAAATAGACCCTCAGGAAGAATACTGGAGTCCATAAAACAAATTCACTGTGCATCTAAGAAAAAAATTAAACGTTTGATTTCTGTAGCTCCACTTTACAAAACAATAGTAGCAGCAGCAGTAGCAGTAGTAGGAGAGTAGTAGTTGTAGTAGTTGTTGTTGTTGTTGTAGCAGCACCAGCAATAGTAGTAACTAGGTTTTGTGAGTGCTTTGCATGTACCAGATTCCATCTGTGTTAAATGCTTTACAATTTAACATGGATAAACCACAGCCGATAGGAAATTTCACCTTCACAATTTTTCCTTCTTTTTTAGCTGGTGAGAAATCTGCCTGTGTTTTCTTCCTGGCATGAGGGCCTAAAATCATTTCCAATCCAGCAAGCAGAACAGCTCCTGCCAAAGCGAGAGAGAAAAATTCTTCCACATCATATATCTGGAGGCGGAAGGAGGGGACGTGCCCATTACTGTGTTAAAGGATTGAGAAGTCACTCAGTGTAGAAACATGTTTGAATATCTGAACCCAGCAATTCCCAAATTTGACCATGGAGCGAGTATTTTTGTTTTCAAGACAGAGTTTTACTCTTGTTGCTCAGGCTGGACATGATCTCAGCTCACTGCAACCTCTGCCTCCCAGGTTCAAGCAATTCTCCTGCCTCACCCTCTGAGTATCTGGGATTACAGGTGCCCACGACCATGCCCGGCTAAATTTTTTTGTATTTTAGTAGAGACGGGGTTTCATCATGTTGGCCAGGCTGGTTTTGAACTCCTGACCTCAAGTGATCTGCCCGCCTCGGCCTCCCAAAGTGCTGGGATTAAAGGCGTGAGCCACCGTGCCTGGCTGGAGCAAGTATTTTTGGGCATCATAGATGCCCAGACTCCTCAGTTTATACTTGGGAAAATGCTGATTTGGGCAAAAGAGAAGTTTTTGAGTCAGGCTGAGTTTTAACTCCTCCCTTTGGCAGCTGTTCACTGTCGGGCAACGTACAAAGGCTTTGTTTCCTTATCGGTGAGACCTAGGATAATATCGCCAACATTTAGTGTGAGGTAAGGAGCAGCTGATATTCAAGACATCTAAAATTCCTGGCACACAATAGATTTCCAGTAAATGACGGCTATTTTTATTATTTCTCAGAAGAAATAACACCAGCATAGCTCTAGACAACTCCAAGTCCCTCCCCTTAGGGCACCTCAAACCTCTCCCTCAACACTCTAAATGCCCTTAGTCAATATATTATTAATAACTCAATTCTGTCCCTTCCGGGGATGAGGATGTGGTGAAAGAATTGGCCAAGGTGATCGTTAAAAAACCATCCAACTCTCAGGTTCTCTGGACAACAGTTTAGGCAAGGCAGAGCCAGCCCGAAGGCCCAGGCGCTGGGTGGGCCTAGCAATGCCCTTGGGACCCAGCCAGCAGCACAGAGGGGCTGGAGAAATGGGATTAAGGTTTAGAGAAATGATACTATGTAGAACCGCATTGTAGACTGTAGAGGAAATCCCTCCACTCCAGGCTGAGTCCAAATCCCTGGAAGCTGCTGGACAACTCTAGATAACAGACAGCAAGCACAACAAACTGTGGTCTATAGACAATTTCGTCCTGGTCCTGGAGGTTCAACTGACTTCCCTTTACCCACTTTGCTTCCATTTACACATTAATTTTAATATTCCTAATCTATGACTCTATCTGCCTTGCCACTCTTCCCTTGAAGTGGTGGATTAGTCCATTTTCACACTGCTGATAAAGACACACCCAAGACTGGGTAATTTATAAAGAAAAAGAGGTTTAATGAACTCACAGTTCCACGTGGCTGGGGAGGCCTTACAATCATGGTGGAAAGCAAAAGGCAACTCTTACATGGCGGCGGCAGACAAGACAGAATGAGAGCCAGGCAAGAGGGGAAACCCTTCATAAGACCATCAGACCTCGGCCAGGCCGAGGGCGGCGAGCGCGGCGGCTGCCCTGGACGCGCTGCATGGTCGCCTGCTCTGCGACTTCCGCCGCTCTCGCCCGGGTGGCGGCGAGGATCCCGAGCTAGCGCTGCAGGAGGCGCTGAAGCCGGCCGTGCGCCTGGGCCGCTACCCGCGCACGCAGCTCGATATGTCAGCGCTGCGGCTGTAGGACTGCGGCTCGGCCCTGGCCGTCGCGCTCAACGCCGCCGCGTTCGCCCTGCTCGACGCGGGCGTGGAGATGTACGACCGGGTGGTGAGCTGCGGCCTGGGCCTCGCGCTGGGGCCCTCGCCCACTTGGCTGCTGGACCCCACGCGGCTCGAGGAGGAGCGCGCCGCCGCCGGCCTCACAGTGGCCCTCATGCCCGTACTGAAGCAGGTGGCGGGCTGCTGGCTGCGGGGAGGGCGGCTTAATCGTGAGCTCGGCGGAGGCCTTATGCCTGGGTCTCGAGGGCTGCCAGCCCTCGACCCGGTGCTGTAGCCATGCCTGGTGCGGGCCGCCCGCCACAGGGGCGCGGCCGCCCCGCCCTGAACCAGAAGCCTGAGCAAGGACGGACGCCACGCGAAGGACTGTGCGGCCACCGTCCCTTCGGGGACTCGCGCCGTCGGCCTCCAGCCTGCATCGAGATGAGCAGCTGGAGCCCCGGAGAGCACCTGGGAAGGCTCGAGCAGAGTCAGCTGTGGTGTTAGAAGGGCTTTTTGTTTTTTTATTTTGTTTTGTTTTGTTTTTTGAGACAGTCTCGCTCTGTCGCCCAGGCTGGAGGGCAGTGGCACAATCTCGGCTCACTGCAGCCTCCGCCTCCTGGGTTCAAGCAGTTCTCTGCCTCAGCCTCCCAAGTAGCTGGGGTTACAGGCGCCCGCCACTACGCCCGGCCAATTTTTGTGTATTTTTAGTAGAGATGGGATTTCGCCATCTTGGCCAGGCTGGTCTTGAACTCCTGACCTCGTGATCCACTCGCTTCGGCCGCCCAAAGTTCTGGGATTATAGCGCGCCCGGCCCAGAAGGGCTTTTTACAAACCTCATTAAAGGAACTTTTCTACTTGAGCCAGTTCCCAGCTGCGACCCAGTTGAGGAAACCTGTGAGCGCAGCCTGACTCCCAAGTTGGAAACCACTTCAGCTGGTCTTACCTGGAAGCTGGTACCTGGAGCTATTGTCATTTAAGGGATGGACCCTTTGCAGGCAGCCAGTGACTCCCTCCGATATAACTGAGCAACTTTTGAGAGGTTGGACAAGAGGGCTGTGCCTTCTCACTTACTGTGTCTGAGCCAAAAGAAAAATCCTTTTATATCTGAAGAAAAAAAAAAATCAGATCACAGGAAGGGTATGGGGGAAATCACCCCATGATTGGGTTATCCCCCACCGGGTCCCTCCCATAACACGTGAGAATTATAAGAGCTACGACTCAAGATGAGATTTGTGTGGGGGCACAACCAAACTATGTCAACTGTGTTATAACATCTGCCTAGTTTCATCTCCAACTAATGTATAAAAAAGAATCTTTAATACATGTTCAGTGTTATATCTGTATGGGAGCTATCATTTGATATTTATGAAAATTACCTTTTAAGAGTATAAAGAGAGGGTTTGTCTCCAGGAATAAACTTTGTGGTCTTTTGTTTTATAAATTAACCATGGGATGGAGTGTGTGTGATTGCCAGGAGGAGAGGGAAGTTGCTTTAGATTTTAAAAGACGTAAGAAACAGAACGGCCTAATGCAGTGCTCTCAATTTAGAAACCAACTGTTTACAGTCACTTTTTAGATAATTAGGAAGATTTAACTATGGAGTGAGCAGTAGATTACTACAAAGTATTATTATTGATTGTGTGATATATTCGATAATGACAATGAAAGAACATCAGAAAATGTCCATATTTTTGGCACACAAACTAGAAATGTAGGAGTAAAATATGATGTCTTGAATTTGTTATAAAATAATTGACAAAAAAGAATAAATGAAGAAAATATGGCTAAATGTTAATAGTTATTAAATGTGAGTGAGGAGAATATAGGATTTTATTGTGTTGTTTTCTCTACTTTTGCCTGTTTAGATTTTTTTCTTTTTTTTCTTTTTTTTTTTTTTGAGATGGACTCTCAGTCTGTCACCCAGGCCGGAGTGCAGTGGCTATCTTGGCTCACTGCAACCCCCACTTCCCAGGTTCAAGCGATTCTCCTGCCTCAGCCTCCCGAGTAGCTGGGATTACAGGTTTGTGCCACAAAGCCTGGCTAATTTTTGTATTTTTAGTAGAGACAGGGTTTCACCACGTTGGCCAGGCTGGTCTCAATCTCCTGACCTCATGATCTGCCCACCTCAGCCTCCCAAAGTGCTGGGATTACAAGTGTGAGCCACTGTACCTGGCCAGATTTTTTCATTTAAAAAAAAAAAATCAGCCCCCCAAAAATTAACCACAGCAATTCTCCTCCAGGCTCCAATCCTCCTTGTGTTCCTGATCCAGTTCACTCTCCTGATCACAATGACCCTCACACTTGGCTTCCCAAAGTGATAGTAGCTACTCCTGCGTGACTGGGTCTCAAGCGACTTCCAATTTCACACTTTAATCTGCCAAAACCAGCTCTACCCTATGTCAACAAAAATAGTCAAACTCTGTAAGATATTTTAAGAGATTTATTCTGAGTCAAATATGAATGACCTTGGCCCATGACACAGCCCTGAGGTCCTGAGAATATGTACCCAAGGTGGTCAGGGTATGGCTTGATTTTATACATTTTAAGGAGGCATGAGAAATCAATCACATATATTTAAGAAATATAGGCCAGGCGCGGTGGCTCAAGCCTGTAATCCCAGCACTTTGGGAGGCCAAGACGGGCGGATCACGAGGTCAGGAGATCGAGACCATCCTGGCTAACACGGTGAAACCCCCGTCTCTACTAAAAATACAAAAACTAGCTGGGCGAAGTGGCGGGCGCCTGTAGTCCCAGCTACTCGGGAGGCTGAGGCAGGAGAATGGCGTAAACTCGGGAGGCGGAGCTTGCAGTGAGCTGAGATCTGGCCACTGCACTCCAGTCCGGGCGACAGAGCGAGACTCCGCCTCAAAAAAAAAAAAAAAAAAAAAAAAAAAGAAATATATTGGTTTGGTCCAGAAAGGCAGGACAACTCAAAGGTGATGGGTGGGGATGCTTCCAGCTTACAGGTAAATTTAAACATTTTCTAGTTGACAATTGGCTGAGTTTGTCTAAAGACCTGGGATCAACAGAAGAGAATGTCTGGGTTAAGATAAAGGGTTGTGGCCAGGTGCCGTGGCTCACGCCTGTTAATCCCAGCACTTTGGGAGGCCGAGGTGGACAGATCACGAGGTCAGAAGATTGAGACCATCCTGGCTAACACGGTGAAACCCCATCTCTACTAAAAATACAAAAAATTAGCCGGGCGTGGTGGCGGGCGCCTGTAGTCCCAGCTACTGGGGAGGCTGAGGCAGGAGAATGGCGTGAACCCGGAAGGTGGAGCTTGCAGTGAGCCGAGATGGTGCTGCTGCACTCTAGCCTGGGCCACAGAGCAAGACAACCTCTCAAAAAAAAAAAAAAAAAAAAAAAAAAAAAAAAAAAAGATAAAGCGTTCTGGAGACCCAAGTTCTTATTTGCAGAGGAAGCCTTCGGGTAGTAGGCTTCAGACGGAATAGGTTGTAAAACGTTTCTTATCAGAGTTAAAGTCTGTGTTGATGTTAATGCTGGAGAGGTATAATGAGACATGTCCAACCCCCACTTCCTGTTATGGCCTGAAACAATCTCTCAGTTTAAATCTTAAAACAGTCCTAGCTGACGGGCGAGGTGGCGGGCGCCTGTAGTCCCAGCTACTCGGGAGGCTGAGGCAGGAGAATGGCGTAAACCCGGGAGGCGGAGCTTGCAGTGAGCTGAGATCCGGCCACTGCACTCCAGCCCAGGACACAGAGCCAGACTCCGTCTCAAAAAAAAAAAAGAAAAAAAAAAGAGTCCTGGCTGAGGAGGAAGTCCATTCAGATGATTGAAGGGCCTTAGAATTTTAGTTTTGGTCTATATCTATAAACATGTAGGTCCTTGTGTTGAAGATGGGACCCCCCAGTCAAGCTCCCCTTTCCCCAATCAAGCTCTCCTTTCCCCCAGGTAATTTTCTTTAAGGAACCTCACAGCCCTTTGCTCCCATAGGACCTGGTTGACACCTCTGTTACTCAGTAGGAGAGATTTATCTGGCTTTCACTCCAGATATCTTAAGCAGAGTGGTAAGGTCTCTCTGGAGACCTTCAACCCTGAGTCTCATATGCAAATTAACTACTACCTTCTTCTCTGTGGCCAACAAGGTTTGATCTATTGAAAAGGGCTCCCTGAGCTCTGCTCTCTATTAAGGTTTAATAAATATCAGAAACACATTAAAAGAGACCTGTACTCTCCTTACTGCATATGCATTTTCTTTCTTTCCATCCTGTGTATGCCAATAAACATTTAAGGATTTTGAGCACTAAAAAGATACGAATCTTGAATTAACCAATCTCCCTGATACAGATATTATCCCATTAATGTTCTACAAAAAGCAATTATTGTAACCATCCCACAGGTTCTTCTTGCTCGTTGCCTAGACACAGACAATTTATCAAGACGAGATTGCAATAGAGAAAGAGTTTAATTCACGCAGAACCAGCTGTATAGGAGACTGGCATTTTACTATCACTCAAATCAGTTTCCCTGAAAACTAAGGGATCCAAGTTTTTAAGGACAATTTAGTAGGCAGGGGCCAGTGATTCAGGAGTGCTGATTGATTGGCTTGGAGGTGAAATAACAGGGAGTCAACGTTGTCCTCTCGCACTGAGTCAGTTGCTGGGTGGGGACCACAAGACCAGATGAGCCAATTTATTAATCTGGGTGGCGGCAGCTGATCCATCAAGGATCTGCAGGGTCTGCAAAATATCTCAAACACTGATCTTAGGTTTTATACTAGTGATGTTATCCCCAAGAGCAATTTGGGGAAGGTCAAAAATCTTGTAGCCTCCAGCTCCATGACTCCTAAACCATAATTTCTAATCTTGTGGCTAATCTGTTAGTCCTACAAAAGCAGTCTAGTACCTAGGCAGAAAGGGGATTTGTTCTGGGAAAGGGCTGTTAGTGTCTTTGTTTCAAAGTTAAACTATAAGTTCTTTCCAAAGTTAGTTTGGCCTATGCCCAGGAATGAGCAAGGATAGCTTGGAGTTTAAAAGCAAGATGGAGTTGGTTAGGTCAGATCTCTTTCACTGTAATACTTTTCTCAGTTATAATTTTACAACAACGGTTTCATTATTATTTCTACAAACCAAGACAAAATTTATTTTAAAAGTCAATGTCATTCCACTCCACTACACTAACCTGAGTCGTAACAGAGCTCTCTAAATTAGTCATCTGTGTACACGTGGACTTTGGTTTTTAACGCATATTGGAAATGTCATTTCCTTTATTCATCTTTTGAACTGACCCCATAAAATTCTTCATATCAAACAGTTCTCAACCACGTGGGCTAACAAATCAAAGCAGAAAGTAAAATAATGGTCCCGTTCAATCATTTATTTGGCCCATGTGATTAAAATAAGCATTATAAGCCCTGGATTTATATAGCCTTTAAACTTTTAGACAGAACTTTCACATATATTTTCCTGTAAGCTTATTGGACAGGTATTGCTATGCCAGTTGGAAAGATACAGAAACAAGGCACAAATAAGTAAATATTTTAGATCAAACAGTATCAGAAAGCATTTGTGTTTAATTTTCAAAAAACAAATACAGTTGATTCTCACAATTCATGGTAGTTATGTTCTATAAAGTCACCACAAACACTGAATTACCAACTAATTCTCCTAGGGGAAACACAGAGTTATACGTTCCTGCAAGACCCGGTCACATTTTTATCAACTAATCACGATATAACCTTGTTTTTTTGTGTTTCTGTATAAAGACACCTTATTTATTATTTAACGTACATTGTTGATTTATCAACATTGAACTCATGGTTAACAGCACTATAACTCATGCCTAAACAAAGCTTATCTAACACTCGTATTTTCCCTGGAAGTTACGTCACACAGCCTTTTTGTGCCTAGGAACACTGAACAGCACCCAACACTCTGCTTGGGAGCCATTTTAAACAGTAAAATCACCAACAAAAAGCACGACGATGCAAAAAAAAAAAAAAAAGTTACACAAAAAGGACTTTGTTTATGTTATGAGAACTGGCTATGTTCTAAATGTTTGTGTCCCTCCAAAATTCATACACTGAAAACCTGACCCCCAAGGAGATGGCATTAGGAGGGGGGGCCTTTGGGAAATGTATTAGTCCGTTCTTGCATTGCTATAAACAAATACCTGAGACTGGGTAATTTATAAAGAAAAGGGGCTTAATTCGCTCACAAATCTGCAGGTTCTACAGGAAACATAGCAACCTGTGATTCTAGGGAGGCCTCAGGAAACTTACAATCATAGTGGAAGGCAAAGGGGAAGCAGGTACGTCTTATATGGTGGCAGCAGGAACAAGAGGCAGAGGGGATGCTACACACTTTTAAACAACCGTATTTCATGAGAACTCGCTCACTATCAGGAGAACAGCACCAACAGGGATGGTATAAAACCCTCATGAGAATTCTGCCCCTATGATCCAGTCACCTTCCGACAGGCCCCACCTCCAACATTGGGGATTACAATTCCACATGAGATTTGGGCAAGGACACAGATCCAAACCATATCAGAATATGATTAGATCATGAGATCACAGCCCTCCTGAATGGGGTTAGTACCCTTCTATAAGGTGATTATATAAGTGGCACTCCAGAGAATTATCTTGTCTCTTCCACCATGTAAGGACACAGTGAGAAGATGGCCAGCCTATGAACCAAGAAGCAGGCTCTCCCCAGACACTGTATATGTCACTGGCTTGATCTTGGACTTCCCAGCCTCCAAACCTGTGAGGAATAAAACATAAAGCAACTGTTAGATTCTAATAAAACATTCTGAGGATTACAACAACGAAAAGGCTGCAAAGGCCCAGACCCCTTCACCTTCATGGGAAGGACATAGGTTCTCTCTGGCTGCATTTCTGAGAGCATGGACTTTGTACCCACACCCACAAGATGTTCTCAAAGGAATAAACTGGTTCTAGGGCAGCTTAGCTTGAGAAAGACTAAATATTATAACATGATCTTGTTGGGGTCCAGAACATGATACCCCATAAAATGGCACTTTGGCATTCTGAGTACTTTGAAAATCGAAAGGCCTCAGAAATTAGCCTCAGAACCAAGGTCTTTCTCTGATCTCCCCCTACTCCCCCCAAACCCTCTCTCTGATTCTCTGTCTCTCCCAAAGTACAGAATGAAGCTGTTTTCTGAAGTTCCCTGCTCCACCTAGAAACTGAACCCCGAAGAGGAACACAATTGCTTTTGATCCCTTCCCTGAAATTTCATTAACCAGAGAAAATCAAAACTCCTATCACAGAGGAAGACTGAAAATTAAATAACACTCCTACGGCCCAAACTTTGTCCTAAACCATTGTTTGTCCTCTGGTCCCATTCAATTCCCAAAGGGAATTATTTACTTACCATTGTCTGAGCATTACGTCCATTCTTTCCACCTAAAAATTATTCACCCCCGCAGTCCCCATTTCCTCTTCCTATATGAAGTAAGAAATGTAAGTATCTGAGCCCCATTGGGTTATTGGATTATCATTCTTCTGCAATTTCCTTGTGCTGTGCACGTTTAAATACATTTATATGCCCTTTTCTCCTAATAATCTGCCTTTGGTTAGTTCATTTTCAGCAAACCTTCAGAGGCTGAAGGGGGGAAGCTTTCTGTCTCTCCCTTATAGACTTTTTTTTTTTTTTTTTTTTTTTTTGAGACAGAGTCTCACTCTGTTGCCCAGGCTGAAGTGCAATGGCATGTTATCGGCTCACTGCAACCTCCTCCTCCCGGGTTCAAGTGGTTCTCCTGCCTCAGCCTCCCAAGTAGCTGGGATTACAGGTGCATGTCACCACGCCCAGCTAATTTTTGTATTTTTAGTAGAGACTAGGTTTCACCATGTAGGCCAGCTGGTCTCGAACTCCTGACCTCAAGCGATCAACCCTCCTCTGCCTCCCAAAATGTTGGGATTATAGGCGTGAGCCACCGCTGCCCGGCCCCGCTTATAGTCTTAATGATCTGAATGCAAATTAGCATATTAAAGGTTCTAAGAAGCACATGAAAGGTCTTGCATAAAACAAGACCGCTTGCCTTTTCACATTTAATCCAATGTTTCTCAGAATTATTCACACAAGCTATATTGAAGCCAAGGCAGAAGAAAGTTCTGTTATCTGTGATTCCCATATTCAACTCATGTTATTTGTTACAGTTTGCATAGCCTAAGAAGCTGCCTGTGATCGTTTCTGCAATCAGTTGAATTATCAATTTATTTATTAAAATACAGCTTCAAGTTCTCACCTCAAAACCAATCACATTTGTAAAGTCAATTTATTGCCAAAACTGACTCTGATCTCCTTTCAGGGACAGGAAGATGTGAGGATTTTGATCAGGGACTCTAAGACAGTGAGAGTCCACAGATTCCCTTCTCTTCCATTCTGGTCTTAAGAAGTAGTCCTTTGGGCCGGGCGCAGTGGCTCATGCCTATAATCGCAGCACTTTGGGAAGCCAAGGTGGGTGGATCACCTGAAGTCGGGAGTTCGAGACCAGCCTGACCAACAAGGTGAAACCCCGTCTCTACTAAAAATACAAAAAATAGCCAGGCATGGTGGTGGGCGCCTGTAATCCCAGCTACTTAGGAGACTGAGGCAGGAGAATCCTTGAACCTGGGAGGTGGAGCTTGCAGTGAGCCGAGATCGCACCACTGTACTCCAGCCTGGGCGACAGAGCGAGACTCCGTCTCAAAAAAAAAAAAAGAAAAGAAAAATAAAGTAGTCCTTTGGCAATTTGTCTCTAAATCCAGGATCTTCAAGACAGAGAAGATCCAGGATCTTCAAGACAGAAGAATAGCCTTGCAGGAGGAGCAGAAAGCAGAAGATCCTTCAGCCCTGTGTGGAAACAAACAGACCCTCACGCCCCACCTAGGTCTTACCCTTGGTGCTGTCTTGAGATTCCCTTCCCAGCAGGTCCACGCAAAGCTAAGTTATATCACTAAATAGACAGCTTATACTTTCTTCTCATTTCCAAACAATCCTCTATTCATAGGCTTAGCTTCAGAGAAGCCGTCATGCCACCGGTGCACAGATGCAGCCAGGGCTGAGGAGGGCAGGGTGGTTGAGGTGATTTCTCTTTCTCTTTGTGTTGCTTCATTAAACCTTCATTAAATTCTGCTCCAAAAAGGAGTCTATAACTGTTACTCGCAGAATATCTCCGTTTACAATCTTTTAGCCCCTGAAAACTCTAGTTGATTTTAGCTTGTATGATTCAGGCCAAAGATCATCTTCTAACTCAGAAGAATACACAAAAATGCCTTCCTCAGCCCAAAACTGGAAAAAGATCCTGCATCTGCTCTCAGCATGAATACAAAGTAAACCCACAAAGGGCTTCCTGTATTTAACCCCTTCTGTGTCCTGCCTCCTATGTTCTCAAACCACTTTTTTTTTTTTTTTTTTTTTTGAGATGGTGTCTTGTTCTGTCGCAAGGCTGGAATGCAGTGGCGCAATCTCAGCTGACTGCAACCTCCTCCTCCCAGGTTCAAGTGATTCTCCTGCCTCAGCCTCCCAAGTAGCTGGGACTACAGGCGCCTGCCACCATGCCTGGCTAATTTTTTTTTTTTTTTTTTTTAATTTTTAGTAGAGATGTGGTTTCACCATGTTAGCCAGGATGGTCTCCATCTCCTGACCTCGTGATCCACCTGCCTCAGCCTCCCAAAGTGCTGGGATTACATACGTGAGCCACCGCGCCCAGCCCTTAGCCCACCTTTTACTCAGCCATTGTGCAAGTGGACTCTGATAGAACCTACCCCAGATGTCCCTGTTTCCGTTACTTGCTGCCCCAGGGCTTTTCTGCGGCTGAGTGGGCCACCACCCAGAAACATTCAACTGCAGGCGTGCAAACCTAGAGCACAAGGGAGTTAACACTCTCTGGAGCAGCTTTAATCAGTGAGGGAGAGTCAGTAAGAAAATATGACTATCTTCTTCTCCTCAAGAGAATCATTCCAAGATACAGTCTACACAGCTCTTCAAAGGGTTCCTGTGGATGGTGAGGCAGTGACCAACCAGCTCCACAGTGCAATCTTGCATTCACTGGCTTTCTCTACCCTGTTTCCTTCTTCCTGCTCTCCCCTGCCCCAACTCCTGTTCCTTCAATCATTTCCCCAAATTAACACCAGCACACAACCCTTGTCTCAGGCTCTGGTTTCTGAGAGAAGGCAGGCTGAGATGACTTCCTTCCATGAGATCCCGTGGGACCATTCCCTGTAGCACATACAAAAGAAAGAAAGAAAAAGACTGCTTAAAAAAGTAATGTAGGCCAGGCGTGGTGGCTCATGCCTGTAATCCTAGCACTTTGGGAGGCCGAGATGGGCAGATCACCTGAGGTCAGGAATTCGAGATCAGCCTGGCCAACATGGTGAAACTCCATCTCTACTAAAAATACAAAATTTAGCCAGGTATGGTGGTGCACGCCTATAATCCCAAAATAAGCTTTGCTCATGACACCACTGGGAGTGGATGATTGAGTGCTCTGTGCCTGGCCTCACCTGGACCATGCCCTATGAACCTTTTTGCAATACTAATTTTAATCGATACCATTTCACTGTATAGTGAAATTTATTTTTTGTATAGCCATGTGACCAGGCACGGTGGCTCACACCTGTAATCCCAACACTTTGGGAGGCCAGGGCAGTCAGATCACCTGAGGTCAGGAGTTCGAGACCAGCCTGGCCAACATGGTGAAACTCCATCTCTACTAAAAATACAAAATTTAGCCAGGTAAGGTGGTGCACGCCTATAATCCCAGCTACTGGGGAGGCTGAGGCAGGAGAATCACTTGAACCCAGGAAGCAGAGACTGCAACCAGCTGAGATTGTGCCACTGCACTCTAGCCTGGGTGACAGATAAAGAGTCTGTCTCAAAAAAATAAAATAAACTATAGCCATAAGTATAACTGCTTTGCTGAGTTCCATGAGTCCTAGCAAACTATTAAACCTGAAGGCAATCTTGGAGATATTCCCAAATCATAATCATAAAGTTCTGTGACTAGTGTTTCTTAATAATAGAGCATAATTGTATTTTGTATTACTAAACATTTTCCATCATTTCAATGGCATATATCCAATATATGACTATCCCCAAACTTACTATTATTACTTTACCTGCTTCACTACATTACATTATCTCTATTATTGGAGCTTTAGATAGTAACTGAATTTTCCCTATGGAAATATTGCTGAGAATAACATAATTATAAGTAGATGTATTTGTTTATCCATCATTTTGACTTTATAATAAATACCTAGAAGTGGGATACTCCATCAAATGGTACGCATATTTGCTTCACATTGCCAAAGGGTCTTCCCAAATGTTTTCCCAGTTTACATTCCTCATACCCTTGACAATTCTGTGCAATAGCATTTTTCCATTTCTGCCAAATTAAGAGGTGGAAAATGCTATCTGAATATTAGTTTAATTTGCTTTAATTTGCACTTCATTGATTACTAATGGGAGTGGACAGCTTTTTCAGATGTTTTTATTAGTCCTTTGAGAACTCCCTGTCATTTAGGAAATTCTTGATCTTTTTTTTTTTTTCCAATTTGCACCAATTCACACCCCCACCAGCAGTATTTGAGAATTCCCGATTAGAAAAGGGCTGTATCGGTGTGAGCTGGACTCACTGGGGCAGACCCAGCAGGCGAGGCTGGGGTGCGAATAGAAGGGCATTTTCATTGGGGAAACTTGCATGTAGTGAGAGGCGGGTATATTTCAGAACCTGAGGATAAAGCAGCTGGGTGGGAGCAGAGGGTGGGTCAGGCTAAGCAAGAAACAGCAGAGATGGGTAGAGGGGCCTCAAGGTGGCAAGACTTGAATCATAGCCAGACCACTTATCCTGTGGACAGCAATAACCCACAACAGGTCCCTGTGCAAGGGAACAATTTACAACTATTGACTTTCTTGCTTGACCAAATATTTAAATTCTCAACATGTGTGGTATTGCTAAAAAGTCTGTTTACCTTCCACCCACCCAATCTCCCAGGCCTCCATCTGCTCAACTCTGCTCCTCAAACACACATCCATATCGCAGTACCTATACCACCACCATTACCACGGTATGTACTATATACACACTCACATACACATATACACATAACACACACATGCACACATACACAAACACACTCACATATATGCACATGCACACACAACATACACAAGCACACATACAAACATACACACACACATACACATATACACAAACACACATTCACACATATACACATGCACACATACATGTACACACATATACACACATATACACACAAGCACACATACATACACACATGCACATACAACACACACACATACACATTTACACATATGCACATACAATACACACCATACATACACATACATGTGCACATACATGTACACATACACTAACACACATGCACACAACACATACGCACACTCACACGCACACACAACACACACACATGCACACACATAAACATGCAAACACACATTGCACACATGCACACATACACACACTTACACAGGTGTAAAAATATAGACATACACATATACAAACACTGACATATACCACATGCACACACATATACATGCATAAACATGCACACGCATACACACACGTGCACATACATACTCATGAATGCACGCACATACACACATACATAAATACACACACATACATACATATACATATGCACATACATACATATGACTACCCACCCACTTTGCCATCCATTGGGCCCTTCTGGTTTGAATATCCTTGTTTCACTTTTTCACCTTTAGAATAAAGATAACTTCTTTACCCTAAAGGTGTAGGATAAAGTCCTACAAATCTTTAAGGCCACAATCTGCTTGTTCATATCCTTGGGAGCTCAGTTACAAGCTGTACCACGATGTGTCTGTTTCCTTATCAGTCTACCTGCTGACAAAGTTTAGACCAATTCTGTGTTGTGACTGTCATAGTCATTAGCAACCGATCTTCCCTAGAACTCTCCAAGCCTTAGTGGTCTGATCTGAGGGTCCCTAGGGAAGCTTTCCCACCTGAGAATTTCACACATGTACATTTGCCAAGAAACCAGAAATTCTCCTTCTTCTGAGTCTCAGTGGGTTTTCATTTTCCAGCTTCTCCTAATAAATCGAAAGTGCTCTCACTGTCAATCTCTCATCAGACAATATTCTGATCATTGGCCCATATCTGAGTGGTGATCAGACAATAGCTCGGCCTTGCCTGAGTGCAGGTAAGTTGGGCAAGGACGAAAGAACATGAACACTAGAACTTCACCTGTGTTGTTGCTTCCTGGCAGCAGACTCTGAAGGGAGAGCAACAGATGCCCACAACTGGAATCAAAATTTAATCTGGAGACTGGGCACAGTGGCTACTGACTTAATCCCAGCACTGGAGGCCAAGACGGGTGGATCACTTGAGGCCAGAAGCTGGAGACCAGCTGGCCAACATGGTGAAACCCCATCTCTACTAAAAATACAAAAATTAGCTGGGCGTGGTGGCACACACCTGCAGTCCCAGCTACTAGAGAGGCTGAGGCACAAGAATCGCCTGAACCCAGGAGGCGGAGGTTGCAGTGAGCCAAGATCACGCCACTGCACTCTGGCCTGGGCGACAGAGCAAGACTCTGTCTCAAATAACAATAATCATAATTATTATCATCATCATCATCATCATCTAGAAAATAGCTGCAGAAGTAACTCCAGCATGCATATTGGTCCCTGGGTTTCAATTCTCAATACATCATCTTAAATGCCTCCATCCTCTTTACACTAACCTGGATCGAAAAAGAGAAGAACTGGCATCCTGTGGACAGTAACTGTCGAGAAAGTCTTGAGATATATTTATTCATAAAATCAGGCATCCCACTGAATCTGTTGGGCCATTTTTTAATAACTTCCATGTCTTCATCTTAAATAAAACGTATTTCAGTTTACCCCTGCCCTCCATCCCATTCCCTTGTCTTTGTTCTTACTGCATAACTTTATCCATGTCTTAAGCGCTGAGGACACAGAGGTAAATGCTGTCATCTTTCACAGACTCTCAGTCCCTCCCTCTCATAATCCCTCCCCCATGGTGTTGTCTGTCACTCATGGCTCTTTGTGAGAAGATGCAATTCCGTCATCTTCTCATGAAAACACACTCACAGCCGAGTTGAATCTATCATCCATGCTTGTCAGAAGCAGGGAGGCCTTTGTGCAACTCTCCTCTGGGTTACAGGAAAGACATAAACATAAAAAATGTGCTTTTAATTATATTTGCTTGGACTCCTACTCAAGTCTATTCTTTTTTTTTTTTTTTAGATGGAGTCTCGTTCTGTCACCAGGCTGTAGTGCAATGGTGTAATCCTGGCCCACTGCAACCTCCACCTCCTGGGTTCAAGCGATTCTCTTACCTCAGCCTTCCAAGTCGCTGGGACTACAGGCGTGCCCCACCACATCCGGCTAATTTTTGTATTTTTAGTAGAGACGGGGTTTCACCATATTGGCCAAGCTGGTCTCGAACTCCTGACCTCGCGATCCGCCTGCCTCGGCCTCTCAAAATGCTTGGATTACAGGCATGAGCCTCCACACCCGGCCCAAGTCTATTCTTAAAAGCCAGAAGAAGGGGCCTGACGTGGTGGCTGATGCCTGTAATCCCAGCACTTTGGGAAGCCAAAGCAGGTGGATCACTTCAGGTCAGGAGTTTGAGACCAGCTTGGCCAACACGGTGAAACCCCATCTCTACTAAAAATAAAAAATTTGCTGGATGTAGTGGCATGCTCCTGTAGTCCAAGCTACTCAGGAGGCTGAGGCAGAAGAATCACTTGAACCTAGGATGAGGAGGTTGCAATGAGCCAAGATTGCACCACTGCACCCCAGAATGGGTGAGACAGTGAGACACCATCTCAAAAAAAAAAAAAAGAAAAAGAAAGAAAAAAAGAAAAAAAAAGCCAGAGGAAGGACCCATTAACAGCAATCACAGCCCCACAACCAGCTTTGAGGCAACAACAAGGATCTCTGGTTCTAATTTTTCTTCCTAAAATCCTCTGGAGGCAGCACTGAAGACACCATACAGCAGGTGGGGTGATTAAGTCAATTTCCGGGAAACAAGCCAACAGGTTGCATTGTGGTTTAGAACAACAGCCGTGATTAAATAAATTAGAGTCTTTGTCCAAAGCCCAATTCCATGGTACTCATACTAAGATGCTTCAATTCAATTCTGCAAATATGTATTGAGTGCCTGCTATGTGGCAAGCACAGTGCATGGCGCTGGAGCTAAAAATGAGTGATAGAGCCTCTTCTCTCTAGAAGCTCATCCTGACAGGCAGACAGGACACACCCTAAGTGACTCTACTACTCAGGAGCCTATAGTAGGTGCTAATTTAAGGGTTCAAACAGAGGTGCAATGAGGAAAGACAGAAAGGAAACAGTAATCCGAGAAGCAGTGGAGCTTAAGAGGTAGAAATTGGAACCCAGAGCCAGTTGACTGGCTTAACACTCTCAACCATTTGACTTAATCTCATTAATCCTCAACTTCAATCCTCAACCGGTAATATTAGCATAATTCTGGTAACATCTTTATCGTGTTGTTCTGGAAAGAATTTTTAAAACAGCGGATGTGTCCTTCTCAGCACAGTGCCTGGCACATAGTAAGTGCTCAGAGTAAATGTTCGATAGCATCAGGGCAGCACACAATAACTTCTTTGAAAATTATTATAATAGGATTTTCTATGACCTCTGAATGTTAATTTTGGAAATGTTCTTAATTCTGGAGCACTCTCAAAAGACTATGCTAAGTGAAATAAGCTAGAAACACACAGGAAAACAAACATTGTATGATTCTATTCACATGAAATAGCTAGATTGGCAAATTCATAGAGACATAAAGTAGAACAGAGGTTACCAAGGGCCAGGGTGGGTGTAGCGGGGCAGGAATGAGGACTGACTGCTTAATGGGTACAGCTTCTGTTTGGAGTGATAAAAAAAAAAAGGAAATAGATTGTGGTGATGGTTATACAACATTGTGAATGTACTTAATGCCACTGAATTTTACACTTAAAAGTGGTTAACATGGCAAATTTTTATGTAATATATTTAAATAGATACAGATGATAGATGGATAGATAGATAGATAGATAGATAGATAGATAGATAGATAGATAGATAGATAGATAGATCTAAGTACAATGAAAAAAAATTTGTTTTTGGCTTTCCATTGTGGAAGAAAAATACAAGCTCATAACCGTTTTCTTACAGAATAAAGTTTTTCTTTTAGTCCACCAAGTCAGTTCCCATAATGGGCACTGCAGGATTCTGGTCCTACAGAGTTGTCCACTATTCCTTTGGGTGCCCTGCACCCAGCTCTTGCCTCTGGCCCTTCCCCAGAGTCCCATTTAAGAATGATCTGGACACTCTCAAACCCAAGCTCCTTAAGAGGTGGTTCTGCTATTTTCAATAGAAAATCCTATTAACATAATTTTCAAATGGGCAGACATATATACATATGAGGACGCTGCAGAGCCTGAGAACCTTGCACAGGTGTGTGTGCTTCTGCAAGCCTGGGAGTTGGGAGAATGAAGGCAGCCTCCTCTGGGGTATAAGGAGAGACAGAAAGAATGAAAAATGTGCTTCTAATTGCACCTGGGCTAGTCCAGCCTTGGGCACGGTCATGGTTAACGTTATGTGTCAAGTTGCCTGGGCCACAGGATGTCTAAACACTCAGTCAGACAGGATTCCAGGGTTACCAGCAAGGGTGTTTCAGGATGAGATCAACATTTGAACTGGTGGGCTGAGTGAAGCAGATTGCCCTCCCCAATGTGCTGTGCACCATCCAATCAGTCAAAGGCCTGAATAGAACAGAAGAGCTGAGTAAGAAAGAAATTGGCCGGGCGCGGTGGCTCAAGCCTGTAATCCCAGCACTTTGGGAGGCCGAGACGGGCGGATCACGAGGTCAGGAGATCAAGACCATCCTGGCTAACATGGTGAAACCCCGTCTCTACTAAAAATACAAAAAACTAGCCGGGCGACCTGGCGGGCGCCTGTAGTCCCAGCTACTCGGGAGGCTGAGGCAGGAGAATGGCGTGAACCCGGGAGGCGGAGCTTGCAGTGAGCTGAGATCCGGCCACTGCTCTCCAGCCTGGGCGACAGAGCGAGACTCCGTCTCAGAAAAAAAAAAAAAAAAAAAAAAAAAAGAAAGAAATTACTCCTGCTTGACTGCCTTCTAATTGGAACTGCAGCTTTTTTCCTGCCTTTGGGCTAGAACTGAAACATCAGTTCTTCCTGGGTCTCCAGCTGCCACTTCCCCTGCAGATCCAGGGACTTGCAGGCTCTCTTAACTGTGTGAGCCAATTTCTGAGAATACATTTCTTTTTTTTTTTTTTTTTTTTTTTTGAGACGGAGTCTTGCTCTGCCACCCAGGCTGGAGTGCAGTGGCCGGCTCTCAGCTCACTGCAAGCTCCGCCTCCCGGGTTCACGCCATTCTCCTGTCTCAGCCTCCCGAGTAGCTGGGACTACAGGCGCCCGCCTCGTCGCCCGGCTAGTTTTTTGTATTTTTTAGTAGAGACGGGGTTTCACCGTATTAGCCAGGATGGTCTCGATCTCCTGACCTCATGATCCGCCCGTCTCGGCCTCCCAAAGTGCTGGGATTACAGGCTTGAGCCACCGCGCCCGGCCAATTTCTGAGAATACATTTCTGTCTCTGTGTATGCATCCTATGGATTCTGTTCTTCTAGAGAACCCCGAGGAATACACGCGCGCTTTACATCTGAAAACAGAGCACATCCCTCCACAGGCTGGGTTTGGGGTAAATTTTCTCCGAAGTCATGACCTAAATGCAAAATAACTGGGCCAAAAAGGAAGTCCATCAAAAAGATAGACTTTTTGGAATTTTTCCTTTAAATCTCTATTCATTTCTTAAGGCTAAATGAATTTGGATATCATAAAAAGTACTTTTCATGCTTTTCTGATAAATCCAGGAAAAGGTATGGGATATATATATGTATACACATACATATATGTATATATACACACATATATGTGTATATATACACACAATATATCCACATATACACACATATATGTATACACACATATATGCATATATACACACATATATGTATACACACATATATGCATATATACACACATGTATATACACATGTATGTATACATGTACATATGTGCATATATACACACATGTGTATATACACATGTATGTATATATGTACATATGTATATATACACACATGTATATATAATACACATATACGTGTATATATATATACACACACACACGTGTGTGTGTGTGTTATATTTGGTTAATGTCAATCAAGTGTTGTGAGAAACAGCCTCTCATGGGGCAGAACACCCCAGTGGGCAGCTCAGGCTCTTGAGTTGCCTAGCACAGTGCCTTCGGAAGCCCTGTGACACTGTGTGGTCACTTAGCACCCCAAATCTCTCTCTGCAAAATACCTCTAATATTGCTTCCAGCTCCATAATTCCAAAATAAAGTTCTATGAAATGTATACTAAATAAAAATAGAAATAATTACATATTTGTGACTGTGCATCGATTTACAGATTTACAGACTCATCATTCAAAGCTTGATATCGGCATCAACTGACATTTGGTAGCGGCAGTTATCTCAGTTCTTAAGACTTCCTGATGCTGGCTACAAAGTTTATGTGCTTTATGTGAGGTTCAATTTTTTTTTCTGTTTACATTTTTATTTATTACTTATTTTTTAAAGAGACGGGGTCTCTCTACGTTGCTCAGGCTCGAATGCAGATAAAACTCCATCTCTACTAAAAATACAAAAATTAGCTGGCTGTGGTGGCCAGCACCTGTAGTCCTAGCTACTTAGGAGGCTAAGGCAGGAGAATCCCTTGAACCCAGGAGGTAGAGTTTGCAGTGAGCCGAGATCACACCACTGCACTCCAGTCTCAGCGACAGAGTAAGACACCATCTCAAAAAAGAAAAAAAATAAAAAATAAAACTGATGGCAATAGGTGAATAAAACAGAAGCAGAGCAACATGAAAAAATTCTAGATATGAAGTCAAATCGAAAGAGAGCCCATGGAGACCTCTCTGGCATAGGTCACAGTCAATACATAAGCCTTGGCCTCAAACTTTACACTCACCAATTCACAAGATGTCAAACTCCTGTCCACCACAGACTGCAACTAAAGGGTGTGGAGTGTTATTGTCTCATCTGAGGCTGGGGAAACCCTGCACTCATTCATATGTACTCCTACATAATCCTCAAACAGATTTGTGCAGTGGTGTCTGCACAGTGCTTAACAGTCCATGGAGGTTTATTTATTTTTATTTTTTATTTTTTGAGATGGAGTCTCACGCTGTCATCCAGGCTGGAGTGCAGTGGCGCAATCTCAGATCACTACAACCTCCGTTTCCCAGATTCAAGCGATTCCCCTGCCTCAGCCTCCCGAGTAGCTGGGATTACAGGCACGTGCTACCATGCATGGCTAACTTTTATATTTTTAGTAGAGACAAGGTTTCGCCATGTTGGCCAGGCTGGTCTCGAATTCCTGACCTCAAGTGATTCGCACATCTCAGCCTCCCAAGGTGCTGGGATCACAGGCGTGAGCCACCGCGCCTGGCCGTCCATGGAGGTTTAGAGGCCACCATGGAAGAGGGGAGAACAACACAGAGAACACCATGTGTGTCTGCTTCCTGGGTGTGCCAGAAGAAAAATGAACCTACCGTCACAGTTCTGGAATCTGGGATGTCCAAGACCAAGGTGTTGGCAGGGCTGGTTCCTTCTGAGAGCTGTGAGGAAGAATCTGTCCGGGCCTCTCTCCTCTTCCAATGGTTTGCTGGCCGTCTTTGGTTTTCCTTGGCTTATAGAAGCATCACCTCAATCTCCGTCTTCATCCTCACATGGCGGTTTCCTTGTACACGTGACTATGTTGATACTGCCCCCAACCTTTTTTTTTATTTTAAGACAGACTCTTACTCTGTTGCCCCTGCTGGTGTGCTGTGGCACAAACTCAGCTCACTGCAACCTCCACCTTCCGGGTTCAAGTGATTCTCCTGCCTCAGCCTCCTGAATAGCTGGGACTACAGGTGTGAGCCACCACAACCATACCTGGCTAATTTCTGTATTTTTAGTAAAGACAGGGTTTCACCATGTTGGCCAGGCTAGTCTTGAACCCCTGGCCTCTAGTGATTCGCCCACTTCATCCTCCCAAAGTGCTGGGACTACAAGCGTGAGCCACCATGCCTGGCTCTTCTCCCTTTTATAAGGACATCAGTTATATCGGATAAGGGCCCACTCCCATGACTTCATCTTAATCAATTACATCTATAACAACTCTATTTCCAAATAAGGCCATATTTGAAGGTACTGGGGGTCAGGGCTTAAACATATGAATTGGGAGGGGGCAGGGCACACCATTTAACCCATAGCCTTCTCCTGCTTCAAAGGCCGTATGAATATGTAAACTCACATTTTAAAAGTGCATTTTTGGCCATGCGCAGTGGCTCACGCCTGTAATCCCAGCACTTTGGGAGGCTGAGGAGGGTGGATCACAAGGTCAGGAGATTGAGACCATCCTGGCTAACACAGTGAAACCCTGTCCCTACTAAAAATACAAAAAAAAATTAGCCAGACTTGGTGGCAGGCGCCTGTAGTCCCAGCCACTCGGGAGGCTGAGGCAGGAGAATGGCGTGATTCCGGGAGGCGGAGCTTAAAGTGAGCCAAGATTGGGCCACTGCACTCCAGCCTGGGCGACAGCGAGACTCCGTCCCAAAAAAAAAAAAAAAAACAAACAGAAACAAAAACAAAACAAAACAAAAAAAACCCCAAAAAAGTGCATTTTTATTTTGAATTAGTATAAGACTCACAAGAAGTTGCAAAAATAGTGCCAGGAGTTCTCACAAAGATTGCTTACATAACGCTAGTTAGTACATTGTAGAAAGCAGGAAACTGATATTGGCATGATGCTGTTAACTCTGGAACAGACCTTACTGATCAGCTTTTACATACACATTTTCAAATCTGTTAAGTCCAACAATAACAAAAAAATAATAACTACATGTTTTAAAGATATAAAATAAGAGTAGTACCAGTAAGACATGATTTCCTAATGTAAAATATCAAAATATAATGTACTTGGTTTCAAGAGCAGCAAATTTTGGCATTTTAACTATAGTACTTGATCTGGGTTTATAAAATGTTAGCAGGCTATCGAGGCAGAGGTCCAGAAGATGAAATATTTTCCTCTTATTTCACTGGATCGATAAATTCTGCTTTGTGTTCAAAGCCACTCAGCTCAGTGCTTTGCAATGGCTCACTTTCATTTCCCCTCCAGAAACCAAGGTCATCTCCCTCCCCGATTCGGTCTTAGCCACTAAGCCCTAATCCTCACAATTATTAGAGGAATTGTTCTTAGGGCACTACTCTGTTTCTACTCACTTTTTGGAAAATGCAAGATGTAATGTATTGGGGAGGGGCAACCACAAAATTCCTGAAATGAATTTAGATCTGAAATTCCAAATTCTCCCAGGAGAAGGGTGGGGATTTGAGATTTCTAGGGTGTAGATTTTACAACAGTTACTCCTTCCCAAAGAGCTCATGCCCACAAAGACCATGATGTGATGAAGAGAATCCTGAAGTTACACCCAGGGAAAGGATGTCCCCGCAGCAAGAGACGCCAGGCAAACTGGAAGGCAAGAAAGATGAGGAATAAAACAAACCTCAGAAGGCACATTTGGATAAAAAAATTGACAGAATATGCTCTTCCCACTCTAGATTAGGTGAGAGGGCAGGGCTGAGTGAGTGGGCGTTGGAATGGCTAAAGATGGGCAGGGGAGGGTTGTGGCAAGAGGACACATTCATGTCTTCCACAGACCTGGCTCAAAGGTAATTATAATACCTTTGCAAAGTTGAACCTGAGCTTCCTATACCCACCTAGAATTCCCACTCCAAGCAACCACTTAGCCATCCCTGCTCCTGGGAGAATTTATGGGGAAAACTGTGATTGGGTCTAATCTCCATCAGTGGCATCCCATTTTGTTATAATTTTTTAAATCATCAATTTGTGCCAATTTTGATAGAATTAGTGAGACAGTAAGCACCCTATCTGTCGGGGAGAAAGCAATACTTACCTTGACAACCTGAGGAGGCCACACTGGGTATGGATGGTACAGTTGCCAACTGAACTTTAAAGAGGTCAGTACATTCAATGAATATATATTGAGCCTGTACTGCATGTCAGGCTCTCCTCTAGGCCCTGGACATACGGCAGTGAAAAAGACAAACCATTTTTTGACCTTGTGGAACTTGTCATCTAAGGGAAGCAAGCAAATAACAAACACCTACATGTATAATATAACACCAGAGGTAATGCGTGCCATAAAGAAGAAAGCAGTGTAAAGAGAAAAAGAGAAGCCAGGCACAGTAGTGCACGCCTGTAATCTCAGCACTTTGAAAGGCCAAGGTGGACAGATCGCTTGAGCTCAGGAGTTTGAGACCAGCCTGGGCAACGTGGCAGAACCCCATCTCTACAAAAACAGATGGACAATACAAAAATTAGCCAGGCATGGTGGTGAGCACCTATGGTCCCAGCTACTTGGGAGGCTAAAGTGGGTGAATCACGTGGGCCTGGGAGGTGGAGGTGGCAGTAAGCCAAGATCGTGCCACTGCACTCTAGCCTGGGTAACAGAGCCAGACCCTGTCTCACAAAGAAAAAATAGAGGGAGAAAAAGGAGGAAGGTGCTGGTTTAGATCGGGTGGCCCTGCAAAGGCCTCTTGGAGGAGGAAGGAGGCATTTGAGCAGCGATCTGAGTGACATGAGGAAGCCAGGCAAGTGGTCTAGGCAGAGGGAACTGTAGGTGCAGAGGCCCTAGGGCAGGAGCCAGCTTACTTAGAGAAACTGGAGGGACAGGTGAGTGAGTGAGGAAATGAAGCCACGGGGCAGCCAGGAGCCTGGTCACATTTGGGTCTCCTGGTGAAGATTCTAGATTTTGTGTAAATGTTTGTAGAAAGCCATCGGAGGATTTTGAACAAGGGAGTGACAAAAACATATTTAGCTTCTAAGTAAAACAGAAGTAGATGAAACAACACTAGTTACAGGGCTATGCCAGTAGTTGCAGGGAGAGATGGCAGTGACTTGAAATGAAGCTGTAGCAGAAGTGCTCGAAGCAGCCAGATTTAGGATATATCTTGTCGGTAAAGGCAGCAGGACCTGCTAATGGATCAAAAATAAGGTGTGAAACAAGGATAAGAACCTAAGATTCATACTCCATTTTGAATATGGTATCACTGATTGCAGTGGGAAACTCAAGTTCTGTTGGCTTTCTGAAATGTGAGGTGTTATTAGTCATCTCAGAGGATGTGTCCCATAGGCAATCAGGGTGCCCGTTAACAAAGCTTTGTAAAATGACTCACAAAAGAAACAAATTGGGCTGGTCCCGATGGCTCACGCCTGTAATCTCAGCACTTTAGGAGGCCAAGGCAGGTCACCTGAGGTGAAGAGTTCGAGGCCAGCCTGGCAAACATGGTGAAACCTTGCCTCTACTAAGAAAATACCAAACAGATATATATATATCCAGGCATGGTGGTGCACACCTGTAATCCCAGCTACTCGGGAGGCTAAGGCAGGAATATCGCTTAGAACCTGGGAGCTAGGGGTTGCAGTGAGCCAAGATTGCGCCACTGTACCCCAGCCTGGGCGACAGAGCAGGACTCCCTCAAGAAAAAAAGAGAAAGAAAGGAAAGAAATGAAGGAAGTTAAGAGATGCTTAATCATGGGATATACTGGATTAATGAGAAAGGTGAAGACAGCTCAAATTACAGGGGCCTATAACCCTAAGGCCAACTACTCTTTTCACTGAGGTCTGTCTCCAGGGTGTGAGTGTGAAGCAGTCTGCACCACCCTACTCTGGCCCCATGGACTTAATCGTGGCATCTGAGGCTGGTTCTGCCTTTCAGTCTGCCTGGCTGCAATGTTGAGTCCTGTCTGCATATGGCCACACTGTCCCCTGCAGGGAGCCTCTTTCCATCCCCAAGCAGCCAGCTGCAGTCCTGCTCCAAAAGGACGGGACACTCAGGATCTAGGAAATGAGCATTTTCCAAACACCAGTTTGAATCCCTTGGAACTTAAACTAGACTCAGTCAAGCTGAAATTCATCACATCCCTTTGGGCAGCCAGCTACTCCCCACCCTACTACACTCATGCCCACCAGGTCCCATTTACCCTGGCCAGAGCACTGAATTTCAGCAACCCTACCCCATACAGCATCTGACGCTGCACTTTCTTTAAACATTTGGTGCCCTTGAAACAGAAATTGAATTTCTGAAAACTGTTTTCACACAATTTGTCAAACCACATATGCTGGGAGAAGAGAAACCCACCACCTGTAGCAGAATAATTTTAATTGTGTTTATTTTAAAATAAGGGGAAGAAAGCTATCTGATTTCAGGCTTTCTTGGGAATCTTATCCTAGTAATTTGGACAAATGGCTGTATCTAGATAGCAACAAATCTATTTCTGATAATTAACTGACAGTGAAAAATCCTAAGGCCCTACCATTTGTGATTTGAAGTGAACTACGTGCCCTGCTGGAGGGAGTGTCATTACACAGCTGCTGAGCTAGCAAACAAAACTAGAACATCTCCAGAGACGTTTCTAACCTTGGTTCCAATTCCTTAGATGAACTTCCCTGACTCTCACTGCGGAAAACGCCAGAGGACTCTTGTCTGTCCTCTGCCCAGATCTGACAGGGATAGGAGCATGATGCAGCCCTCCCCAGGCGACTGGCTGTTCCCAGAAGACAATATGGCACCAGATGCTTGGAGACGCAAAGCGATGGCCAAAGGTTTCCAATGAAGCTGCCACCAGTACAGGAGTAAATACAGGGTCCTTCTTTGTGATTTTGACCTTCACTGACCTTGATTATTCAACATGACCTTTCCCTGGACCTACGTCATTCCTTTCAAGAACCTGATTCCCATTTACCATTCTCTGGGCACACAGTTCAGCATAATTTTATTTTTAGTCCTATGTCTAGAGACTAACTTCGAGATAATGTTCATAAAAGGTTATAAACTCCTACTGAAATGTATATGGTCATACATTTTCCTTCCCTTCTGTTTCACGGCTGTTGCCTCCAGAATGGTGTTTTCAACTCATTCACACTCCCACCTTCTTCTCTTTCTTTTGCCCAAACCCTTTCAGTTCGAATCCACAGAACACCAACGTTAAGTCACCCTTTGTCAAGTGGATGAACACGCACACTTGCATTTTTCTGGAGCCACCAAGCAGATGAAATCCTGTGTGAAGCGAATCCCCAGCCTTTCTTTCCGGCTGCCTCAGCTAATAGACGAGGATCTTCATTGAGAGACCCTCTCTCTGGGCAGTTTCAGTGAGAGCCACATTTCCAGTCCCAGGGCTGTGCGGTGCTGCCAGAAAGCCTCAGAGAGCAGGTCGGCATGGGTGGTAACACATCCCAGAGGGTCAGGCACAGCAAGACCTCCCTCTTTGTCTCCGCAGACGCCAACTTGAAGACCACAGCCACACAGAAGACTAAATTAGAGAGTAGGCACTAGAGATTCCCTAAAGAAAGACGCTGCAGAACTACAGGGTATCCGCAGGATTTATGGCATCCAAAATGCTTTGTGATCTATAGTCTTCTCCATTTCGTCCCTTCATCTTCCCTCCCATGGCTGTAAAAATTTTGTTTCCCACAGTTGGGACTGAATGAAAGAGGACTCCTATAAAAAAAGGGAGAACAGCCAATTTGACACCGCGGTGCCAAGTGATCAGATGCATTCAGCTCTGATAAAGGAGAGGACTGAGAGAGAGGCGGGCCCAGGAACCCATGGCTGTCTGTTAGTGGGAGAGTTTATTCACCCAGATGTTGAGTGCCTATTGTTGTAAGGGGAGCTTAGGAATCAGAGATGAATGTGGTTGTCAAGGAACTCTGCGTTCTGGCTACTTTTTATGAGCTATGTGGCCTGAGATAATTGCCCCACCTCATGAGTCTCTGTTTTCTTATCTGACAAATGGAAAGAATTAAATCTGTCAATACATATAAAGAGACTTTCCAAGTGACTACAAATATTAGTCATTATTTGTATTAAAAATAAACTCCTGGACCAGGAACGGTGGTTCACGCCTGTAATCCCAGCACTTTGGGAGGCCAAGGCAGGCAGATCACTTGAGGTCAGGAGTTCAAGACCAGCCTAGCCAACATGGCAAAACCCCATCTCTACTAAAAATATAAAAAATTAGGCCAGGCATGGTGGCTCTCGCCTGTAATCCTAGCACTTTGGAAGGCCGAGGTGGGTGGATCATGAGGTCAGAAGATGGAGACCACCCTGGCTAACACGATAAAACCCCGTCTCTACTGAAAATACAAGATTAGCTGGGTGTGGTGGTGCGTGTCTGTAATCCCAGCTACTCAGGAGGCTGAGGCAGGAGAATGGGAGGTGGAGCTTGCAGTGAGCTGAGATCATGCCACTGCACTCCAGCCTGGGCAACAAAGCAAGACTCTGTCTCAGAAACAAATAAATAAAATTTTTTAAATTAGCCAGGTATAGTGATGCACGTCTATAATTCCAGCTACTTGGGAAGCTGAGGCACGAGAATCACTTGAATCTGGGAGGCCAAAATTGTGCCACTGCACTCCAGCCTGGCTGATGGAGTGAGATAATTAATTAATTAATAATAAATTATTTTTATTTATTTTTATTTTATTTTATTTATTTATTTATTTTCTGAAGGAGTCTCTTTCTGTCTCCCAGGCTGGAGTGGAATGGCGTGATCTCGGCTCACTGCAAGCTCCACCTCCCGAGTGAAGGCCCTCAAATCAACTTTCATTGCACTGCTTCATATGTTCCAGGCACTGTGCTGCAGCCTTGAAGGCATGGCTTCAGCTGACCCTCTCAGCGCCCCTATTAGCTCAGTATCCCTAATGCTACTATTTATAAAGAAACAGGCGACCGGGCGCGGTGGCTCAAGCCTGTAATCCCAGCACTTTGGGAGGCCGAGACGGGCGGATCACGAGGTCAGGAGATCGAGACCATCCTGGCTAACACGGTGAAACCCCGTCTCTACTAAAAAATACAAAAAAAAAAACGAGCCGGGCGAGGTGGCGGGCGCCTGTAGTCCCAGCTACTCCGGAGGCTGAGGCCGGAGAATGGCGTAAACCCGGGGGGCGGAGCTTGCAGTGAGCTGAGATCCGGCCATTGCACTCCAGCCTGGGCGACAGAGCGAGACTCCGCCTCAAAAAAAAAAAAAAAAAGAAACAGGCACAATTTCCCATGGTCCCGCTTCCAGCAAGTGGTGGTATCAGAATTTGAACCCAGTTGTTCTGACCAGCAGATCCCATATATTTAAATGGAATCCTCAGGGAGGATCATTGCAAGAAAGACCAGTGTTACAGACTGAAGTGTGACCCCCCCCACCCCAAAATTCATATGTTGAAGCCCTCATCCCCAGCACCTCAGCCGTGACTGTATTTGGAGATGGGGAGGGAATTTAGGTAAAATGAGGTCATCAGGATGGGTCCTCATCCAACATAACTGTTGTCTTTATGAGAAGGGAAGGTTAGGACGCAGACACACACAGAGGGAAGACCACGTGAGGATGTGGGGAGAAGGCAGCCACCTGCCGGCAAAAGAGAGAGGCCTCAGGAGAAACCGACACCACCGGCACCTTGACCTCAAACTTCCAGCCTCCAGGACTGTGAGCAAGTAAACTTCTGCTGTTTAAACTCCCCAGTCTGTGGTCCTTTGTTATGGCAGCCCGAGCAAACAAATCCAACCCGTCGTGGAAATCTCACATCAACACAGGGAGACAGGGTAAAATGCACACCAGCACCGACTGCTGAGCAGGGCCCGGTGCGCAGCAAGGTCAGGGGCAGATCAATAACGGCTGAGGAAAGAAGGGCTGCAGGACAGAGGCGGCAACAGAAGCACAAAAGGTTTTACTAGTTCACATCGACGGTAGGTGGAATTGATTCTAAAGCTACCACTGTCATTATTTAGATCTCAGAACCACAGACTTGATCTGAACACCTTCCTCATCAAGGGAAAAAACTAAGCCAATTTTTTTATTTTTTTGAGACAATGTAAATCATACTTTGTCACCCAGGCTGGAGTACAGTGGAGTGATCTCAGCTCACTGCAACCTCCCGCTCCTGGATTCAAGTGATTCTCCTTCCTCAGCCTCCCGAGTAGCTAGGATTACAGGCATGCATCACCATGCCCAGTTAATTTTTGTATTTTTAGTAGAGACAGGGTTTCGCCACGGTGGCCAGGCTGGTCTTTTAAACTCCTGACCTCAGGTAATCCACCCCTCTTGGCCTCCCAAAGTGCTGGAATTACAGACATGAACCACCACACCTGCCAGGAAGTCAATTTTTATCTCCACGGACTTCAGAAAGCCCAAGTTTCAATACTTCAGGTTCCTGTCATTAGGCTTAGTTTTATAAGAAGAACAAGAACAACTTTGGACATTTCACCAGGGGTAGAGCATCATGAGGCAGAACCCTGTCCCCTAAACACTTCACTATTTCTTTAGAAGCTTCCAGATGGAGCCACACCAGAACTGGCCAGGTGAAATCCTGCCTCAACCAATCCCTGGAGGGTTTATCTTGGAGAAAGCATTGCAGGGTCTGTGACTGCAGTTTGGACTTTTTGACAAGTTTGTTTATTTGCACAATTAAAATTTATTTTAGGTCAGGCACGGTGGCGCACGCCTATAATCCCAACACTGTGGGAGGCCGAGGCGGGCGGATTGCCTGAGGTCAGGGGTTCAAGACCAGTCTGGCCAACATGGTGAAACCCCATCTCTACTAAAAATACAAAAAAAATTAGCCAGACATAGTGGCGTGTGCCTGTAATCCTAGCTACTCAGGAGGCTGAGGCAGGGGAATTGCTTGAACCAGGGCAGCAGAGGTTGCAGTGAGCCAAGATTGTGCCACTGCACTCCAGCCTGGGCAACAGAGCAAGATTCCGTCTCAGAAAAAAAAAGAAAAAATTTTAAAATTACAAAAATTTTTAATGATGGAGCTGGGTCTCTTGTGTATCCTCAGATCAGAGACAAAAGAGCCAGTTTGAACACTCAACCCAAACACCCCAGCTCCTCTGGGTTAGCCCACGTCCCGGAACTGCTGGGACATCTCTCACCGCATCTCCCGCTACTCAGTCCCACAAGTGCTGCTGTCACTCCTGCTCCTGTTAACATTGCCTCAGTGTCATCAACAGCAGGAAATTACAAAGGAATTCAAATGGAAAACTAATCCCTTACAGGAGGCAAAGATCATTGAAGACAAAGCCCACTGGAATGACTTTCGTTTTTTTTTCTGGTGCATGTGTGTGTGGCGGGGGGGATGGCGGTGCATGTGCGTATCTGTCGGGGGTGTATGTACAAAAAGCAAAGGAAAGAAAACGTCACTCTTGAAGCTTACCAGGCCCCAAAAGGCACACACGAACCACAAATGTAAGGTCAAAATCTTTCCTATTGTTCAACTATGCTTAACAGCGACTCACAAAATGTAATTTAACAATTTATAATCATGTTCAACAAACAATAATGTGCACTTTAAATATTCCCCAAAATTAACAATTTGTAGTTTTTAGTTCCCCCAAATTTCTCTACCACCTTCCCGTCAATTTTAATTTCCCAAAGAGAAGAGCAACGTGGCAGATTTTGAGAAACGGAAGAGGCCCTTGACAACTGGGAGCCGGCCTGTCCAGAGCAAAGCTCTGCTTCCTTGGAACAGCCTCAGAACCACCAAATACAGCCCGAAGCCTGTATGAAGTCCGTCCTAGCACTCTCTTACTGAGGAATGTCACAATTCTCCATGGTGTTGTACACACAGCTGGGAGCCGTGTCTTTCTGTTAAACAGGCGATTACACAGAACACCAGCACGCCATCACTCTGTGACTAGGTGGAAGAAGACAGGAGCAAGACCACACGTTAATCATGCCTAAACACTGAAAAATATAGAATCATTTGTCCAAATCACACAAAAACCAAACATCTCCCCATCCTGGTTATATGGGTGGCCGCTGCTCCTTTACCAGAAACAGCATGTGCCTCTATTCCTTCCAATGCCTTGCAGATACTGTCCGTTAAAATATCTAATCACAAAATTTGCTTCCTGACAACATTCGGTCCCGAGTAAAGCTCTGCTTCCTTGGATCAGCCCCAGAACTACCAAATACAGCCCGAATCCTGTATTAAGTCCTTCCCAGCACTCTCTGAGGTACCCCACAGTTCTCCATGGTGTGCTCCCTCTTTGCAACAGATAAACCCAACATGTTCCATGACAGGTGTATTCCTGTAGTTCCTGCCCCTTTACTTCAAAATTGCACAATCCTTCTGTGTTAACTGCAGTTACTCAGTTTACACAGAAGAGCCTCAGACCCAGTTCTCAACACATTCCTCTTAAATTATAGCTTCTGCCTGGACGCAGTGGCTCACGCCTGTAATCCCAGCCCTTTGGGAGTCCAAGGCGGGTGGATCACAAGGTCAGGAGTTCGAGACCAGCCTGGCCAACATGGTGAAACCCTGTCTCTACTAAAAATACAGAAATTAGCTGGACGTGGTGGCATGTGCCTGTAATCCCAGCTACTTGGGAGGCTAAGGCAGGAGAACCACTTGATCCTGGGAGGCAGAGGTTGCAGTGAGCCCAGACTGCGCCACTGCACTCCAGCCTGGGTGACAAAGCAAGACTCGGTCTTGAAAAAAAAAAAAAAAATTATAACTTCTGAGGTCTCCTCAGCTGCTACTCCATCATTCAGTCAACAAACATTTGTTTACAGGGATTTCTCTCTGCTATTTCCCTGGCAGCAAATCCTAGAGACAAAAAGACTACTCAGGCTCTGACACTCTGTGGTCTTTACATATGACCAAGTATTAGAACTGAAGGGACCTCCCTTTTACAAATGATTAAACCGGTACTCAGGGAAGTTAAGTAGCTTAACTTCTAGAACCATGCATACTCTTGTGGACTTTCACCCATTTGCAACAAAAGCACATCTTGTACTGAGTCCCTGGAAGTAGACGCTCAGATGAGGATCTGCATGCACATAACCTGCTAAGGGCATGCTCCCGGGTCAGTAGGGAGGTGGGGGGAAAGAATGGGAACATGGAAAAAGCCAGTCAAGGATGGGCTTTTGGATAAAACCTGCAGAGGGTAGTTTCAAGTCAGTGGTTCCCAACTCAGGCAACTTTGCCCCCAGAGAACATTTAGCAATAGCTGGCATATTCTTGATTATCATGACTTCAAGAGAGGGTCCTACTGTCATCTGATGGATAGAAGCCAGGGATGCAGCTCATCATCCACCAATGCACAGGCAGCCCCCCACAGCAAAGACGTATCCAGTCTAAACCATCAGTCATGCTGACGCTGAGAAATTCTGGCCTCCAATGCTGACAGAAAAGGAAAGTTTGACAATTTGGATGACAGCCCTGAGACCCAGGCCAGCTGGGCCTGGAGAACACTGAATTCCCTCTTGAGCAGCCGAGAGTCCAGCCCAAGCTTGCACTGAGTATTTGGAATCAGCTTGGGCATTTGACCATTTTGCAAATTCAACCAATTTGTTTATTAAGAGAGTGATTGGGTTATTTTCAGGCAAACTCTCCTCCTTTTTTAAAACTTGAAGTTTGATCTAAAAGTGAAAGTAGCACAATGCAGGAGAAAGGGCCCAACCCTGACAGCCAGTTGAAACTGAGTCTAAATTTAGAGTCATCGTTTTCTCAATAGTATGTCTTCAGGAAGGTTACTTACACTTTCCAAGTCTCTGTTTCCTCCCCTAAGAAATGGAGGTGATCTTGCCTTGTCTTAATAGTGTTGATGTGAGAGTTAAAACGAAGCAATATGTAAAAAGAAGAAGAACACTGGACCACGTACGTAGGCACTGAATGGATGAGAGCTACTTGGAATTTAATCATTCTGTTAGGAACTGGTCAAATAAACCTTTGGCCTCCAGCATCCTGCCAACCACCTGGTCATTAGCCTCATGCCCAGGCATGGGGGGAAGTTCATAAGGGTGCATGAACTTCAACTTACCAAGGAGAATTGCATCCCAAAAATCTCATATTGCACTACTCTGATTTCTGGCAGAAAAGAAAATGGAGTACATAGTAAAGAAGACAGAATACACACACACACAAGGAAACAGAGGTCCCCCCACCCCACTTCTGGATGGGCTGTAATGAAGCCGCAGAAGAGGGAAGCCCCTGGCTAGGGTGGAAGGAACAGCTGGCACATGGATGAGATGATGCTGGCTTCTAACAAGGAAGCCCCGGCACAGCCAGATCAGAGGAGACGTTCTTGTCCTGATGAAAGAGTGATGAAGCCTGACAGGTAAACTTTGGTTCTTCCAGCTAGGGTAGCAAATTCGAGTTCTCCTCGTCACAAGAGTTGAGACACTTTGTGTGCAAAATCCCCATTCCCAGTTCTACCTGCAATGCAAAAATATTCCACTTGCATGTTGCTTTCATCTGTATAAAGCCAAACTCGCCTGGCTGACTTGGATCCAAGGGTTGATGCGGGGCGCTGCAGTGGGGCATCTAGGAGAAGCAAAGCTGCCTGTTCCAGCCTGTCCCCAGGGCATTCGTGTAATTCCAGACACTAATAATTATTTAACCTTCCCCCTCGCCCCAGGGCTTCCTCCAATCTGTAACAAACCCAAGCCATCTGGAGACAAGCAGGATCCTCCCTGGTCTCCGCAGCTTCAGGACACATCCAAAGGAAGCTGCCATCCAGCGTCACGTGGCTTTGTGAACAGATAACATTTCTGGAGCTCTTGCAGTCTGAAGGGATTCGAGATGACAGATGTAACCCACATGATCTATGACACATACAGCCATGGAGAATGTCAGCGTTAATATTTAATATTATTTGAATAACTGCCCTGTTTGTCTCACTTAACATGGCAGGCACTATGGGCTAGCAGCATGTCTCCTGGGGTGTTTGGCGGGGAACGAAGCTTGTAGAAAATGCTCAATCAGCAAGATGTTCAATAATTCAGATGTAAGATTCAGATTTGCTTTGAGAAATTACATTAAACTTGTTAAACATGACTTAGGGAGACCCCAAAGCACTGGGGACACAGAATTCCCTTTGTGTAAAAGTAGTTACAAGTACCATAGAAATTTACCTATGGGGTTTGAAGGCTCTATTGATGATAACAGCTAAGAAAAGGTGTAACATTTAGGGAACTCGTAAATAAAGATCTTTATTAAAATATGGTGATAACTTTTCAGTCTACGCCTCCAGGGCAGCAGCAGAGGCACCTTCTTTACCTTCCTATGCCCCTTCCCACCCTCTCATGTGTCCTCCCCATTACCCCTGCCATGCAGAAACTGGGGCCTGCTGTAAATTCACTAGTAATGACTTTAAATGCTGCTTCTTAACTTTTCTTTTCTTTTTTTTTTTTTTGAGACGGAGTTTCGCTCTTGTTGCCCAGACTAGAGTGTAACAGCAAGATCTTGGCTCACTGTAACCTCCACCTCCCGGACTCCAGCAATTCTCCTGCCTCAGCCTCCAAAGTAGCTGACATTACAGGCATCCACCACCACACCCAGCTAATTTTTGTATTGTTAGTAGAGACAATTTCACCATATTGGCCACACTGGTCTCGAACTCCTGACTTCATGTGATCACCCACCTAGACCTCCCAAAGTACTGGGATTACAGGCGTGAGCCCCCACACCCAACCCTGCTTAACTTCTGAAGCCTGCAATTCACATACTCCTCTTGACATCCTTCCCAAGATTCACTTGCATGAACACTGTGGTTACCTTCCAACGGCTTCACATGGTTCTTTAGAGAAGCTGGAACCAAGGGCAATTGCCCCGGAGCAGCATTCTAGGAAAGTGCTTGGTGCTGTTGATGGGGTAAGGGAGGGGCACCTGGAATAATTTAAGGAGACTTGAGCCAAATCATCACTTTGGGGTGATTACATACCTGCCCTGCACACCACCCAGAAGCTCGAGGCTGTGGAGAGGTTCACGGCAGAGCCTGGGAGAGGCCTGCGGAAGTGATCTTCAGCTGCCGGAAGAGAACACACACTCAGGCCATGCTTTGCAACAGTCTTCTCCATCCCTGTGTCACTCTGGACATAGCCACGGCCAGGACCAGGATGTGGCAGGCAAAACCAGGGCCTAGGGCACCCATCCAGGGAGGCGCTGGAGCTTAGGGTCATGCCAGTGCAGAGGCAGCGCCTGAAGGCCAACACCTCCTCCTCGGGTGTTGGCCCTGGTTCCCCCCTTGCCTCCTGGTACTGGTCCTGGGAGTATAGACAGCCTTTCTTCCATCCCTACCTTTCATTCTGATGTTATCTCAGGATTGTGTACCAGGCAGTTTTGAGAAAATCTAGAACAGATCCTGGCGTACAGTATCACCTAGGAGGCCGGCTGTCATATCTTGCCTGTTCACAGAGGGCTAAATGAGTTCCTTCAACCCAATTCAAGAATCGTTTTTTGAATATTTCCTGAGTTAAAAAGCATTTTGCTAGCCTATTGGAGGATGCCAAAATACATGAGAAGACTCCTGTCCCCACCAGGGCTCGTGCTGAGGGATGAAGGCTGCTGGGGGCAGGGCGGGGGGAAGGCACTGTGAGCATGCATGTGGGGAGTCGTGTGTAGACAGCACCCACCATCCAGGTCCCGTGCCCTGTGCCTGGTGCAGGCGGCTGACAGCAGCTTTCTCCCTTGGGATCACACCAGCCACAGTAAAGCACTGAGTGCCAGCCACGGAACCGCTCCTGGGAGCCTCCGCTGCCTCATTATTGAAGCAGAAATAATACTGCTATAAAGGAGTATGTATTAATCTGGGTTCTCTGGAGAAACAAAACCAATGGGATATAGAGAGATATATAGAAAGAGATCTATTATGAGGACTGGCTCACGTGATTATGGAAGCTGAGAAGTCCCGTAATCTGCCGTTTGCAAGCCGGAGGCGCAGGACAGCCAGTGGTCAAGTTTCAGTCCAAACCCGCAGGCCTGAGAACTGGGACAGCCAGTGGTCTTGATGGAGTTTGCAGGCCCAGCAACCAGGAGTGAGGATGTCTAAGGGAAGGAGAAAATGAATGTCTCAGCTCAGCAGGGAGAAAGTCCGCTCCCCCTCCGATTTTTGTTCTAGCTAGGCCCTGGGTGGATAGAATGGTGCCCATCTGCATTGGTGAGAGTTGACCTTCTGTACTCAGCCTGCCGATTCACACACTGATCTCTTCCAGAAACACCCTCACAGACACACCCAGAAGCAGTATTTTAGCAGCTCTCTGGGTATTCCTTAGCCCAGTCAAATTGACACAGAAAATAACCATTGCATTCTCTATTTTGCAATGTAGGACACGATATTATCTCATTTAAGCACAGACTCCTCTAATTACTTGAGTTTTAATGTATTGGTATGATGTTCTTCTCCCCTGTCCAAGGAGCTCAAAACTTGCAAGTTGTTCTGTCACCTAGATAAGTTTGAAAATTACTGGGAAAGGGCACTTTCTTTCACAGGCATGAGGTCTTTTTTGGTGGAAGACGGAGGCTGGGCTCTGGCAGGCTCCCACCCCACCTGGCATGAGAGAGTTGAGGGCAGGCTCCAAAGCACCCAGCTGCTCAAAGCCACCAGCCACTCTGTTTTCCACTGGAACAGGAGTCAGTTCTGCCCTGGAATTTGCAGCCTAAGTATCACAACTCCACCAGAGTCCGAAGGCAGACTGGCAGATCTTTGGGTTGTCATATGAGTCTTTGGAGAGGTAGGATGTGGTCCTTTTGGGAGGAGTCACCCACTCTTCCTGGGCAGAGATTATCAGGACATTCAGGTTGAACTGAGATTTCAGTCACTATGTTTGAGAATGAATACGCTGTAAATACTCATTGATTAAATCACTTATTTGATTCAGACTTTGCCTAAATGATATTAAGGTAGCAGACAAGAGAAGTGAAAACACAGCAAAATGGGTTTCCTTATGTTCTTTTCTGATCACTTGATTAATTTTAACTTCAGTTTATCTCTACAGAATCCATCTCTGTGTCCTTTAGGAAGAGGGTGTCAAAAAACAACACCTTAAAAGTCAAAGCCATTAACTTTTACTTTTGATCATGAGTTCCCTTTCGACATTTTTTAAAATAAATTTTACATCTCCATGATATGCATTTCTGTTGGTGCACAGTTATTATCGGATATTTTTCACTTTAATGAATCTCTGTGCACACATACTAGGCAGAGGGTAAATTTCCCTATGTAATGAAATGTGTGAACAGAAGTAAAATTACAGTGCCATCTTCAGGAAACTAAAATTCTTTACAAAGCACTACATATGTAGCTCCAAGTCAGCTAAAAATGTTCCGGGATTTGAACATAAATCTCCCCTTTATGTTATAAAAATGGGAGGTGAAGCAAAGGATAAACCTGGGGCAGCTCTTTGCAGTGAAATGCAATAAAATCTTCTAGATAACCACAGAGGCACTAAGGATTTAGTGCTCCTGGAACTAGAGAGGGTGTGACTGCCTTGTTTTATAGCCGTATATTCATTACAGATGGCTAAAGGAGAGAAAACTTAAAAGGAGGAAGCAAAGTTGCCCTTGTTGCAAGCAAACTGCCTCTGTTTTTCTTAAACTTTTATGGATTGCTGAAGCTAGAAGAAAACCTGCGTAGTTCAGGGTGCTGGCTCCTGGTCTGGCAGAAGGTTATTTTGATAAGCCATGGTGTGCACCTATACGTGTTTAGGTAAGAGCACTGGGGGGACCACCATGCACAGACTAAAGGAGGTTTAGGAAACTCAGGCCATGAATGGCTAAAGCACAGGGCTTGGTTCCAGAGACCCAGAGAAGGTTAGAGCTAGAAAGAAGTTGTTTTATAAATGAGGAAACCGAGAGGCCTGAAGAGGATGCTTAACTTGCCCAAGGTCAGGCGGCTAGTAGACCACTGGAAACGCTCTTCATACCTGGAGTCCTTCAATACATGGGCATGTAAACTGGTCTAATCTTTCTGGAAAGCAACTTGGAAATTGATCATATGCTTAGAGCCAGGACTTCCTGCCCATACTTTTTTTTTTTTTTTTTTTTTTTGAGACAGAGTCTCGCTCTGTCGCCCAGGCTGGAGTGTGGTGGTGCGATCTCGGCTCACTGCAAGCTCCGCCTCCCGGGTTCACGCCATTCTGCCGCCTCAGCCTCCCAAGTAGCTGGGACTACAGGTGCCTGCCACCACGCCCGGCTAATTTTTTGTATTTTTAGTAGAGACAGGATTTCACCCTGTTAGCCAGGATGGTCTCAATCTCCTGATCTCATGATCTGCCCGCCTCAGCCTCCCAAAGTGCTGGGATTACAGACATGAGCCACCGCGCCCACCCACCATACTGACTTTCAAGCTGCAGAAGTGGGGCCTTTCCCTGAGCCTTGCGCTTTGGGGAGCCCCTCCCTTCTCACCCTATTCCGGTTGTCATCTCCCCATGAGGCAAGGAGTCCGAAGAGATCAGGGAACGCCTCACCAACCCCCATAGATCACACTCCAGCTTCCTGGAACTCTGGAATTCCCCACCCAAGCAGCCCTAAGCCAGCTTCCAGGCCCTGAGCATATCACCCAAAGAGTAGCAAGGCGTGAAGGTTTACGGGAAGGGAAAGTGTGGTCAGCCCTAGGAGCTTGAGTGTGCAGGCTGAGGTGCCAACACGCATGTGCACAACCCCCTCACAGTGAGAGAGAAAGCTGTGGGTGGGAAGAGGAGGGGTCAGGCCACAGGTCAGTTCCTGGGGCCCCTTCTCCCCACACCAGCATGTTCCATTGCAGAACTCCAAGGAACCTAAAAATTCTAAATTCAAACCTTGTATTTCAGGTCATTTTGAAGGCATATTTGTCAAGTTAGATGGCTAGAATATATTTTATCTAACTTATCAATTTGCTTGATTTATAACTTTTAAATATCTAGACACATTTTTACTTTTGCTCTGAGCTCAGCAAATCAGGAATAGACTGATTTTTCTCAATACTCAGAAGAGTCATAATCAGAAATGCAAACAAAGCTTTATGCACAAAGATGACAAAGTATATTTTATAAGAACCAAAAATATGTATCATCTTAAAAGTGCAATATTAAGTGAAGTATTAACTAAATTATATTATACCCTAGATGTAAGATCCCTCAAAGATTTTAGGCTTGAATGATTGGAGATGGAAGAAGCACAAGTTGCAGGAGACGGTGAGGAGCTGCAAACCAAGAGTTCCACTGTGGACATATTATGTTTGAGATGCCTGCAAGTAAGCAGGTGGTTGGTTATACAAATCAAGAACACGGGCTAGAGACATAAATTTGGGATTCACATAGACTTATCATGTATATATGATCATATCAATATGATTACATCTGTATATAAAACCATTGGAATCATATATGATGATATGGATAGAAGTAATATTATTGGTTGGTTTAAGCCACTCTACTGAGAGCCCAAAAGCAATGCCAATGGGGAGAGGGGAGAACGCTTCTCTTTCTGAAGCCATCAGGCCTCAGAACTTGCTTCCTTTCAAGCCACATCCAGCCTTGTTCCATTAGGGCCCCTTTTGGCTCCCTTTTACCATAGACTTCAGTGTTTCCGGCCTATTGATCCACTACAGCATTCCGCATGAGCTTTGGAAAACAGCCAGTAATGGATTAACCCATTCGACGGCTGAAGTTCAAAGTGTTCCAAGACGGAAGCAGTGAAAGAGAAGGTGGACCACACACTGCACCCTCCTCCCTCCCCAGGGATCTCACTAAGCTCCAGAAAGAGCTGCGGGTGTCCAAATCAGCAGTGGGTCTCACTGCAATGTGAGTGCATCCATCTTTCTGCTGTGGGGCCTTCAGTGTAGATAAAGAGAAAAAACAGGAGGAAATGTCCTTCAGGGTCAGTTTCATCCTGGACACAGGATAAAGTGGGACACAGGGCCACGTTCCTCTCTTCTACAGGGTTCAAACACTCAGCAGCACTGCAGTTAAGGGCAAATACATGCGTACATAGTTACATAATTCTGTTTTGCTTCAGGGACAGTGTTGTTGTTTTGAGACGGAGTCTCGCTCTGTCGCCCAGGCTGGAGTGCAGAGGCGCGATCCCGGCTCACTGCAAGATCCGCCTCCCGGGTTCACGCCACTCTCCTGCCTCAGCCTCCCGAGTAGCTGGGACTACAGGTGCCCGCCACCTCGCCCGGCTAATTTTTCTATTTTTAGTAGAGACGGGGTTTCACCGTGTTAGCCAGGATGGTCTCGATCTCCTGACCTTGTGATCCGCCTGCCTCGGCTTCCCAAAGTGCTGGGATTACAGGCGTGAGCCACTGCACCCGGCCGCTTCAGGGGGAGTTTTAAAAGATAAAGACATTGTAGTTATGGGATTTACTGTGTTTCTTTTGAAAGATGCTCATAACTGTTAAGAAAACAGTTATGAGTTTACTTAAAACAGTGAGCAAATCTTCCTCTTTTCCCCTTTTTATTATTATATATATTTTTTTCCATACAGAGTCTCTCTCTGTTGCCCAGGCTGGAGTACAGTGGCATGATCTTAGCTCACTACAGTCTTGACCCCCCAGACTCAAGCCATCCCCCCACCTCAACCTCTCAAGTAGCTGAGACCACAGGCCCATGCCACCACACCCCACTAATTTTTGTATTTATTATAGAGATAGGGTCTCACTATATTGCCCAAGCTGGTCTCACACTGAGCTCAAGCAATCTGCCCACCTCTGCCTCCAAAAGTCCTGGGATTACAAATGTGAGCCACCATACCTGGCCAATCTTTTCCCCTTTTTATGTGTAAAAAAAAATTAGGTGAAATTGGAATGTTCCATTTTTTCCCTCCTTTTTCATATATGATTTACAATGTAATCTACATAGTTTGCATCATTAAACGTCATTAAAAGTAGAAAAACAAAGAACTAGGACTGTGTTTTTCAAAGGCGGAAATGAAAACATAGTTAACATAATCATGTAAATATAAGCAAATAATGTAAATATAAACTGATGACTGAGGAGTAAAAGACAGGAATCAAAGCAGAAAGGCAGGTGATGAAATAGAATACAAATCTAAAGAATACGTGGCTGGAAAATGTGGACACCACTCTTCCAAAATTAGAAACGCAGTCTGTATGCTCTACGTGTGTATGTGTTGGAAGCCGGCGGTATTTATTTATAGATGTACACCTCTATCTCTGTCTCTATCATTCACTTCCAATCCATCTGGAAGGTGGGGATCAGAAAAGTAGCTTCAGGTGAAATGGCAAAGTCTTATCTATCCTTCCTCTCACAACGCTCCACAGCCCACACCTTTTGGAATGCCTTCCTTTTTCACGAAGCCCTCTGCCCAGCCACCTGAGGCAGCTCACTCGCTGTGTCTGGCCTCCTGTTCCTGCACTCTCCAGCTCCACCACTCACCTTTCCCATGGTGCCCCACTCACCCAGATTCAGCTGCCTCTAATCTCATTTCTTCCCATAGTCACCTCTGAAGTGTAGTGTCAAATATCACAGTAAACCCATCATTTCTCCATCTGTGTGACCTAGAGCAGTACACTTAATCTCTGGGTACATCGGTTTCCTCCCCTGCAAGGTGGAGTTAATACCGGTGCCTGCTTTACAGGCTTGTTGTGAATAAGTCTGTGGGTCAGAAGGTGCCACAAGGAGAGCACTCAGCACGATGTTGATCCATGGTCACATTCAGCAAGTGTCAGTTTCCATTCCTATCAAAGACCCTGTGGAACAAAGTGATGGTGCTCCCCCCACCTTTGGGGGTGTCAGCCTCTCCACTCCATCCCCCAACCTCCCAGTCTCCGTGGCTCTGCTTTTTCTTTTATATTATCAACACTTATGGGGTTTTTTTTGGTGGTTGTTTTTTTGTGAGATGGAGTCTCTCTCTGTCACCCAGGCTGGAGTATAGTGGTGTGATCTCGGCTCACTGCAACGTCTGCCTCCTGGGTTCAAGCGATTCTCCTGCCTCAGCCTCCTGAGTAGCTGGAATTAAGGCACCCACCACCACACCCGGCTAATTTTTGTATTTTTAGTAGAGACGGGGTTTCACCTTGTTGGCCAGGCTGATCTTGAACTCCTGACTTCAGGTGATCCGCCTGCCTCAGCCTCCCAAAGTGCTGGGATTACAGGAGTGAGCCACTGCACCCGGCCAACACTTATGGCCTTTACAAAAAATACTTCTGAGACTTTCATGAGTTGTCTCTAGATTGATTCTAAAATTGAAAACCAATAAATGCCACTTATGTGATGACAGCTATGTAAATATTATCACTATAAAATCAAGTAGTGTGCTATTGAGAGGTGACAATGTGCCAGCAGCCCTCACTCTCGGCAACCTCCTTGGCCTCGTCATCCACTCTGGCTGTGCTTGAGCCCTTCAGCCCGCCACTGCACTGTGGGAGCCTCTCTCTGGGCTGGCCGAGGCCAGGGCCCGCTCCCTCTGCTTGCAGGGAGGTGTGGAGGGAGAGGGTCAGGCAGGAACCTGGACTGCGCATGGGCTTACAGGCCAGTGCCAGTTCCGGCAGGCACGCGGGGGGCGCCAGGGCATAGGGGTGCAGGGGCGCAGGGCGGGGGCACAGTGGGGGGGCGCCCCCACTTGGAGCCACTGGCTGGGGCCGCCCCCTCAGGGCAGTGAGGGGCTTAGCACCTGGGCCAGCAGCTGCAGAAGGTGCACCAGGTCCCCCAGCAGTGCCGGCCTGCCGAGGCTGCACTCGAGTTCTCACAGGGCCTCGCCTGCCTCCCCGCAGGGCAGGTCTCCATACCTGCAGTGGAGTCCACTGGGTGAAGCCAGCTGCGCTCCTGAGTCTAGTGGGGACCTGGAGAGCTTTCATGTCTAGCTAAGGGATTGTAAATGCACCAATCAGCACTCTGTGTCTAGTGCAGGGTTTGTAAATACACCAATCAGCACTCTGTGTGTAGCTCAAGGTTTGTAAATACACTAATCAGTACTCTGTATCTAGCTAACCTAGTGGGGACTTCCAGAACTTTTCTAACATTCTGTGTCTAGCTCAGGGATTGTAAATGGACCGATCAGCATTCTGTCAAAACAGACCAATCAGCTCTCTGTAAATTGGACCAATCAGCAGGATGTGGGTGGGGCCAGATAAGGGAATAAAAGCAGGCTGCCCGGGCCAGCAGCAACCTGCTCGGGTTCCCTTCCACACTGTGGAAGCTTTGTTCTTTTGCTCTTTACCATAAAAATCTTGCTGCTGCTCACTCTTTGGGTCCATGCCACCTTTATGAGCTGTAACACTCACCACAAAGGTCTGCAGCTTCACTCCTGAAGCCAGCAAGACCACGAACCCACTGGGAAGAATGAACAACACCAGACGCGCTGCCTTTAAGAGCTGTAACACTCACCGTGAAGGTCTGCGGCTTCATTCCTGACAGCGAGACCACGTACCCACCAGAAGGAAGAAGCTCTAGACACATCTGAACGTCTAAAGGAACAAACTCCAGACTACCATCTTTAAGAACTGTAACACTCACCGCAAGGGTCTACAGCTTCATTCTTGAAGTCTGCAAGACCAAGAACCCACCAATTCCAGACACACTATGATCACACTTCCTTCTCCCCTACACTACACAAAAGAGACTGCACCAGCAACACGTCCAAATGCATTCTCCCTTTGTGTATGGTGGGATATAATGCTGATCCTAATGCACCAGAAACATCTTCTGAGCAAAGGACACCAACAGCTTTGTTCAAGGATGGTTGGATAACAGACAACCTTGGAACCTAGAGGTAGTGTCTCCCCTCTGGGACAGAGGGCAGATTTGTTTATAACAGTGATTTCCTCCCTTCAAAGAGCTACCTCTCCCAGACACATTCTAGGGTAATATAGCTGGACAGCCCTCCTTTTCCTCCCCTGAGATATTCCTGGGTAATGAAGCCAACATCTCTCCTTGGAAGGAGAAGAGGCAGCTTTGATGGCTATACCTATAGAAGATCAGGATCTCCCATCTGCATGTTACTCAACTGTGCACAAACCCGCTGTATGTGCAACATCTACCTAAGCCTGTTCCACGTTGTCCCCATGAGACCTGGGGGCAAAGGGGAGCAAGGCAAACATGGAGTCCACGGAGCCTGCTGTGCTATGAATAATAATCCAAGTCCCCCTGGGCTCATTTCTCCTTACTGGCTGAAGCTCTACAGTATGGTGAATCAAGCAACTTAACAGTTTCCGTGGTTGCTGCCATTTAAGGACTGCTTGACTCTTTTAATGGTTTACTGCAATTATTCAAAATCATTGTGCCACATTTTGGTTTTCTTTTTGACTTGTGCCTTTCTTGTATAATTTGTTGTTGTTGTTTCCTGGAATTTTTCCTTTGTTCTGTGGCTTGGTCTTATTCTCAGACTTTTCCAAGCCATTGATCACACAATTTTCTATCAAATTCCCCCCTCTTGCTTTTTCTAGATCATCCTCTGGTGGTCTCCATGCTCCTCTCCTTACATGGACTCTTTGCTCTGGAGGCCTTCTATATAGTTTTTATCTGGGAACTTTTCTTCTAGATTGAATGTACTATTTCCTAAAACTCATGTTAGTATTTGTTTTACTTTTTCATTTTGCTGAAATACATCTGCAAGTAACTCCCAAAGAAAAGGTGCTTTGTGCCTGTAAAGTCAATATTTTGAGTTTTTAATTATATAAAAATATTTTTATTCTTTTTTTTACCTTTGATGATTTAGATTGGTATAGAATTGAAATCAATTCTCTTCAGAAATTTGATGGCATTATTCCATTTTCTTATAGCATCAATGGCTGTTGATGAGATATCAAACGTCAGTATGATTCCTGTTCATTTGTAGGTAATCTTTTTGTCTCCTCCCTGAAGTCTTTTCATTTCCTATCTTTATACTTAATTCCCTGAATATCTAAATGAGGCATTTTAAAGTTTATTTTGTATAGATTTTTCACTTTGAATATTCATGTTCTTTCATTCTGGGAAATTTTCTTGTATTATATCAGTGATACTTTCCAGCCTCTTCTATCTGGAATTCTTGTTAGTCAGGATTTCAGCTCCTAGACTCATGTTACATAATTTTTCTTTCCTCATACTTAAAAAAATCTCATTACATTTTGTTCTTCATTATGAGAGACTAGCCTGAGTACATTTTCTACCAACTGAGTCATCAAGATCCTGGAAGGGAACAGATGGCACATGCGAAAGGTAAGTGAGGAAAATTTCACAAGGAAACAGTAGAGTTATGGTCAGTGCTAAAGAACCGACAAAGAATGGTGAAGTTCCCATAGATCAGCAACAGAGCAAAGCCATTATCACCCCTAAACCTGAAAGGGTCAAGAAAAAAGCAAAGTTATTGGAAAATGAGCTGCAGCCATGAATGAGGGACCATCTGGCAGGAATTGTGGCCACAGCAGAGAAAACCAACCATTGCCAAAACCACACTCAGCAGAGTACTGAAGATTCTCATTATTCATGGTAGCTATGTTCTATAAAGTCACCACAAACACTGAATCAGCAAATACTGCTTCTAGGAGAATGACGAGGTTAGGCTCCTGTAAACATCTGGTCACATTTTTGCCAATGTTTAATTCATAAACTTGTTTTATGTGTGTTTCTGTTTAAAGACATCTTATTTAATGTATGTTGTGGATTCATTAACATTAAACTCATGGCTAACAGCCCTTATCATGCATGTCTGAACAAAGGTTATCTAATCTGTGTTTTTTCCATAAGGCACATCACAGATTTCTAGCACTTAGGAACAATAGACAGCACTACACTTGGGGCATTTTAAACACTGAAATCACCAAAAACAATCAAACAAACAAAACACCCACAAAATATAAAAGTATGGCACTAAATAGACTGATAAAAGGACACTTGTTTATATTGTGAGAGCTTAAACAAGAAGGAAGAATATTGCCTGGTTCCACCTCAGCTGGGAAGTATGTATCCAGCAACTCAAATTTTTTGCCACTCTGTGCCTGTCTGTAAATGACAAAAGAAGCCCATGAGCACTGACTTTGGGGTGATGAATAAATTAGTGAATAGGTGAATTCACATATGTGGAATCCAAGAATAATAAAGATCGAGCATGCTTTCCTGCCCTCTAATCAACTGGCCTTTCTTTGGCCAAACTCAACCAGAAGTCAGAAGCAACAAAGCCCAGATAATGCAATTTGTACGAGTCAGTCTCCCAGGCACACAGTAGGGTAGAAAAGAACAGAGAATACATCTGGAGGGAAAAACAGAAAATCCAATCCTACCTTACTATTGAATTTCAAAATTGGCAGTTATATTTTTCACTTCCAGGAGATCTTCCATTCTGTTTTTTTGTTTGTTTGTTGTTTATTTTTGGTTTTTTTTTTTTGACATTTTGCACACAGACAAATATCCTCTCAAATTTCTCTGAAGATAACTAAAGTTATTTTTTACTGTGGTATGCCTTTTTGTACATGTTTTAATTCTCTTTAGTTACCTGTATTATTTCTGATTCCTGCAAAGTTTTTTGTTTTTGTTTTGTTTTGTTTTGTTTTTTTGAGATGGAGTATCCCTGTGTCACCCAGGCTGGAGTGCAGTGGCACAATCTTGGCTCACTGCAACCTCTGCTTCCCAGGTTCAAGCGATTCCCCTGCTTCAGCCTCCTGAGTAGCCGAGATTACAGGCATGCATGACCACGTGTGGCTAATTTTTTATAATTTTAGTAGAGGCAGGGTTTCACCATGTTGGTCAGGCTGATCTCAAATTCCTGACCTCAAATGATCTGCCTGTCTTGGCCTCCCAAAGTGCTGGGATTATAGGTGTGAGCCACCACACCAGGCCTCCTCCAAGAGTTTTTTAATCAGTAAATATAGGTGTCTTAGTCTGTTTTGTGTTGCTATAACAGAAAACCTGACACTGAGTAATTTATAAAGAGGTTTATTTAGCACATCATTCTGCAGTCTGAGAAGTTCAAGGGGAATGGCCCTAGTATCTACTCAGCTTCTGGTGAGGGCCAGCGAGCTACATCAAAACATGGCAGAGAAGGCCAAAGGGGAAGTGAACACATGCAAGGAACTCATGGGAACCAGATCGTTCCTGGGAGAACTCACTCCAATGAGAGACACCATTTATCTATTAATTAAGGATCTGTCCCCATGACGCAAACACCTCCCATTGGGCCCCACCTCCAAACACTGCCAGCTGGCACTTAAACTTCCACGTGAGTTTTAGTGGAGACAGACGAAATCCAAACCATAGCAATAGGTATTTCTTATCCATATCATATTCTCTCCTCAACTGTATGACCATATTTGTAATATTTATTTACTTACTTGAGACAGGGTCTCACTCTATTGCCCAGGCTGGAATGCAGTGGTGTGCTCATGGCTCACAGTAACCTCAATCTACCTGTGATGAAGGGATCCTCCCATGTCAGCCCCCCAAGTAGCTGGGACTACACGTGTACCCCACCACACCTGGCTAATTTTTGTATTTTTTGTAAAGATAGGATCTTGCCATATTGCCCATGCTGACCTCAAACTTCTGGCTCAAGGCACCCACTGGCTCAACCTCCCAAAGTGCTGGGATTACAGGTGTGAGCTACCATGCCCAGCCTGGCCGTATTTTTTTAATTGAGGTAATAGAAAAGGTAAAGATAGGGCCTATTGACAAGTAGGCTTTACTCCAAACTGGGGCTTCTCAGCCTTGACACTGCTGATGCTTAGGCCTAAGTCTTTGTTATAGGGCTGGTCTGTGCACAGTAGGATGTTTAATAGCATCCCCATCCTCAACCAACTGTATGCAAACAGCCCCACCCCCCTTGTGGTGACTATCAAAAATGTCTCCAGATATTACCAAATGTCTACTTAGGGCTAAAATTACCCCATGGTTGAAAACCATCATCTCATCATCCTACTTGAGAATTACAGAAATCCAGGCCAGCTGCGGTGGCTCTCGCTTGTAATCCCAGCACTTTGGGAGGCTGAGGCGAGTGGATCATGAGGTCAGGGGTTCAAGACCAGCCTGGTCAACACAATGAAACCCCATCTCTACTAAAAATACAAAAATTAGTCAGGCATGGTGGCATGTACCTATAACCCCAGCTACTAGGGAGGCTGAGGTAGGAGAATCACTTGAACCGGGAGGCCAAGGTTGCAGTGAGCTGAAATCTCGCCACTGCACCCCTGCCTGAGTGACAGCATGAAACTCCGTCTCAAAAAAAAAAAAGAAAAGAAATCCAAATACTCAGGTTCCACTCCAGATGTCCTGAATCCCCTAAAACTTCTTGCAGGTGGAGCTCAGCAATCTATTTTAACAACACTCCTGGTAATTCTGAAGTACACAAATGCTGGACAATGACCACTCTACAGTAAGAAGGTGAAATACTTTCCATTTTACTGGCACACTAGAACATAAAAAAAAAGAGCATGATATTTTTCACCTCCCAAGAACTGAGCGCATAGCCTGGACTCTCCATTATCAGCCCTGCTTCCTGCTCCCATCCTTACATATTTTAGTCTTCAAGTCAGGAGTCTGCACTAACTTCCACCAGGCTGATCACCCCCTCTATGGCTCACCCATACTCCAGTATTCTAGTGTGCCGCTCCCCACTCCACCGGTCAACACTCTCCCTCTCACTGTGCGTTTCCAAGAAAACTGATGAAACCTCCCATCCCATTGCTTCCCTCTCATTCTCGCTGTTTTGTCAGTTTCTACCTTTCTTATCCCTGTACTATAATTTGCTAAACTGTGAATAGGGGGAATAGCATCGTGACTAAGAGTTTGGCTCCTGGCGTCAGACTCCCTGGGTTCCTATTCTAGGTCTGTCACTTCCTAGCTGTGTTTGTCTGGGCAAGTCACTTGACATTTCTCTGCCTCAGTTTCTTCATCCATAAAACTGGGATAATGGTCCTTACCCCACAGGATAGTTGGAAAGATTAATGAGTTAGTGTATGTAAAAAGAAAGATTTGCCATTAAATATGAAGAATTGGCTGAGAGCAGTGGCTTATCCTTGTAATTCCAGCACTTTGGGAGGCCAAGGTGGGTGGATCACCTGAGTTCAGGAGTTCATGAACAGCCTAGCCAACATGGCAAAACCCCGTCTCTACTAAAACTACAAAAATTATCTGGGCATGGTGGCAGGCACCTGTAATCCCAGCTACACAGGAGGCTGAGGCAGGGAGAATTGCTTGAAGCCAAGAGGCAGAGGTTGCAGTGAGCCAAGATCGCGCCTCTGCACTCCAGCGTGGGCAACAGAGTGAGATTCTGCCAAATAAATAAATACATACATACATACATAAATACATAAATAAATGGATGGAACTGAACACATGCATTTACCTCTAATCCCTCCCACAACCTGACTAAGATTTTAAGAGACAGAAAAACAGAGAACTGGAGTTGAGATCATTCTGGAGGCTGAAAAGCAGCAGGAAGGTCAGAGAAGCAGCCCACATGGCACTGGAGAATCCCCTAAAGACTCAGGAATTGTTGGCACCAGGTACCTCTTCAAAACACAGGCAGAGTAAGTTTACCTATTGAATGTGAAGCTTGATTTCTGCATTGCAAACCCTCCCCACCCCCAGATTTCTTCCCTGACTCAGCTCCCAGAAGGTTAGCAGCCAGGCTCATACTCTTCCAGCCAGAGAGTTGGAAAGAAAATTTTCCAAAGTTAGAGACCTGAATTTCCAGATACATAAGTCCATCTTATGGTCTGCAAAATACATGAAAGTGATCCACATAGAGGTACCTCATGTTTCAGAACAGCAAGGCCAAAGAGTAAGTCCTTCAAGTTTCCAGATAGGGAAAAAAAATAGGGCACACAGTCACCCAGAGACAGGAATCTGCATAGCTTCAGATTTCTCAAAAGCAACACTGAGTGCACTGCCTTCGAATGTTGGAGGGAAAATGATTTCCAACCCGGAACCATGCTACAGCTTGGATGTCTGTCCCTTCCAAATCGAATGCTGGAGACTGATCCAGTGTTGGAGGTGAGGCCTAACGGGAGGTGTTTGGGTCATGGATCGTCCCTCATGAGTAGATTAATCCCCTCCAGGAGGTGGGTGGGCGTGAGTTCTCGTTCTATCAATTCCCATGAGAGCTGCTGGCTAAAAGGAGCCTGGCACCTCCCCTCCGTCTCTCTCTTGCTTCCTGTCTTGCCTTGTGATCTGCACACACCGGCTCCCCTTCACCTTCTTCCATGAAATGGAGGCAGCTTCTGCCCTTACTGGATGCAGAGGCCCAGTCTTGAACTTTTCCAGACATGAGAACCATGAGCCAAATACACCTTCTTTATAAATTACCCAGTCTCAGATATTCCTTTATAACAACACAAAACAGATAAGACAAACCATATGTCGGTTGAATTACCATGTGAGAGTACACTAAGAACATTTCCAGGTTTGTAGAATCTCAATCCAAATTAGATCTACCATTCTTCTACTGTCAACATTCCCGTTTGCTTGCCTTTAAGTGGGGAGAAGGCAGTAAGGTGGTACATGCTCCCCTAGAACAGAGATTCCCACGTTGCATGTCCTGCAGAGTGCCCGTGCCCCGCAATTCCTCTCTGTGAACCAAGGGAGGGTGGGGAGGTCCCTGCCCCTCCCCGCCCTCCCCCCCTCGCCCACCGCCATTCCTCTCTGTGGAAGGACAGAGGGTAAGGAGGCCCCACCCCACACCTCCTCTCCATGGGATGAGGGAGGGTGGGGACCAGGCCTTCTCCATGTCTTGCTGATTCAGGTGTTGTACATTTCACCCTTCCCGGTAAACAGGTAGAGGAGGAAAACTTTTTTCTCTGTACTTCTAGGTTCTCCGGCTGGGGCTCTGGAAATTAAACTGGCAAAAGATAGACTAACCAGAAGAAAGCACAGTGTATTCATATATACAGCGTGTATCCATGCGGGAAAATGTAGTGACTGGTAATTGGAAGGGATGATTAGAACCTAAGGTTGTACAGCATCTTAACAAAGAACAGTAAATTTGTAGAGAAATGACAACACTAAGGGGTTTAGGCTTTTAGGGACAGCACACTGTGGGAAGGTAAATGTACAGAAGAAGCTAATGGAAGATACGGGTTATTTTAGGAATGTTTGTTGTATAGATTCCTTTGCGCTGTCTTGAAGCAAATAAGTCTAAGCCTACTTTTACCAAGCAGGGGGAAGCAGAGAGTGCTTTTTTTGGCATCTGCTGTTCCTCAGTTGTCTTCAGCTCAAAATAATCCTTATGCCAGAATGGCATATTTTGGGGTGATGTATTCTGATCCCCTACACTAGGGGTTCCCAATCCTCAGGGTCATGGTCTGTTAGGAACTGGGCTGCATAGTAGATGAGGAGGGTACGAGAGAGCATTACCACCTGAGCTCCGCCTCCTCTCAGAACAGTGGCAGCATTAGATTCTCATAGGAGCGCAAACCCTATTGTGAACTGCGCATGCGAGGGATCTAGGTTGCGTGCTCCTTATGAGAATCGAACTAATGCCTAATGATCTGAGGTGGAGCAATTTCATGCCAAAACCAACCCCCCTCCCTTGTCTGTGGGAAAACTGTCTTCCATGAAACTGGTCCCTGGTGCCAGCCAAAAAGATGGGGGACTGCTGCCCCACAGTATGATGAAAGAATTTGTTCCAAGTCCTATGTCCTTCAGGTGACATCCCAAGCTTAATAAGAATAGCCCATAAGCTTGAATTAAACTTCCTACCTTGGTTAAGGAGTTGGGAGGGGAGGAAGAGAGTGCGTGATGATCTCTCTGGTTAATTTCCCTTTTTTGTAAAATGTGAACAACCGTATCTATTTTTCCAGGACTCTCTGAAAATCAGAGATAACATATATTCAGGACTTAGTAGATTAGTTTGCTTATGTTGAAGACAATCATAACTATTTTATTACTTAATTACTTCTGTTTGCCCTTCTTAAAATACAGCAGCCAGGTGTTACCTGAGTGGTACCAAATACAGAATCTGGACTCTCCACTCTGATTAATGCTGACTGTGACTGGTGTGGCCTTCTCCAGCTGCTAACTCAGGGTGGACTGGAATAAGCTAAAATACCTGATGTTTTTTCTCTTTCCTTTATTTAGTAAAATTTAAGTGCTAAACGATTTATTTCTATTGAAATTCACTTTACTGGTTTCAGTTCAGCATGATAGCCTATTGAAATCATTTGGATTAAGACTTTCTTCTATAATATTAGGTCTGTCTTCCCACTTTTATCTCATAAGCCCACATTTGACAGTCACTTCTTCTACATCTGTATCGAAATCATTAATAGGAATATTAGGACCAAAGGCAAGGCTATCCGCCTCTCCACTAGTGACATCACTGCTAGTAGAAGACAGTTCCCTTCTCAGAGTTACAATTTTTTACCTATCCTCACATTTCAAAATGTGGAAAAATTATGTGATTTTATTTTTATTTTTTTTTTTTATTTATTTTTTTTTTTTGTTGAGATGGAGTCTCACTCTGTCGCCTGGACTAGAGTGTAGTGGTGCAATTTCAGCTCACTGCAACCTCTACCTACTGGGTTCAAGCGATTCTCCTGCCTCAGCTTCCCAAGTAGCTGGGATTACAGGCACCTGCCATCACAACCAGCTAATTTTTGTGTTTTAGTAAAAGCAGGGTTTCACCGTGTTGGTTAGGCTGGTCTTGAACTCCTGACCTCAGGTGATCCACCCACCTCAACCTCCCAAAGTGCTGGGATTACAGGCATGAGCCATCGTGCCTGGCCAAAAATTACATGATTATTATATAGAAAAAGTAAATTGAAAAAAACCTCTCATTTCATTGATAAATAGCTGTAACATTTTCGTTTTGAAAATGTCTGGATCTTGATAAATCTTGATAAATAACTGTGACATTTTCCAGTTTTGGAAAGGTATGGATCAACACTCCTAAGCGTGAAAACATCACAATACCCCCATATGGATTTAAAATAAACATAAGACTAAGCCACAAAAATCTATTGTTTTGCAAAATGACACACAGCACACAGGAATGCCAAAATTGTTTTAAAGGCTTTCCCCTAGATGTTTCTCATCTGGGTTGTGAATGGGTTTGATGGCGGTAATGGTGGTTTTCGTTATTGTTATTTTTACTGCCGCGGTATTGGTGCCCCAAGCGTGACTAGACAGCATTTTGTTACCCAACAGCATTGCTGAACCAACTATAAAAATCATCAGGCCAGTGAAAATGGCTCTTATTTGAAAATTCATAAAAATACAGAGTTAGAAGGAACATTAGATATAATCTAATCCAAACTCCTGTCATGAGAAAGAAATTCCCGATGCTTTAACATTTCCAGGGAAGATTGTTCACATCCACAATCTAATTCTCAGCTCCACACTGCCAGGCATCCCAGCCCACAGCAGTCCGCCTTCTCCCCGGATTTCTGGCCGTTTGTCCACAACTCTACACAGCTGAGAGCAGCAGTGGACACAACTCCACTCCCTGCCCAGAGGTGAATGCTGATTACTCAAACCCCTTCTCCTCCAGGAAAACTGCTGAAAAAGATTCCTTATACCACTCAGATGCCTCTTAGGATACCTGGATCCTAAGAAAGATGCAATGAAAGACAACTGTGGAGACTGTCATGGTTGGATGTGAGGTCACCACTATGTGAAATCTCTCCTACAGATCAGACTACATTTCCTTGTTAACCAGTTTGAGTCAGTTTTTCTGTTTCATGCAGTCAAAATAATCCTACCAAATATAGGAGGGCATCTGAGTTCCATTAAACACCTGAGGAGCTGAGGCTCAAAGATAAGTTACTTCCCAAACTAGCACAGGAGCAGAGCCAGCACTAAAAGCCCCCAACAAGTATTTTAATTCATTCTACTACACCCCAGAGCATGGGGGCTGAGACTTGAGCCACCCCCTACAATGGCTCCTCCGTGTGTTCAACTCACGTTTTATTTCTTGAAACCCAAAGGGCACCTGGTCCTCACCTGCCTCAAGGCAAGGCACTGGGGAAGATGGTCAAAGAGATGTTGTTCTCATTCACAACAGAATCATTCCTTCGTGGACTTGCCGGGCCTGCTACTTGGAGCAACCTCAAGGCTGCAGTTCAACAAGCATCTGTTAAATATAGGTAGATAATTAGCAAGTTAGTCGCCAGCTGCTACCTGGAGTTTGGACACAGAAAAGATTCAAAGGCAGCTGAGATTGCCTTCAGCACCAACTTTAGAGTCCTGGCTTGCAAGTTGGAACCTTTGCTTCCTCCTAGAGCTGGAATATTCGAGTGTAAAGACATCTCAGAGGGGATCTTGTCCAACAGCATCATTTCACAGGTGACATGAGTGAGCCCTGATTGGCTAATGCCAGACAGCAGGTTAGCTGTGGAGCTGGGGCTACAACTCAGTTCCCTGGCCGGGCTCGCAACAAGGCATTTCCCAGAGCAATCCGCAATGTGGATGGTAACACCTGAAACTTTTTAATGACCTATAATTCTTAAACGCAAATGCACTTTGCTTATACCGATACGGCTCAGATGAGTGGAGGAACACCAGGGTTCTTGGTCCTTGCACTGGTTTAGATAAAATGACACAGACACACGTGGAGTGGTTTTAAGGAATGGAGAGTTTAGTAGGCAAGAAAGAAGGGAGAAGAAAGAAGCTCCCCTGGACAGAGACAAAGGAAGGGAGCTCCAAAGCCAAGACAGGAAACCCAAGTGCTGCGGATACCAGCCAGTTATATGAGGAGTTTGGAGGCGTGTCTGATTTGCATAGGACTCAGAGGATTGGTTTGACCAGGCATGTCATTCATGTGGCCACAAAAAAACTGGCCCTCTCACCCTAGTCTTTTAATATGCAAATACAGGGTGCCATGATGTTCTACACACGTGGTGATATATGGGGGCGGCCATGCTGCCAGAAGCATATGGGGGGCAGAGGAAGAGGACAAGGGGGGATTCCCCATGTTAGGGTGACCCAGTCTCTAATGGCTTGCATTTGCATATCAAAGGTTACCAGCCAGGCTCTAAGAGCCTAGGCTTTCCTGCTAGACAAGAAACTTTTCTGGAGCTGCTTTAAAAGAGACAGACATGGTGGCTCACACCTGTAATCCCAGCACTTTGGGTGGCCGAGGCGGGAGGATCACGAGGTCAGGAGATTGAGACCATCCTGCCTAACACAGTGAAACCCCATCTCTACTAAAAATACAAAAACTTAACCGAGTGTGGTGGGCGGGGGGGGGGGGGGGGGGGGCTGTAATTCCAGCTACTCAGGAGGCTGAGGCAGGAGAATTGCTTGAATCCAGGAGGCGAAGGTTGCAGCGAGCTGAGATTGCATTCTAGCCCAGGGGACGGTGCTAGACTCCATCTCAAAAAAAAAAGAGAGAAACTTTCCAAGGACCCCTTTTCCTCTCTATCTGCCTAAAATAATTTCTTAATAACTCCTATAACAATTCCATGGAGTTCCTGGTTTTGGTCTGAACTGTGCTCACCCAGGATTCGTGCATGTCTTGAGGACCCATAGAATGGGAGCTTGAGGGCCTTATTACATAAGGAACCCAGGTGGCCTCAGGGAGTGAGCCATCCTGAAAGGGGACAAGCCAGTTGCACATGCTTGAACCAACCACATCAGGGGCTCACATTCTAATGCCAAGTGTGTGTGGAGTGCTTGCATTTTTTGTCTCTATCTTTACAATTAACCTGGGAGGCAGCAACTATTAGTACCCTGTTTTATTCATAAGGAAACCATGACTTTCAGAAGTTGCAGAACTTCCCCCAAAGTCACACAACTAATAAGTTACAGAGCCAGGTCTCCGCAGGCTCCAGCAGAGCCTGGTCTGTCAGTGACAACTGCTCAAGCAGTTACCCGCTATGCTAAATTGCCCCCAAAGAAGTAACAGCTGACATATGCCTGTTTCTAATTTGTGCAAAGAACAGTTTTAAGGACCCTCTACAAAGTAATTTGCTTAACCCTGGTAACCTCCTGTATCAATTTCCTAGCACTGTTGTAACAAATTACCACAAACTGGGTGGCTTAAAACAACAGAAATTTGTTCTATCAGAGTTCAGGGGGCCAGAAGTTGGAAATCAAGGTGTTGACAGAGCCATGCTCCTTTCAAATCTTCTTGGGGAAAATCCTCCTTGCCTTTTTCAGGTTCTGGTAGCTCATTAGCAAGACAGTGGAAGCATAAAGTAGCACCACTTAGGTCCAATATGATAGAATGTGACACAGAAATGTTGGTCAGAGTTCAACACATCTACCTTGGAGGCTGTAACCCATCAAAGGCTCCAGCTATGTCAGAAGCTAGGACCTACTCCCAATATTCTGACTCCCAATATTCTAGATGCCAGGAGCATCTTCAGCGGAGCAATGCACCTGCCTACATGAGCCAGCGGACAGCACCCAGGCCCAGCACCTCCACAGGACCCTTCAAGAGCTGAGGCCTCAGAGTTGACGACACTATACAAGATGGAATTAGAATCAGAGACAATAGCCAGAGACAGAGAAAACAGTAGGCACTATATGGGGGTGGAATCCTAAGAGGAAACCTCTACTGGCATTTGAAGTGTGTCAGGCTTTGTGCTAAAATAAACACTTTGCTTCTGTTGTCTCGCTTTATCCTCACAAGACTTCCATGACAAACGAGGAAACTGAGGCACGGAGATTTTAATAACCTGCCCAAGGCCAAGTCTAGGTGGTCTAGCTCTGGAGCCCACTGCATCACACAAAGACCTGTGACCACCAGCACATGGAAGACAACCTCCCTCTCTGTTCCATTTAATCTCACAATTATATAAATGTTTTCAGAAAAGCGTGGGCAATTTCATCAGTAGAGGCTCAATAACACCTGGAAATGTATTCGTCAATTGTTAATTCTCCTACAACCTAGTTTCCTGTGCGTGTAGAGTTCCTGTTCAAAATTGTATTTGTTGACATCAAAGGTTTGTTTATTTGTACAACTCTGATTGACAATATTCTGTTTCTAAATAAAGAGAAACATTCTGAAATTCTGCGACCAAACATTGAATTACTAGGAAACAGTAATTTCAGCATTAAGCCACTAGATGGCACATTCTCACAGTGTGAGGCACAGACACAATATTGAACAAATAAATTACCATCAACAGAACATTTTTTAAAATAGGTTCCAAATCAAATACTAGCATCATATGTAATCAAGAAATTGTTTGTGAGAGTAACTATTCCTTAGGGAATAAAATGATAGGATAAAAATGTGACTCCCATCTACTCCCAAGCCTTAGCCCCCTAACGATCAATAAAAATTAGTAAGACCAGGAGGATTTATAGAGAAAAGGAAATAGGTTATCTATGTGCTTCCAGCTGAGCCTTAACTACCAATCTCCTTGGATAGGAGAGAGGGAGGCTTCTGATATTTCTACAGCTGCAACTGACAGGCTCTATCATAGAAACTGACCACCTGGGAACCTGTGGCACCCGGCTCATCCTCAGGTCAGGTTTTTACCATGAGGTGGCAGCCAGCAGGCATTGATTTATGGTGGTAGAAGGGGCATGTGCATGGAAACCTGGGTTTGGGCAAGTCACCTGGGTTTGGCCAGGTTACTTCACCTTTCTGAGTCGCAGGGTCCTCACCTATATTTATAACCTATTTGATGAAATATATATGGTAACTATGTGAGGTGATGAATATACTAATTTGATTGTAATCATTTCACAATATCTATCAAATCATCACATTGTACACTTTAAAATATATAAATTGTATCTGTCAATTATACTTCAGTGAAGCTGAAATATATATAAGTATAAAATATATATAATATACATATATCATCTATTTGGGAGAGTTACAGTAATGGTTGGGAATAATGACTTTAAAGCACCTCCCACATTCAACAGTTGTCAGATCATTCTTTATAGCTGTTACATCTGTGTCACTTTGGGAAAGTCACTTCACCTCTTAGAGTCTCGGACTCTTCGTCTGTGAAATAGAGACGGTTCTCACCACTCTCGGTCTTCAAGCCATGACTCCTACATTTTATCTTCGTTCCTTCCCTGATTTGTTTTTCTCAATAGCTCTTAATGCCACCAGACATAATTTTGATTCATTTGTTTGTTTCTTGAATCTTTCAGCATACAAAAATGCAAGCACCATGAGGGAGGGCTTACCCTCCATCTGGTTCACTGCTGTGGCCCAGCATCCAGGACAGGGCCCGCATACAGCAGGCACGCATAAATATCTGTGCCAGGAATAAATGAATAGTGCTACCTCAGACAGTTGCTGCAGACTTAGATGAGGATACTTTAGCAGAGTTTAGCAGAACATCTGGCCCACAGTAGACGTTCAGTGAGCGGTAGGTAGTAGTTAGTATGATTACCTGTGGGTTTTTTTTGTTTTTGTTTTTTTGTTTTTTTTTTTTTGAGACAGAGTCTCGATCTGTTGCCCAGGCTGGAGTGCAGTGGCGTGATCTTGGCTCACTGCAACCTCTGCCCCCTGGGTTCAAGCGATTCTCCCGCCTCAGCCTCCTGAATAACTGGGATTACAGGTGCCTGTCACCACACCCGGCTACTTTTTGTATTTTTAGTATGTTGGTCAGGCTGGTCTTGAACTCCTGACCTCAGGTGATCCACTCACCTCAGCCTCCCAAAGTGCTGGGATGACAGGCGTGAGCCACTGCGCCCAGCCATGATTGCTTGTGAGCCTTTATGCATACAAGTGCAGAATCTCTCAAAACCCCAGTTACTGTAGTTCCAAGTGGAACACAGGCTTGCTATCCGGATCAGTTGAGAAGACATATGCAACTCTTAGCCCAACACCTGGCACACGTCCATCTGTCAAGGCTCTGGTAACAGAATCAAGGCTGTAGAAGTTGGCAGCACTCATTTCTCCTACGTGAGGAGCTCACAGAATACACTGTCTTCATTTCCCAGGTCTGCAGAAACAAATTACCACAAATGTGGTGACTTGAATCCACAGAAATTCATTCTCTCACAATTTTGGAGATCAGAAGTCTGCAATCAGGATGTTGGCAGAGCCACAGTCCTTTCAAAGCTACTAGGAGAGGCTGCGCTTCCTTGCCTCTTCTGGCGTCTGGTGGCTCCAGGCCTTCCTGGAACTGGGCAGCATCACTCTAATCTCTGCCTCCATCTTCACATGACCTTCTGTGTCTCTTCGCATTGTGTCTCCTGTGATAATTGTCAGTGGATTGAAGACCCACCCTAATAATCCAGGATGATCTCATCTCAAGAACCTTAATTGAATTGCATTTGCAAAAACTGTATCCAAATAAGGTCACATTCTCTGTCTCAGAGACAGAGACACAGACAGGGACTCTAACTTCTGCCTTCACCAAGGTCTCTGACCTACAAATGGGCTGCATTCCAAAGGACATTTTGTCATTCAAAATGTGTTTTCCCAAAGAAACAATGTCATAAATGGAGGCTAAGTTCTCAGGCGCGTCAATCTACAACAGTTTCTATGACCATAATACAGATAAAATTGCATACAAGTGAATTTCTAAATCATAGTGAATATTGGCCTGGCACGGTGGCTCACACCTGTAATCCCAGCACTTTGGGAGACTGAGGCAGGCGGATCACCTGAGGTGGGGAGTTCAAGACCAGCCTGACCAATATGGAGAACCCCTGTCTCTACTAAAAATACAAAAAATTAGCCGGATGTGGTGATGCATGCCTGTAATCCCAGCTACTTGGGAGGCTGAGGCAGGAAAATCGCTTGAACCTGGGAGGCAGAGGTTGTGGTGAGCCGAGATTGCGCCATTGCACTCCAGCCTGGCAACAAGAGCGAAACTCTATCTCGAAAAAAAAAAAAGAAAAGAAAAAACATAATGAATATCATCACGTCCAATAATTGATATTAAAAATGACAAAGTTGGCCAGGCGCGGTGGCTCAAGCCTGTAATCCCAGCACTTTGGGAGGCCAAGACGGGCGAATCACGAGGTCAGGAGATCAAGACCATCCTGGCTAACACGGTGAAACCCCGTCTCTACTAAAAAAATACAAAAAATTAGCCGGGCGAGGTGGCGGGCGCCTGTAGTCCCAGCTACTCGGGAGGCTGAGGCAGGACAATGGCCTAAACCCGGGAGGCGGAGCTTGCAGTGAGCTGAGATCTGGCCACTGCACTCCAGCCTGGGCGACAGAGCGAGACTCTGTCTCAAAAAAAAAAAAAAAAAAAAAAAAGACAAAGTTAAATAGATCATTTTGTGTCTTAAATGCTAGTGCACACTTACTTAGAGGGAGATAAGGCGGCAGATGAAATTTTTGATGGAGATGCTAAGGGGCCTTCAAAGGATGAGGTCGTGATCTTTGTTTCATTTAATTTCCTATTTTAGGAGTTTCTTTTTTTTAGTGAGGCTCTAGGACCAGTGGCACTCTTACACCTGCAAGTTGGTTATGAATCAAGTTGGCAGAAGGAAGAAACAAGGAGAGATTTTTCTGAAAGAACCCATTAAATTCCTCTATGCAAAACAGTAGCCTATAAAGATTCTTAAATTTTCTGCATAGACAATGCTATCAATTGCTCATAATGACAGTTCTGTTACTTCCTTTCTGACTCTTACATGTTTCATTTCATCTTTCTGTCTTACTGGGCTTGGTAGGCCCCTCAGTACAGTGTTGAACCACAGTGATGATAGTAAATATCCTTTTTTTTCTTTTTGAGATGGAGTTTCGCTCTCTCGCCCAGGCTGGAATGCAGTGGTGCGATCTTAGTTCACTGCAACTTCTGCCTTCTGAGTTCAAGCAATTCTCCTGCCTCAGCCTCCCAAGTAACTGGGATTACAGACACGTGCCACCATGCCCAGCTAATTTTGTATTTTCAGTAGAGACAGGGTTTCACCATGTTGGCTGGTCTCGAACTCCTGACCTCAAGTGATCCGCCCACCTCAGCCTCCCAAAGTGCTGGGATTGCAGGCGTGAGCCACTGTGCCTGGCCATGAATATCCTATCTTGATCCTGATTTTAAAGGAGATGCTGTTAATACTATGTCAGTAACTATGAAGTCTGCTGTCTTTTTGTTTGTTTTTGTCAATGCCCTTCATCATAATAAAGAATTTCTCCTAAAATCCAGGAAGGCTAAGAGTTTTACTCTAGTTTTTGTTTTTTAATAGTAGATATTGAACTTTTTTAACTTTTGAAATAACTATAGGCTCCGATTCCATATACCCTTCAATGAGTTTCCCTCAATGGGATCATCTCGCATCACTATAGTACAAAAACACAACCAGGAAACTGACATGAACACAATCCATGGATCTTATTCAGATTTCACCAGTTTTACTAACACTCTTCTGTGTGTGTATATTTAATTCTCTGCAATTTTATCACCTGCGTAGATTCACATAACCACTACCACAGTCAAGACACCTTTCAGTCGGGAGGATCCCAGGTGCTTCTGTAGCCATAACCACCTCCCTCCTCCCCCGCCCCAACCTCTGGCAATCATTAATTTCTTCTGAATCTCTATAATGTTGTCATTTCCAGAATGTTATATAAACAGAATCATAGAGTATGTACCTTTGGGGATTGGCTTTTTTTTTTTTTTTCGTTCAGAATAATTCCCTTGTGATCTATTCCGGTTGCTGCTCGTGTCAAGAGTTTGTTTCTTTTTATTGCTGAATAGTGTTCCATGCTATGGATATATTAATCCCATAGTGTGTTTACCATACATGCATTAAGAGACATTTGTGTTGTTTCCAGTTTGGGACTGTTATGATTAAAGCCTGCTTTGAACACGCATGTAAAGTTTTTGTGTGAACATGAGTTTTCATTTTTCTGAGAAAAAAAGCCCAAGAGTGCAATTGTCCGTGGCTCTATGGTGAGCACATGGTTAGTATTGTAAAACACTGACAAACTGTTTTCCAGAGTGGCTGTACCATTTTACATTCCTACTAGCAATATATGAAATGATCCACTTTCTCCACATCCTCACCATCATTTGGCATTATCACTCTTTTTTAAGCCATTATGATAGGTGTGGAGTAAAATTTCACTATGGTTTAGTTTGCATTTCCCCAATGGCTGATGGTGTCGAAGATTATTTCATGCACTTATCTGTCATCTGTATATGTTCTTCAGTGAAATGTCTGTTCATGTCTTTTGCCCATTTTCTTACTGGATTGCTTGGGGTTTTTGGGTTTTTTTGTTTTTTCTTTTTAACCGTTGAGTTTTGAGAATTCTTCATATATTCTAGATACAAGTCCTTTGTCTGATATGTCATCTGTAAATATCTTCTCCAAGTCCATAGACTTTTCATCTTCTTCACTGGGTCTTTCGCACTGCAATCGTCTTTAATTTCGATGAGGTCTAGTTTATCAATTTAATCTTTTATGGATTATGCTTTTGGTGTCGAGTCTAAGAATTCTTTGCCTAGATCTAGTTCCCAAAAATTGTCTGCTATAATTTTTTCCCAAAATTTTTAAGTTTTATATTTTACATTAAGTCTTTTATCCATTTTGAGTTAATGTTTGCATAAGCTGAGAGACTTACATAAGGTATGAGACTTTTTTTTGGCTATGAATGTCAAATGGATCCAGCACCATTTATTGAAAGACTATCCTTCCTCCATTGAATTGCTTTTGCATTTTTGTCAAAAATCAATTGGTCATATTTGTGTGGGTCTTTTTGTGAGTTATCTGTTCTGGTCCATTGATATATATCTATCCCTCTGCCAATACTACACTGTCTTGGTTACTGTAGCAATATAGTAAGCCTTGACATTGCGTACAGTGATTCCTTCCTTCCACTTTATTCTTCTTGCACAAGATTGCTTAGGGCCTGTGCCTTTCCACAAGCTTATCTACAAAGATTCTCTCTGGGATTCTGATAGAAACTGCATTAAACTTACAGACCAGTTTGGGGAGAATTAACACTTTTTTTTTTTTTTTCTGTCGCCATGCTGGAATGCAATGGTGCAATCTCAGCTCACTGCAATGTCCGACTCCCTGGTTCAAGTGATTCTCCTGCCTCAGTCTCCTGAGCAGCTGGGATTACAGGTACACCCTACCACACCCAGCTAATTTTTGTACTTTTAGTAGAAACGGGGTTCCACCATGTTGACCAGGCTGGCCTCGATCTCCTGACCTTGTGATCCACCCGTCACACCTTCCCAAAGTGCTGTGATTACAGGAGTAAGCCACCACAGCCACCTGAGAATTGACATCTTTACTATGTTGAGTCTTCTAATCCAAATAGATGTTGAATTTTCTCAAATGCTTTTTTATATACTGAGATGATCATATATCATTTCTTTTTTAGTATTTTGATATAATGAGTAAAATTTTTATATTGCCAAACATTCAACCAACCTTGTGTTTGTTTGTGTTTACATTTGTGAATGCATGTATCTGTACATGATTGCTACATTGCTGGATTAGGTATACTAAAATTTTATTTAGAATTGGGTTCTAAATCAATGACTGATTTTTCTCTTTCATATTGTTCTTGTAGTTTTGGTTTAAAATTATATTAGCCTCAGAAAATGAGTTATTGTTTTCTTTCTATTTTTTAGGAGAGTTTCTTTACAAGTAAAATATTTCTTCTTTAAAGTTTTATTAGAACACCTCTGTTTGGTGTGGTGTTTCTCTTGCAGGCAAATTATTAACTACTTACTGATTCAAGTTCCTTCATCTTAAATTCATTGGATATATATTTTTCTAGGTCCATGTCCATTTACTCTGAGTTTTCAAATATGTTAGCAAAAGTTGTTTGTGATATTCTCTTATCTTTGTAAACAGCTGCATCTGTAGTTACACCTCCCTTTTTAGTACAGGTATTGTGTATTTGTGCCTTTTCTGATTTTTCTTCAATTAACCTTGTTTGAGGTTTGGTTATTTATTTATTTATTTATTTATTTATTTATTTATTGAGACAGAGTCTCTCTCTGTCACTCAGGCTGGAGTGCAGTGGCATGCTCCACTCATTGCAACCTCTGCCTCCCGGGTTCAAGTGATTCTCCTGCCTCAGCCTCCTGAGTAGCTGGGATTACAGGCGCCCACTACCACACCCAGCTAATTTTTGTATTTTTAGTAGAAACAGGGTTTCGCCATGTTGGCCAGGCTGGTCTCGATCTCCTGACCTCAGGTGATCTGCCCGCCTCAGCCTCCAAAAGTGCTGGGATTACAGGAGTGAGCCACCGCGCCCAGCCAAGAGGTTTGGTAATTTTATTAATGATATCGAATAACCAAGTTTTGGCTTTATGCTGCTCTGTATTACATGTTTATTTCTTTAATTTCTGCCGTTATATCTTCATTTTTTCTTTCCCTCGTTATTTTTTAATTCTTTTTAGTGTTGTGATTTCTACTTCCTAAGGCAAAAGCTCAGCTCATTAACTTTTAAGCTTTCTGCTTCCTGTTTTGTTGGAGTAGGGGTAGGACTCATGATTTATGGTGGGAAGGTGGTTATATGCACAATAATCAAAATGTAATGTGATATATACTACACTGAAAGTAAATGCGTGTTATTTATTAACATATTTAGTTTTATTTCATAAAATTTCAAACATATGTAAAAAATAATAATATAATGGACCCCAAGTACCCATGGCCCAGCTTCAAAAATGATGAAAATCATGGTCAAATTTGCATCAGAGATGTGCTCACTCACATCTGCTCCATCTTGCGTTATTTTGAGGCAAATTTCAGACACCATATGATTTCATCTATAAGGATCTCAATATGTATCTATGAATGATAAAGAGTTTAAAAAAACAAAATGCCATTACCACACCTAAAAGGTAATACTTACTTAATATCATTCAATACAGACTCCGTGTTCAAATTTCCCAAACTACCTTGTGCAAGTTTTTGTTGTTTGTTTCTTTGTTTTGTTTTAGTTTTTGTTTTTTTAAGACGGAGTCTCGCTCTTTCGCCCAGGTTGGAGTGCAATGGCCCAATCTCGGCTCACTGCAACCTCCACCTCCCGGGTTCAAGCAATTCTTCTTGCCTCAGCCTCCCGAATAGCTGGGATTACAGGCGCCCGTCACCATGCCCGGCTAATTTTCGTATTTTTGGTACAGATGGGGTTTCACCATGTTGGCCAGGCTGGTCTCGAATGCCTGACCCCAAGTGATCTGGCCGCCTCGGCCTCCCAAAGTGCTGGGATTACAAGTGTGAGCCACCGCACCTGGCCCTTGTGCAAGATTTTTTTCAAATCTTTGATTTGTGTGAATCAGGATCTAAACAACCCTGACACCTTGCATTTAGCTAATATGTCTTTTAAATGTCTTGTGATCCCCAGCTTCTCTCTCCTGTTTATTCTTACAATCTAGTTCTTGAAGAAACTGGGCTACTTGTCCTCATTCTAGATTTTGCTTACTAAATCCTTATGGTGTCGTTTAACATGTTCCTGAATAGTTTATAATTGCTGTAAACCAGATTAAATTCAGGTTAAAATTTTTGGAAAAAAAAACAAAAAACACTTCTTAAGAAGTGTTTAGGTAGGATTAATTAGTGGATTGTTTAAGCCATGCATCATGAAGCTCCCTATCAACTTTCACCTAATGGTTTTGGCAGTCACTGGTAGTCATTATTAGAGTGAATATAACATTGATAATGTTTTCACCAAAAGAAGAAGATCAACAACTAATCTCACTTAAGGAATATAGCTGTAAAAATCTTTACTAAAATATTAACAAACAAAACTCAAAGTACATTTTTAAATAACATACCAAAACAAAGAGGGGTTTATCCCAGGAAAACAAAGGTGGTTTAATGCTAGAAATTCCATTAATATAATCTACCATATTGGTAGAACCAAAAAGAAAACCTACACACTCATCTCCCTAGATGCAGAAAGGCTTTAGAATTCAACTATTTGTGTTAAAAACACTTATTTTCTTATGTTGATCAAATACATACCAAAGCCCCAATGCCATTATCTTAGTAAAGATACACTAAAAGTTGTTCCACTAAAGTTTAGAATAACACAAGGATGCCCACGGTCTCCACCACCCCTTAACACTGTGTTGGAAGTATTAGCCAATGCAATTAGAAATAGAAATCAATTAGAAGCATAAGAAATGGAAAAAAGAAGGTATTAATAAAACCATTTCTAGTAAATAATGCTGCTATATATAAGAAAACAAATTTTAAGGAAAAACTCACACAAATAATAAGAAATTTTAGTAAAATGACAGGTGATGGGAGTCTCTGATATTTTTAAGATTCTCCTGCTCTCAGGGTTCTCAAAGCTCAGTTGCTGTATCTCCGCTCCCTCTGATACACGTGTCATTAATACTTGAGCCTGTCACCGTTGGTGTGTTCCCATACAGTCATGTTTGGTGGTTTAGAGGGTTACCTTGTCATATTGCCACCTAGTTTTGTTGTAGGTGTTAATCTCTAGTTTTCCTATTGTCGTGGCTCTTTTTGTTTCTATGAGGAAATTTGGGTAGATTCAAACACCACGCCACCTTATGGTCCATATTAGGCCATTCTTGCATTGCTATAAAAAAAAAACCTGACATTGGGTATTTTATAAGAAGAGAGATTAAATTGGCTCATGCTTCTCCTGGCTATACAGGAAGCATAACGGCATCTGCTTCCAGGGAAGCCTCTGGAAGCTTCCAATCATGGCGGAAGATGAAGGGGGAGCAGGCATGTCACCTGGCAAAAGCAGGTGTGAGAGAGCAAAGGGGGAGGTGCCACATCCTTTTAAACACACAGATCTCATGAGAACTCCTCACTACTTCGAGGACAGTACTGCAAGGGATGGTGCTAAACCGTTCATGACAAATCTGTCCCCATGATCCCACCAGGCTCCACCTCCAACACTAGGGATTGCATTTCAGTGAGATTTGGGCAGGGACATCATCCTAAATTTTATCATCGATTCTTCTTTATGTCTCCCTGGTCACCTTTGACAGCCTATTACCTTTTAATCATATTTCCAATTTCTGTGTTATTCCTTCATACGTATTAAACATACTTATTTTATATTATATATCAGACTTTCCAATATTAAAAGGCTGTTCAGGTCTGATTCTGTTGCTTATTGTTTCTGCTGGAATGTGTGTGTTTTGTTTTTTGAGCCCATTTTCCCTAGAACTTTGCTGAACCTCTCTGAGACCCACTTGAGGATATTATTCCAGAATAGATTCATGTTGTCTTTTTTAGATGACTGGAAACATTACAAGTCAGAACTAATCTAAACTAAATTTTCAATTTGGGTTTATTTGCATCACACAGGCAGTGTGAATTCAAGCCTCACACCCACACATGAACTAGTTTATGGTAAATTCTCAATGTAGCCTTTTGTGTTTTAGCCCCTAAACACAGAACCAAGGTTAAAACAAACAAGTTTGCTCGTGGTCTACTTTTTTGGGTGCCTTTTCTTTTTTCTAGTTTACCTTTTCACAAAGAATTTGGGCATTAGAGATCCAGCCTTACTCTGAGGTTTCTAAACTGACTCCCAACTTGTATGAACCCAAAGTGTTGTTGTCCCTTATCCCTTATGCCCCTATGTAGCCTTTGAAATTGAAATTCTTATCAGCAGAGGTTGGCGGATGCTCTTAAGACATATACCATTAGGACAAAGGGTTAGAAGTCTTTATCTCACTTTTGTTTTTGACTGTTTAAAAAAAAAAAACTTCCTCTTCCTAATTTTATATCTTACTTTTTAGAAAGACACAGTATAGAAATTGCATATACTTTCTGTGTTCTGAACATTTGTGTCCCCCCAAATTCATATGTTCAAACCTAACACCCAATCTGATAGTATTAAGAGGTAGGGACTTTGGGAGGTGATTAGATCATCAGTACAGAACCCTCCTAAGTAGGATTAGGGCCCTCATAAAAGAGGCCCAGAGGAGCTTGTTGGCCCCTTTTGCCATGTGAGAGAACACAGCAAGAAGGCACCATCTATAAGGAAGCAGATCCTCCCCAGATGCTGTGGACACCTTGATCTTGGACTTCCCAGCCTCTAGAACTGTGAGAAGTAAATGTCTGTTGTTTACAAGTTACCCAACCTGTTTGAGTAACTGAGGATACACACAGACTGAGATAACACTTTCTCTGTCTAGCAATCCTGCAAGTATAACAAAGAAATTGGTGCTACTATGGTACATTATTGCCACTCTCTCCTTCCATGAGGTTATCATTGAAGGCCCCTGGCAAGAGATAAAGCATTCTCATTGTTCACCTTTTTCCCCAGACCACTCAAAGAGGGTGAAAGAGCTGTCATTAAGCCCTAAAGTGGGCTGTAAAGAGAGGCACCTGCAGTGTGCAGATGAAACAAGGAAGAGTCTAAGTAGGAAGAGAAAGAGATTCAGAGACCAGTGGGTGAGCATCATGCCTATGCCATGATAACCTCCAAATTCACCAAGAGCCTCATTTGGGGTGTTATCCTCAGGTCTTCTGGGGACAGACTCACCCTTCAGCAGCATCACACCCTCAACAGCAAGACTGGGCTGCTTATCAGCATCACGTCCACCAATGCGACCCTCCCCACATGCTAATCACTACATTCCTATCATCATCTCTAAAGACGTGGTCAAATGCTTTTCTTCTCTGCTCACAAACACATTCCACAAAGTGATGAATCATAGCCTAGACTGGAGATCTAGTCTACCCAACAGGTCAAATCACATCCTGAAAGCTACAAAGCAATTAAAGCTAAAGGGACTTTAAAGAAAGGGGTAGAGAAGGACCACTGGCCTCAGTTCACGGTACCATTTGAGCGCTCGGTCCTACCTTGGCCTTGGGGACACTATATAGCACTCATCTTCATGGTTCCCGTTCGAGCATCAGGAGTCTTATTCTTGTTCCAGCCAAGTCCATCCTCATAAATGTTGGTGTTTCCATAGAGTGGAGCCCTTATGGTCTCTTCCTTTCCTTTCCCTTTTCCTGCAACACAAGCTGACTCCATTGTTTTCTCTGCTAAAGCAGTTCCCAAAATTAATTGTAAATGAATGCATATGACTGTGTATAAATAAAACTTTATTTATAAAAACAGACAGTGAGCTAGGTTTAGTCAACCTCTGTTATAAAGGGATATTAAAATCAAATTGGCTTCAGTCAGCCAATTTGCCTGAGCCTCTGACTCATACAGCAAATTCTCTAATAGACATCTCATAAGCATCTCAACATTTTCTACAAAATGGGACTCATCATCCTTCTTTCTAAAACCTGCTCCTTTCCCTGAAATCTACACCTGGTCACCCTTCACCCAACAGAGCAGACAGCAGGCTTCACCTGCCCACTCCACATGCATTTAGCTCCAGGCTCTACCAGTTCTCTTTCACACGGGCTGTCGAAACTGCCCACTCTTCTCTATCTCATCCATTCATTTATTCAACAGTTTTATGGTGGTGAGTCACTAGTGGACCAACATTATTTTTGCTTTCTAAAAGCAGCACATACAGGATATAAAGATGGCCCACACTGAATCTCCTTTCCTGCCTTTCAAAGAAGCCACTCACTAAACAATTTAACTCTTTACTGCCTACCTACTTGATTTCATCACAAATGTAGAAATAAGGACATTTGGCATCATGGTGTGCCCATGCTGTTTGGAAAATGCCTTGTGTGTTCAGTCATCCAAGAGGCAAGCATGCCAGGCTTTGTTTCTACAACAAAGACATAGTCACCCTGTATGTGCGTATCACACACATAAAGCATTTAAGCATCATAATTTACAGCACACACTGCATAAAGTTTTAACCCCAAACAATGAGATAGTTCTGAAGGTTTGCAGGACAAGAGCAATTTGTGATTGTTACTTGTATTTTGGCTTAAATTGTAATGTGAGTCACTTTTATTTTGGTCTGATCAGTATTTCCTGCTTTATATAAATAATGTATATGTTTAAAAACTCTATATGTATGACACCTCTGTTTCTCATAATTTTTCAGCACACTTGATTTTAATATCCCTTTATAACAGAGGTTGACTAAACCCAGCCTACTGCCTGTTTCTATAAATAAAGTTTTATTTATACACATCCATATGCATTCATTTACATGTGGTCTATGGCTGCATTGGTGCTAAAATGGCTGAGTTGCATACTTACAACAGTGACTCACAAAGCCTAAAATATTAATCATCTGGTCTTTAATATAAAGAGTTTGCCAGCTTCTGTCTTATAGGATTATTATGGACTTCAGGCCAGCCTTAAGGCTGTAGTCATTGCTTTTCATAGTCAATTTGCTTCTCTTCTCATGCTGATAACTATGGTCCTCTCAACAATGTTCTCCAACAGTCACAAGATACAACAGTACCAGGTTGCCTCCTTGGATGGTTTGGCTATGTGTCCCCACCAAAATCTCATCTTGAATTATACTCCCACAATTCCCATGTGTTGTAGGGAGGGACCCTGTGGGAGATAATTGAATCATGGGGGCAGTTTCCCCCATACTGTTCTCGTGGTAGTGAATAAATATCTCAAAGATCTAATTTTTTTTTCTTTTTAAAATTTTACTTTAAGTTCTGGGATACATGTGCTGAACGTGCAGGTTTGTTACATAGCTATACATGTGCCATGGTGGTTTGCTGCATCATCATCTAGGTTTTAAGTCCTACATGCATTAGGTATTTTTCCTAATGCTCTCCCTCCCCTTTCCGCCTACCACCTGACAGGCCCCAGTGTGTGATGTTCCCCTCCCTGGGTCCATGTGTTCTCATTGCTCAACTCCCACTTGTGAGTGAGAACATGTGGTGTTTGGTTGTCTGTTTCTGTGTTAGTTTGCTGAGGATGATGGTTTCCAGTTTCATCCATGACCCTGCAAAGGACATGAACTCATTCTTTATTATGGTTGCATAGTATTCCATGTATATGTGCCACATTTTCTTTATCCAGTCTATCATTGATGGGCATTTGGGTTGGCTCCACGTCTTAGCTATTGTAAATAGTGCTGCAAGAAACATACGTGTGCTTGTGTCTTTAGAGTAGAATGATTTATATTCCTTTGGGTATATACCCAGTAATGGGATTGCTGGGTCAAATGGTATTTCTGGTTCTAGATCCTTGAGGAATTGCCACACTTTCTTCTAAAATGGTTGAATTAATTTATACTCCCACCAACAGTGTAAAAGCCTTCCTATGTCTCCACAATCTCGCCAGCATCTGTTGTTTCTAGACTTCTTAGTGATCGCCATTCTAACTGGCATGAGATGTCCTAGAGGATGAACAAGAGCAAGCTTGGGAGAAGCGGGTAGGCACCGGCAACAAAAAAAGAGGGGGGAAGGTTCTCCAGACACAGGAAACAGGGCTGAGTGCATACGCCCCCTGAAGCTAGTGAAAGCAACCAGTAGAGCCTGATTCTTTGTCTATTTTGTCCTCCTTAAAGACTTCAAAGTGACACAGAAGCCTCAGAACTACCAGTGACTCAAGGAGATTCAGCCATTCACTGAGTCAGCACATATTCACTCATGGCCCACCACGTGCCCAAGGTTATTCCAGGTGCTAGAAATGCAAAGGCAAACAACACAAAGTCCCAACCTGCTCTGCTTCTCTGAGGCGGGAGGGAAAAATGCCCCCAGAGGGAGACTCATTCACGAAGGATGAAAGCAGCCACCTGGCAGATGAGTGGAGCCCCGGTTAGTAGTTAAGTTGAGATTAACTCAAGGGACATGTCAGCGGTCATTGATCTGACTAGCAGAGACATTGGATTTACTTTGGGAAATATATTATGATTTAAAGGATGGCAAAAAGAATTTTACTTAGCAGGTAAGTATTCATTTTAGGACTGAATCGGTGAATTTGGGAGAGTTTGAGGCTTGATCAAAAAGAGGTGGTGAGAAATTAGCCATTCTAGTAAAAGTAGCCAACATACTTAATACTGGACATCCAGAAAGTGTAGTAAGGCATGCTGACAAGGGGAGGGGCTGGCTAGCCACATACAGGATGTGTTTATTTTTAGTAAAGGATCAGAACCATATGAGAGCTGCTCAAAACATACTAGGAATACAGCTAAAAATATGATCTCATATGCAGGAGCTGGTCAGAAATGCTTCAGGTAAGGAGAACAATGCCTTTTATTTACCTACAGAAGTGTTAAGAGCATAACCTTTATATTACCAGTGCCTGTCACAAAATAGGTTTAAAAACAAAATAGATGAAGGAAGGGAAGAAAATTATCTAGACACAGCAGGAAGGCATCACATCATAAAACACTGCTGTGGCAGCCTTAGGGATCCAGATGAAGGCAGGGATGTGGCTGAGGATGTAAAAGAACAATGAGGTGTTTCTGAGAGAGATCACAATGAGATGGGAAAAATAACGGAATTAGATGGGAAACAGAAGGAAATCAATTAAATAGTTAAGAATGAGCAAAGGGGCTGTGTACCATAGCTCACACCTGTAATCCCAGTACTTTGGAAGGCCAAGGTGGGAGGATGGCTTGAGCCCAGGAGTTCAAGACCAGCGTGGGCAAAAAAGCAAGAGTCTGTCTCTATAAAAAATACAAAAATTAGCTGGGCATGGTGGTGTGTGCCTGTAGTCCCAGGTACTTGGGAGGCAGAGGTGGTAGGATCACCTGAGCCTAGGTAGGTTGAGGCTGCAGTAAGCCATGATTGCACCACTGCACTCTAGCCTGGGTGACAGGGTGAGACCCTGTCTCAAATAAAAATAAAAATAAAATAATGAGCAGAGGGTTCTAAAAGTAAAAGTCAGGGTGAAAATGGCTATACTGTGCCAACAGAAGGGTCTAATGAAATTCATGCAAATAAAAACCAAAAAGAATGAGAAGAACAGGCCACTGTAGACCACGCTGAAGACCCGCAACAAGAAGAGAGGAGGAAGGAGGCCAGCAGAGAGCCAGAGGGGAGAGAAAAGGGGCCAAAGATGAAAAGAAGAAGGAAAGTGGTTATTCAGATTCTTGAAGCAATTATGAAAGTCACAAACACAGATAAAGCTCAGCTCGAGGAAAGATCGTGTGCCGCCTGGAGCATGAAAACACAGTCGTGAGCTTTAGCCCACAGGACTCTCAAAGAGAAAATGAGAGACAATCTGTTTGTTTCTCTTAGCTGCTTACAAAGAGAACTATACCCATGAAGACATTTCTTTAAAAGTTGTCTCACCAATTTACAAAAACAGAAGAGAAGCATACAGAAATGACAACGGTATTGAAGAACATATTTTAAAAGTTTGGAATCGTTTTTGGTTGAAAGGTCTATGATCACAATGCAAACTGGAAATGTGAAAAAGTGCATCTGTGAAGGTTTATGCTGCTCCCACCCTCTGCAGCAGTAGAGAAGGAGAGAGGAGGGAAAAACAGAAATATATGTGAAAGATGAAATGATTTCAGGCTTTGAAACTCTCCTGAGTACAAGAAAGGTGACAATGAATTTTGCTGTTTGTTGGACAAAGTTGATCATGCTAGAAATGACCAAACTCGAAGTCAAAATGAAGCCAAATCCAGACGGGCAAGGTTAAAAGTCCAAGATGAAATTGTCCCTTTTCTATAAACTATATCACAATACTACAACGTGCTATGATTACAAACACAGAGGGAGAACAAGTAAAACAGCATTTATGTTTCGGAAAAGGTAGGATAAAGGAAAATGTATTGTATTTCATCATCACACTAACAATTATCAGAATTACCTTCTCAGAAGTGGGACACTTTACAAGAGGAATATGGAAATTAACAAATTCCTATAGTAGAAGAGGATAAATTATGTGAGGGGTGATAAAAATCTTCCTCACTTTTTTTAATGAGGTCGACATAACTCTGATACCAAAACCTGACCGAGATTACATGAAAAAAAAAAACTGTAGACCAATATCCCTCATGAACATAGATGCAAAAATCCGTATATGAGTTGATCCAGCAATCCCACTTGGAGCAGTTTATCCTGATGAAGCCTCCTTAGAACTATACAAAGATTACAGACAGGGTTGTTCATCACAGCGTTATGCTTTTGTTGTTGTTTGATTAAACTTTTCTAAATTAAACTTTTAATTTTAAGATAATTATAGATTCATGTGTCATTGTAAAAACTGAGAAGAAATTCCCACGTATCCTTTACCCAGTTTCCCCCAACAATAACATCCTGCAAATTTTCAGTACAATGTCACAAACATAATGTTGACATTGATACAAAGTAATTTTGGATATGCAAATTGAAAAAGGACCTAGAAATTATGGAGAAATTTCCACTGAAGACTAATTTCTGTTCTGCATCAATGCTAAGTTAATAAGTATATCACTTTCAAAGGGAAGGAAAAATGTTTTCATCCACTCTGTTTATCCACTCTTTCATTGTATCAGCTCTGGAAAGTAATTTTTGTTTATTCAGCATTTGGACATGCTACATAAATGTGCTTCATGATACATCATCAGTTTCTTTTTCTGACAAAGAAAAACAAATGCATCATGAATGAAGGAAAGGTTTTGTCTTATCCCTCATTTTGAACCCCACCTAGGACCCTTCCCCTTGGGGTCTTCCCTCTCGAAAGCCAGTGAATTTGAGCATGGAAAAGCAGTGTTTTGTCATCTCTGCCCATTTCTTCTCCCGGCATGTTGCAAAGATGCATGCTGAGAAGCATACACAATCACGTTGATTACACAGTCATGTTTTTTAAAATTCCTTCCTTCAGTGCTAAAGGTCAGAGGCATATCACGAACTGCCAACTGTTTTCTGAGAATAGAGCAACTCTCTTTTTAAGCTGATTTTGACATTTGGGTTGCCACTTCGGTGAGCTTCTCTGGGCGCACACATAGCTGTTGTTCCATGAACACTGGCCCAATGCACGTTGTCTAGTCTGTATCACGGCACACAAAGTCACCAATAACACGACTTCAAAAACTTCTGTAGCGTGAATTTTCAATGATAAGAAGAACAAACCGCCATCAAGTGCTTCTCCTGTTCTCTTTTTCAAGAACTGACTCATACTTTATATGCAGCAAATTTATACTGCTACAAAGCAAAACTATTGATGTGCTCTTCCGTATTTTATGCCATATAAATGATGTGACATCCTACGGAGTCCTATGATTTAGGAATTTAGCCAGTAGCTTGTTCTGTTTTTCTCTCTGAGTTCAGAACTATGTGGCACTCACTTTTGCAGCTGGTTTTATAAGTTCTCCCACAACTGTGTAACTAATAGTATTCTTGCTGTGGAAAGTATAACCGGGTAAACTCTGAATGAACTTTGAGGAGTTTTGGTCTCATCTCCACTTTTAGTAATGAAATTTGTTTATTTCATGCTGGAAGACTTATTTTGTCTTTGAAGGGGGCATGAAAAGAAAAACTTGGTTTATTAAGGTGGTCGCTGTATATTGTTAGAAAATGATGTGAACAAATTAACTGTTTCATGTTACTAACTTGAAAACTTTGGCTGGGTGCAGTGGCTCAAGCCTGTAACCCCAGCACTTTGGGAGGCTGGGGAGGGTGGATCACTTGAGGTCAGGAGTTAAGACCAGCCTGACCAACATGGTGAAATCACATCTTTACTAAAAATACAAAAATTAGCTGGATGTGGTGGGGCACACCTGTAGTCCTAGTTACTGGGGAAGCCAAGGCAGGAAGAATCGCTTGAACCCGAAAGGTGGAGGTTGCAGTGAACCAAGATGGTGTCACTGCACTCCAGCCTGGGCAACAGAAGCTCTGTTTCAAAAAAAAAGCCAGGTGTGGTGGCACATGCCTGTAATCTCAGCTACTTAGGACGCTGAGGCAGGAGAATCGCTTGAACCCAGGAGGCGGAGGTTGCACTGAGCCAAGATCGTGCCACTGCACTCCAGCCTGGGCTACAGAGCCAGACTTCATCTCAAAAAGGAAAAAAGTTTTGGAAGAAAATAAACTGAGAGCAGGTTGCAAATGGGCCAGTAAAACAAAGGGGTTTTTTTGGTATTTTTTTTTACTGCATTTCCCATCTGTAATTCTCTTGTTAGGCTGATTTTGATCATCATTCCCCTCCCAGATATGGTTTCTCCAGTTCATACAGATCTGCATTCTGCAGTTGCACATTCACTTCAGATATTTACATTTTGTAAACCAAAAATACAATTCTAAGCCCCTCATCTGACTGAATGGACTCCTCCTCTTAGCCAAGGGGATTTCAAAGTAAACCTGAAAACTAATTCAGGCCATGATGGGAAGGAGAGGTAGGGCATGCCTCATGATACCTTCCTCCCTTTGGAGTTCAGGCACAATTGACCAGCATTAACATCAAAACAGAAATCTTAAGACTGACAAAACAGACCCTCTGTAGCTGTAAAATACCAAATTCCAACCTGATTCCAGTATAGCATCACAAGACAGATAGCAGGTCCTAAAAGAAATCAAGATACTTTACCCCAAAATACATTTCTCTGACATATTTTGAAGTGGCCCTGCAAAGCTGTCTCTTGTGGGGGAAATTTACGTTCTGTACAGAATCTTGATCCCTCTCTAGTCTTTTTCTGATCCTGAGGAGATTAGCTGAGAGTCCAGAAACTTTTTAAGGTCTGCATAGGAAACATTTGCCATCTATTGCCACTAAAGGTATCCATCTATGATACTTCATCTACATAATAAGAACCTTGGTCTCTACAACCCCTTATCTTAACACAGACACTTGTTTTTGTTGACTCCAGGCATTTAGATAGTAATTTAACTCTGTCAATCAATTGCCAATCAGGAAATCTTTGAACCACCCATGACCTGGAAGTCCCTATGTCTAGATGTCCCATCTCTCCAAGTCAAACCAATGTAAACTTTACATGTATTTGATGTGGGCAGGCAGGTGAGCTCAGAAATTGGGGCTTAGCCCAGCAGGGTTCTTGGCTTCTCCCAGGAAAGAATTCAAGGGGAAGATGGTAGTGTTAGGCAGCAATCTTTCATTGAACCAGAGCCGCTCTTTGTGGATGAGGTCTAACTCCTAGGCAGTGGGCTCAGAGTCAGCAGAGTATGGGCTGTTGGCAGCTGAATTTATACCCACTTTTAATTACATGCAAATTAAGGGGTGGATTATTCAGAAATCTCTAGAAAATGGGCGGTAACTTTTGGGTTATTACCCTGGCATTTGTAAACAGTCATGATGTTAGTGGGAGTGTCTTATGCTAATGAGTAGCAAGGGCAATGAGTGGTTGCCTTCAGTGCCGCCTGCTGGTTCCTGCTTCACTTCAGTTGGGCGCCACCTGCTGGTTGTTGCCAGTTCCTTTACTTCATCCTGTCAGACCTGCTGGTCTCCTACCTCATATTGATTCATGTCGGACTGTGACTACTCTGTCCCCTTAAAGTGTATAAAATCAAACTGTAACCCAAACACCTTGGGCATATGTTCTCAGGACCTCCTGGGGCTGTGTCATGGGTCATGGTCCTCACATTTGGCTCGGAATAAATTTCTTCAAATATTTTACAAAGTTTGGCTTTTTTCATCAACAATTTTTATTTTAATCCCTTTTGAATCATCGATCCATTCTTGCGCATGGAGGATACGACATGACAGCAATTTTGAAAAATTCAACTTTAACAAACAATGATGTGTAAACTATGCAGAAAGATATGAGAGGCAAACTGCCTCCTGTTAAGTAATGCTAACCGACATGAGCTGACCAACAGGTTCCTTGCGCTGCGTGGTCAGCCCCTCCATCCAGCTTCTCTGGAAATAGACAAGATCGTTGTGAGAATGAGCAATATTCCTTGGAAGGGACCTGCCTGGTACACAGTGAATTATCCAAAAGAATGGCTGTAATTGTAGCGAAAACAGTGCTCAGAAACTGAAATGAAAAACCAAGATGTTCTTTATGAACTCATTCAAGAACAAGGAGAAGTAAGAGAGTAGACGAAGCAGACAGAAGCATCCAGAACCTGACCCAGCGGCTGCAGGAGAGCAACACACTTCATCACGCGTAAGACAAGAACACGAGCAGTGGTTTGGAGTCTGAAGGACACGGGCTGAGTTCTCAGACGCTGCTGAGCAGAACATCTGTGCTTTCTTCAAGTGAGGACTGCAACAAAGCAAGAAATGCTCACAGATTCTAAAGAGGCAAAAGGACCCATATGGGAATTCAACTCGAGTGGGGCAAACTCACGTCATGCAAGCAGACTATTCTTGGAAATTTCTGGGAAAATTAAAAATTCTAGGGTCAGGACTGGGTAAGGCACTACATACTCAAAATTTAAGGAAGTGCCACAAATCTCAGTAATTGAGATAAATAATAGTTTAATGCAGAAAAAAAAAACCCTGCTATGAACAAAATATCATGATTTTAAATACAGAACCAGTACTAGTTTTTTCCTTTGCTTCAGGCTCCAATCACTCAGCAGGCACTGATTCTAAGTATCCGCCATTTTCTCTCCCCTAGTTGCCTTTCTCAATCTCTCTACCCCAGCCCAGCTGGCTCTTGCTAATCCTACACATGAGACAATGACGGTCATCTTTGTGCTTAACCCCAGTGCATGGGCACACAGATTTCATCACTTGTTATTAAAAATGCAGTTTCTTTTTCCTCCCATTAATCCATGAAGTCAAAATCTCTCTGAGGGTGAGGGTCTCCCCAGATGAGCCCTACAGATGTTGGAATTTGAGAGTCACAGTCCTAGGGCACTCTGTGTCCCTAGCTTTCTTAATATGAGTTCTGAAAAATTCTTTTTCCCTTAGTCAACTGAGAAATAAAACTTTTCAAAAGGAATATCAACTACAAGACTGAAAGAGGCTAGGCATGGTGGCTCACGCCTGTAATCCCAACACTTTAAGCCATCAAGACAGGTGGATCACCTGAGGTCAGGGGTTTGAGACCAGCCTGGCCAACATGGTGAGACTCCATCTCTACTAAAAATACAACAATCAGCTGGGCATAGTGGTGCACACCTGTAATCCCAGCTACTCGGGAGGCCAAGGCATGAGAATAACTTGAACCCAGGAGACGGAGGTTGCAGTGAACTGAGACCCTGCCACTGCACTCCAGCCTGGGCGACAGAGCGAGACTCCGTCTCAAGAAAAAAAAAAAGGAAAAGACAAAAAAAGACTAAATGGGAAAAGCAAAACTTTTCAATGACTATGTGAAAGCATAGAAACAGATGATTTTGCAAAGCACATACTTCTCCACAGGAAATTCATCTTTAGTCAAAGATGGAAGTATGTCCAGATGGTTTTGTTTCCTCGTACTTTTCTCCCTCAGTCCAATCTCTAATACAGAAGCATCTTCAGAGATATTCTACAAAAACAATGTTCCATGGTCAGATAAGTTTGGGAAACACGCATACTCTAACTCCTTCTAGAAGTTTAAATTTTACATCAGATAAAAATCCAGCAATAAAGAAATTGCTTCTCTTGGCTTAACCCAGACCTTTCAAAGTTTATTCCAACACAAAATCATTTTTTTAATCAATCCAATTTTTATTTCAAAAAATTTACATAACCACTTTGAAAGGAAGAAACTAATCCAAGTAACTTTTCTTTAAAGTTTCTTTATGCTACTTTATTTCTAATTACTTGGCATTTTTATATCAATTGTTTACATTTTTATATTAACAGATGCATAGTTTTTTTAAATTGTGGTAAAAATTTATGTTAACCACTTTCAAGCATACCATTCAGCAGTGTTAAGAATTTTCACCCTGTTAGGCTGGGCACAGTGGCTCACGCCTGTAATCCCAGCACTTTGGGAGGCCGAGGCGGGTGGATCACGAGGTCAGGAGATTGAGACCATCCTGGCTAACATGGTGAAACCCTATCTCTACTACAAAATACAAAAAATTAGCCGGGTGTGGTGGCGGGTGCCTGTAGTCCCAGCCACTCGGGAGGCTGAGGCAGGAGAATGGTGTGAAGCCAGGATGCAGAGCTTGCAGTGAGCCAAGATCACGCCACTGCACTCCAGCCTGGGTGACAGAGCAAGATTTGGTCTCAAAAAAAAAAAAAAGAATTTTTTTTTTTTTTTTTTTTTTTTGGCCTATAACATTTATTTTCCTCTACCAGCTTTGGAAGATGTGGCTCAGAGGGTCAACTGCCAAGCTGGCCTGGATGACAATGAATTTCATCCATCAGTACCTAGTCTGGCTAGAGATATGTAACCACTGATGCCATTTGCCAAACACTCTACCTTTCACCATGCATTGCCTGGACTGGCTTAAGCTCTTTGTTTCATTTTCAGATGCCTATTTCACCCTCTTGGTGGACTTGTCACTGGAGTCCTCTTTTCAGTTAGAAGGAAGCTTCAGGTCCTCAGCTAATTTCCTTAGGCAAGAAAACCAAACAATTTCCAAGCCCTTCCCAGCGTGGGTTCCACAACCCCAACTCTCACAGGTGTTTGCCTTTCAGTAAGGCAACTGCCTGCCACCCAATTGCCTTTCTGAAAGATGCCACCTGGTTATGGATCTGCAACTGTGGGCACGCTTCCCATGTCACTGTGTCTTCATCAACCTGGATGCAACCTACTCTGGCAATACTTGTCCCCACCTCTTTCCTATCACTAGGGAAAATGTTAATACCTACAAATAAAAAGTCCTTATACCGAGTAATGCCCCCTACCACAAGTGAATGTAACTTTAGGCCTTCATCCTTCAATATCGAAATGGACATGGAGAATAGGAGTCTCACTGAAAATTCTGGCAATAATATTAGGTTGGTACAAAAGTAATTGCGGTTACTTTTAATTACTTTTTTTTTTTTTTTTTTTTTTTTTTTTTTTTTTTTTTGAGATGGAATCTCACTCTGCCTCCCAGGCTGGAGTGCAATGGCACCATCTCAGCTCACTGCAACCTTTGCCTCCCGGACTCAAATGATTCTCCTGCCTCAGCCTCCTGAGTTGCTGGGATTATAGGCACGTGCCACCATGCCTGGCTAATTTTTGTATTTTTAGTAGAGATGGGGTTTCACCATGTTGGTCAGGCTGGTCTCGAACTCCTGGCCTCATGATCTGCCTGCCTTGGCCTCCCAAAGTGCTGGGATTATAGGCATAAGCCACCGTGCCCGGTCACTTTTAATTACTTTTAATGACGAAAACCACAATTAGTTTTGCACCAACCTAATAGCATCCATTGTGATCCAAAGCCATGGCCGCAAGCCCTAAATGATGGGGAAGAGCTGCTAGTTTGCACATAAGAGAAGCCATGAGGTAGGGAGGACATTTACATCTGTGGATAGATCAGATACAGCATGACTGTCCCCTTTAAATGTGCAAAGAGATGGTGGGTAAGATACGCTGCTGAGTATGCAGGAGCTGTCATTCTGAGGAGGAGGTGACCAGCATCTATCTCTAATCTGAATGACAGGCAAGGATTTAAAGGAACAGGGGCCATGAGACAAGGCTCTCTACGTGATGCCTTATTGCCTGCAGACCTTCTGGGGTTTAGTCATTGTAAAACTGTAACGAGAAAGGGGTAGTAATGTGTAAGCTGGGCCCAGAGGCATCATACAGGATGGGACTGTGGCAATAACTGAAGTGGGGGAGTGTTTTAAAGATATTTAAAGTTTTTATTATATACAGTCATCTCTCCTGATTGGTTCTGGGACGTCACCTACATACCCAAATCCACGAATGCTCAAATCCCCCAGTCAGACTTCCATATCCACGAGTTCCAAATCCCACAGACTCAGACAACCTCAGATTTAAAAAACGGCCTGCTTGCTAGGCACAGTTACTCACAGCTGTAATCCCAGCACCTTGGGAGGCCAAAGCAGGTGCATCGTTTGAGCTCAGGAGTTCGAGACCAGCCTGGCCAACATGATGAAACCCCATCTCTACTAAAAAAAGAAATACAAAAAACTAGCCAGGTGTGGTGGCTCATGCCTGTAATCCCAGCTACTCGGAAGGCTGAGGCATGAGAATCACTTTAACCTGGAATGTGGAGGTTGCAGTGAGCCAAGAACGCACCACTGCACTCTGCCCTGGGCAACAGATTGAGACTCTGTCTCAAAAAAATAAAAATAAAAAATAACTGCCAGTGTGGAACCTCAGGATACAGAGGGCCAGCTGTATGTGTTTATGATTTAATAATTTAAAAAATCATCCACCCATCATCCATTATCCTATCACCCAGAGGTAACCATTAGTATTTCCTTCCAGTCTTTTATTCTTGACGCACATTCACACATATATGTATATACATTACACATGTGTATGTAGACTGCAAAGTTGGGATCATATGGTATGCTTAAATATGTACCCCGCTTTATTCATTTCAATAATATATAATGAATATTTTTCAGATCCTTCAATGTTCTTTTAAAATATTATTTTAAATGGTTGCAAAATAGCTGGGCGAGGTGGCGGGTGCCTGTAGTCCCAGCTACTCTGGAGGCTGAGGCAGGAGAATGGCGTAAACCCGGGAGTTGGAGCTTGCAGTGAGCCGAGATCGCGCCACTGCACTCCAGCCTGGGCGACAGAGCGAGACTCTGTCTCAAAAACAAAAACAAAAACAAAAAACAAACAAACAAAAAATACTCCTTATGAATACGTCTATATTATTGTTTTTAGTCATTTTTACAAATAATTATAGGATGAATGTTTTGTGTGAACATCACTATGTCCATGAGAAAAATTACTAGGAATAAAGTTACTGGGTTAGGCGAGGCATGGTGGCTGTATCCCAGCACTTTGAGAGGTCGAGGCAGCAGGATTACTTCAGGCCAGGCATTCAAGACCAGCCTGGGCAACATAGCAAGACCCTATCTCTACAAAAAAATTTAAAAATTAGCTGGGCATGGTGGTGCGTATCTGTAGTCTCAGCTACTCAGGAGGCTGAGGAGGGAGGATTGCTTGAGCCTGGGAGGTCAAGACTGCAGTGAGCCATGATGATGGCACTGTACTCCAGCCTGGGCAACAGAGGAAGACCACAGCTCTAAAAAAAAGAAGAAGAAGAAGAAAGAGGAGGAGGAGGAGGAGGAGGAGGAGGAGGAGGAGGAGGAGGAGGAGAGAAAAGGAAAGAAAAAAGATACTAGGTCAAAGGATCACAAGATTAAACGTTGTTAAGATTTGGGCACCTGTCACCCAGCTGCCTTACTGAAAGGCAGCACCAGGTTATGTGTCTGCAACTGTGGGGCAATGCTTCCATGTCACTGCATCCTCATCAACCTGGATGCTTCTTTTTTTTTTTTTTTTTTTTATAATTTGACAATTTTCTAGGAAAGAATAGTATCTCATTGTTTTAGTTTGATTTAAATTTCTTTTTATTCCTAATGAGGTGGGGCATGTTTTCATAATATTATTGACCACTGTATTTCCTTCATTTGTAACTTACTCATTCAAGTGTTAATCCATTCTCCTATTAGAGATTTTACCTATTATTGATTTCATATAAGTTTATGATGAGGACTGAATTCCTGTGTCATTTATGTTCCAAATGTTTTAGCCAGTTCTTCATTTACCTCTGATACTGCTGATGGTGCTCCAAACTTGTTGGAATTTATACATTAAATATATCCAGGTTTTATGTATATCAATTATACCTTAATAAAGGTGTTTTTAAAAATATATATATTTCTATGATACTTTCTGACACAAAAGTTTTTCATTTTAATATAATCAAATTCACTGGTCTTCCTCCTTATGCGGAAAAACATATATGCTTAGAACAGTCTTCTAGACTAACATATACGCTAGTCCAGATCTGATAAGATCTCGTAAATATTTACACATATTTTTCTCTGGTTCTTCAAGGTTTCATCATTACATTTACTTTGATTTACCATCATTTACATTAATTAAACAATATAAAATTTATTTTGGTGTAGGATATAAGGTAGAGATCCAACTCAATTGTTTTTGTGAATACTTAACAAATTTTCCTACTATCATTGTTACATTCTTCACATTGATCTTGCATGCTTCTGAAGATTATTTCCAATTATTTCATATTTTTGCTGCTATTACAAGTAGGATTTTTTAATTATGTTATCTAATTGGCTGTCTGTTTTTAGAATGTGAGAAGATATACTTTGTAGACATATGTTTTGTAACAAGCAACTTTGCTAAACTTTCTAATTTTGCATTGTCTATCAGTTCATTGTATTGGATTTTTCTAGCTATAAAATGTTATCAGTTATAAATAATAATGTTGTTTCCTCCTTTCTAATAATTAAGAAATTTCTTATTCTTACGTTATGCATTCACTAAAACGCTACTAAAGTGCTAAATAAGTTATAAAAGATTACTTCACATCTTATTTTAATACAAAGTATGATACGGTTTGGCTCTGTGTCCCCACCCAAATCTCATCTTGAATTGTTACCCCCATGTGTCAAGGGGAGGGACCTGGTGGGAGGTTACTGAATCATGGGGGCTCTTCCCCCATGTTTTTCTTCTGACAATGAGTGAGTTTTCACAAGATCTGATGGTTTTATAAGTATTTGGCAGTTCCTCCTTTGCTGCTGCCTTATGAAGAAGGTATATTTGCTTCTCCTTCACCTTCCACCATAATTGTAAGTTTCCTGAGGACTCCCTAGCCATGTGGAATTGTGAGTCAACTAAACCTCTTTCCTTTATAAATTACCCAGTCTCAGGTAGTATCTTTACAGCAGTGTGAAAACGGAATAGTAGAAAGTATGATAGCATTTATTATTCACTTAACAAATATTTCTTGAGTGCCTACTATGTGTTAAGGTCTGTCCTAGGTGCCAGGGATACAATAGTGGACAAAACGGTAAAAAAAAAAAATACACCTTTCATAAGCTTACAATTGTAATGGTGCTGATTCCTATCTTAAGACAGATCATTCTTTATATAAATAACTTCTTGAACAGTCAGGATTGTCAATAGATTAATGAGTTGTCTCAGGTGGCAGGGTTTTCTGATATTGGTATTCAGCCATAGATTAGACACCTATGCAGGAATGTCCTACAAACTATTCACAGCATTGAATGGATAGTTGTGCTAGATTAGTTCATTTAATAAACATTTATTGAGTATCTATCATCTGCTAGCTGCAACACATGGAGCTAAACAAAATATCCTCTGCCTCAGAGTCTAGCGGGGACATAGCCATGTGAACAAATATTTATAATAAAGTAAAATACAGCATAAGAGAAGTGTAAATCGGGTTATTTACAAACATAGAAGAAGAAATGAGTACTTAACTCTGCTTGCACAAGGGAATGAAGGTGTCATCTGAAGCTGGGGAACAGCATGTGCAAACTCAGAGTGACAAGAGAACATGTTCATGGTTGACTACAGATGGTTCAATATGATGCAAATATGGAACTTTGGAGCTCCCTTGCAATCATGAGATTTTATTTTTCACAATTAAGCTATACAAATGTTCATAGGGTGTTACACTTCCAATTTCTTATTAAGCCTCTCTTCTCAGAGTCTTTACTCTGCTAATATGCATTGTGAAACTCTAGTTATAAGATATTTACTAATAGTCAATAAGCTACTTATCTTTAAAAAGAGTTAAGGATTTCAGGCAGCTAACAAAATAGTAAAAATATAAAAAGGTAATTAAAGTAAAAATTTTAAATCAAAACCTCATTAAAGGAGGCCAACACAAATTGGTTTTAGGACATTTTGTGTTGCTATAACAGAATACCTGAGACTGGGTAATTTAGAAACAAGAGAAGTTTACTTGGCTCACAATTCTGGAGGCTGGAAGTACAAGAGCATAGCAACTGCGTCTGGTGAGGGCCTTTGTGCTGCATCATCTCATGGCAGAATGCAAAAGAGCAAGAGAATACACACAAGAGAAAGGAAGGGGCTGAATTCATGCCTTTTATCAGGAACCTATTCCAGCAATAACTAACCTTCTCCCTCAGTAATACTTGATAACAGCATTAATCCATTCATGAGGGCAGAGCTTTCATGACCTGCTCATGTCTTAAGGGTCCTAACAGTCAACACTGTCGCAATGGTGACTAAGTTTCCAACACATGAACTTGCGGGACGCATTCAAACCACAGTATAAATATATCAATCTATTGGATGTGTAGTTCCCCAAAGTGTATTCTAGAGAGGTAGAATAGTGATAGTTGCCAGGAGCTGCGAGGCGGGAGAAATAGGGAGTTACTGTTTAATGAGAAGTTTGGGAAGATGAAAAATGTTCTGGAGATGGATGGTGGTATAGTTGTACAACAAAGTTAATGTTCCTAATCTCATTGAACTGTATATTTAAAATGATTAAAATGGTACATTTGTGTTATGTATATTTTACCACAGTAAAGTATCAAATGGAAATCTAGTTCCAAATAGATGTTACCTATTTTTAAAAGGCTCATATCCTTAAATAGAGAAGAGGGAAAACTGAGTTAGAATAGCATAGGTTTCTGGCTGGACGCAGTGCCCCACACCTGTAATCCCAGCACCTTGGGAGGCCGAGGCAGGTGGAACACCAGAGGTCAGAAGTTTGTGACCAGCCTGGCCAACATGGTAAAACTTCGTCTCTACTAAAAATACAAAAATTAGCCGGGCATGGTGGTATGCGCCTGTAGTCTCAGCTACTCGGGAGGCTGAGGCAGAAGAATCGCTTGAATCTGGGAAGCAGAGGTTGCAGTGAGCCGAGATCATGCCACTGCACTCCAGCCTGGGCAATAGAGTGAGATTCCATCAAAAACTAAAAATAACATTAAATTAAAAGTAACATAGGTATCTTTTCTTCAGACTCTCTGAGCCTTTAGTAGACTAATACGTCCATGAATCTCCAAGAGAAATGTTGTACACCAGATTTCCCAATTGTATTCAAGCACAGAGTACCTTGCAGAGCTCTGTTTCATGGAACTCACACAAGGCAGTGGTGATATAGGAAACAGAGCATCTACACGATTTATTGTTAAATTTACTGTCATTTTTTACACAGCTAAAACAAACAAAAAAAGAAATGCAACAAGAAATGGAAACAATTTTCTTTTTTCTTGTGCCAAATTCTTTTAAAAACTGAGTGTGTGAATCCTTCTATAGAGAAACAAAGCCCCCAAAAAAGTATCATCAAGAGTTTTGCAGAAGATGTAGAAATGTTCTTCATGTAGCTCTTTCTAATATTGACCCTCAATAAATGTGAAGCTAAAATATGAACATGTAACTAAGTAACGGTGTCTAAATTGAGGTGGTAGAATGTAGACTACAGAAGAACTTTGTGGAAGTAGTTATAAATTACAGAATGGTGGTTATAGAAATGAACCTTAATTTCCTGTCAGTAGAACATAAGGTCATAATATTAATAAACTGACCTCTCTCATGGCCTTCCCAGGAAACCACAGTCTTCACATTTTGATGTTTTATGTCATGCTGTACTTTTCTTCATACTTTTCAGTTTTCATTTGTTTGCAACATAGGACAATGCTGTAATTTTTGGTTACAATTTCTTCCAATACTGAGGGGATAACAGTCTAGTATTTACGCTGATTTTAAATATCTTTCAGTCTCACACACATCCAGAGGCAATTTTTAATTGCTGCTTTTGACAAACTATCGCCACTTTGACTTCCCTAAAGTCTCTGACAAATAGCCTGGAAACTCCCACTCAAAAACAATCGTTCTTGTTTGTGAGCCTTTCCGAGAGACCAGGCTGGCCAATTGTGTCATAATGTATTGCTGTAATGAAGCATTTTGAAGGAAAAGAGACTTGTTTACTTCCCAGCCAATGTGCCCTGCTAGGTTTCACACCCAGAGCTGAAGACGGAAACTGAACAGGGAAGCTGGAGCGCAGCAGAGGAGCCTGCCAGATACAGAAACTGTACATCTCTGCCAGAGCCTGGGGGCAGTGTTGTTCTTGCCCATACTTGCTCTGTGACATCAACTGTATGGACTCAGATGGGGATGGAACCAGCTCTGACATTTGCTGTTTTAAAAGGCAACCATGTTGCAAGTTCTCTCTCTGTGTTTCCAGTCCTGGTTAACAGCATAGCCATCTATCTGGTCAACCACGCTGGAAAAGGCAGGGACAACCTTGATTTTTGCCTCTCCTTCGCCTTACATATTCAGTCCATCACACAGTCTTTCAATCCCATCTCGGAAAATTGTTGAGACAAAAATCCGTCCCTTTCCACCCTCATGATCACTATCAATACTTTGTGCCATCATTTTTCTTGGACTAGTTTTCTTGACTTTAGTTAGATCCTTTTACCTAGCTTGAGTCTAACTCTCTTTAACTTAGCTTTTAACCTGCTGCCTGGGTTTTCTAAATCACAGATTATCCAGTGATCCCACTTAAAAAAGAAAAAAAAGAAAGAAAGAAAGAAAGAAAAACGTTGACCATAATCACCTGTAATTACCGGCAACATTATTTTCCAAAATGAGATCTAGGGAACACCAGCACTACAGGATTTTTACAGGTATTACTGGAAGCAAGGATTTTGTTTGGTAAACTACATTTAGGATGGCCAAGTTAAAGGATGGGTTTATGATTCTTTATTATAAAATGTGCCAGCCGGGCACGGTGGCTCACACCAGTAATCCCAGCACGTTGGGAGGCCAAGACAGGCAGGAGTTCAAGACCAGTCTGGCCAACACGGCAAAACCCCATCTCTACTAAAATACAAAAATTAGCCAGGCATGATGGTGCATGCCTGTAATCCCAGCTACTCGGGAGGCTGAGGCAGGAGAATCGCTTGAACCGGGAAGTAGAGGTTCCAATGAGCTGAGATCATGCCACTGCACTCCAGCCTGGGCGACAGAGTGAGACTCTGTCTTAAAATATAAAAAATAAAATAAAAATGTGTCAGAGCCTTTAAAGTGCTCTCGTATATCATGTAGCTCCAAGAGTTGGGGTGGAGCACTTGGGGATTTCCAAATGTATCCTTTCTGGAACTCTTTTTAAAGCGTATATTGTAGGCCGGGTGCGGGGGCTCACGCCTGTAAGCCCTGCACTTTGGGAAGCTGAGGCGGGTGGGTCATCTGAGGTCAGGAGTTTGAGACCAGCCTGGCCAACATGATGAAACCCCGTCTCTATTAAAAATACAAGATTAGCTGGGTGTGGTGGCGCGTGCCTGTAGTCCCAGCTACTTGGGAGGCTGAGGCAGGAGAATGGCGTGAACCCGGGAGGCGGAGGTTGCAGTGAGCCAAGATCGAGCCACTGCACTCCAGCCTGGGCAACAAGAGCAAAACTCCGTCTCAATAAATAAACAAACAAATAAATAAAGAGTATATTGTAAGAGTAGGGCTCTTATGCTCCTATGGAGCATACTTCAGAGGATGCTGATCTAAAGTATAGCATAAAGATCAAGATCTGGCCCTGAAACGCCCTTTCCAGCCATGATGGTGTGAATTAGGATATGACACAACTAGGGATTGGTTCCCATCCTCTGTCTGGCCCGTTTTTGAACATGGTCGTGGGGACCCTTTCTCATCCGTTCTCATCTGCCGGGTCCGGGGGAAATGAGCAAGTGACTACCTCCTGGTGAAATTAAAATCGTGTCATCTCTCCACACAGAAGTAGCATGATCCTTGTGTTTGGGACGGCTTAGGAAGTGGAAAACGTGAGCTTGACAGACTGCTCTGAAGCGAGAAGGCTGCCACGGGGCAGGCTCCTGATGGTGTCAGCACCAGCTCCCCAATTTGAACAAGACACCCAGGAGCCAACAAGGGCTTTTTCCTGTGGCCAGTCCAGAAAACCGGTCCCTAACGTTCCCCTGAAGCCCTTTCAGCTTCTACTGCAGGCCATGTACTCCCAGCCTGTCAAGGAAGAGGCTCAGCCTGCACTCAACAGTCGCCCCCCTCCCCATGGCACCGGACCACTCCCTCCTGTGCCATGCTGCCCTCTTGGCAAGGCTGATCCCAAATGATCTTAGACTCTGTCTTTGATGTTCTGCTTGTGAGAGCCTGAGTGAGAGCAGCTCAACAGGTCACACCCCAGTGAGGGAGAACAAGACTGGGAAGAACAGGGAGTGGGAGAACCCTGCTTATGCCAGTCTCTTTCATAACCCTCCATGGCCCTCCATTATCTAACCAAGATGACTCTTTGTCTGACATCAGGAATCTCTGCGACAGCCCATCCTCTGTAACCCATCCCTCTAATTACCGGGACAGCACAGTGATTAAGAGTGAAGCATGGGGGTAAGACTCTCTGACTCAAACCCTACCTCTACATGACCTTCACTTCTCTGAGCCTTGGTCTCTATGTCTGTAAATAGAAGGCAATGGTAATAAATAGTGCCCTGCTTCCATGATTGTTTTCAGAATTGAGATCATGCATATGAAGTGCTTAGCCCGGAGCTGGTCACATAACAAAGCATTCAATAAACTAGGGGTTTGTAAACTCTGGTCTGTGGACCAAATTCAGCCCACCACCTGTTTTTATAAGTAAAGTTTTATTGGAACACAGCCACACCTGTATGATCTATGGCTTCTCTCCTGCTACAGCAGCAGAGTTAAGTCATTGCAACAGAGACCGTATTGTCCACAAAGCCTAAAATATTTACCATCTGGCCCTTTACCAAAAAAAAATTGTCCAACCCCTGCAATAAATGCTAACTTGCTAGTATATTCCACTCAAGCCATATTGCTCACCATTTCTTCAGTACACCCTGTCATTCCCTCCTCTGTCCTTTGCAGAGGCCTTCTGTTCACCCAGAATGCCCTTTTCACCCACCTGCAGAGCTAAAACACCTAACACAATGCCCAACTCTAGTAATGCTCAGTAGCTGTTTTTTCCTTCTCTTCCCAGCTATGAACTTCTATGACTCTAAGATTCTCCTGATCCTATTACAACTAAAAATGATATCTTTCTAATATCAGTTTCTTCACTGATGCAAACTCATGACACTGTTTTCAGATACAACTTTACATCTCCCTGTTCCTTTTTTTTTCAATAGAACCTCAATAAATATTTGTTAAATGAATGACAATCATGCTATATATTATCATATATGTCTCTGTGCCCTTAGGCTTCAACTCAAGCATTAGCTTCTCCAGGAAGCCATCCCTGAACCTACAGTTTAGACAGGTGTGTAGTCTCAGTGAAGCACCACAAAGATCCAATCTGATCAAGGATACATTTGGAGTCCAGAGACTATGGAAATGGTGAGGACATATCTTTATTACTTGCCCCAGATAACCATCCACACAGTGCTGAATGTGCCTCACACAGGGACCCAAAGCACTACTTGCTGTCTCCTTTCTCATCATCATAGTCATCATCTTCCTCTCTTCCTCCTCCTCCTCCTTCTTCCCTTTTCTTTAAAAATTATAAAATATCTCATGCAGAGTAATTGTATACACACATATATAGTTTAAATAATGTATAGTCTAATATATAGTTTAAACAATAATAAAGCAAACACCTACATGGCGACTACCCAGCTTAGGTAATGGACCACCATCCATCAATGATGGGGACACTCTCTTTGTACGCATGTCCATCACACCCCCTCACTCTCCATCTTCCACCATAGGTAACCACTATCTTATTTTCACATTATTTAATCTTTTACTTTTCTTTCAACTCTACCCCATATCTCTAAGCAACACATTATTGACTTTTGTCTGGTTTTTCGACTTCATGTAAATTGAACCATACTGGATGCATTCTTCTATGACTTGCTCTTTTGTTGTTGTTTTTACTTTGTTTTTAAGATTCACCAGTATTGATTCTTGGAAGTGTACTTTCTCCATTTTCACTGTGCATAGTATTCTGCTGTATGAATATGCCGAAATGTACCTATCCACCACTGTTAATGAACATATTGGGTTGTTTTATATTTTTACTGTTATAACTAATGATACTACGCATACTCCTGCCAATTATAGTCCTTGTAATACATTCCTCAGTGTAACTGCAGAGGTGCTAGAAGATTCAACTTTGTTCATTGATGTGAAATTGTCTTCTGATGCAGTTATGCCTATTCAGGCTCCTAACAGCATTGTGGGCAAGGCCTCCGCTTCACAGCCTCAGCAACACTTTGTATTATTTTACTTTATTTTTTGCCAATTGAGTATAAATTGATATCCCTTAGTGGGTTTGGTTTTATTTTATTTTTTGAGACAGGGTCTTGCTCTGCCATCCAGGCTGGAGTGCAGTGGCGTCTCCATAGCTCACTGCAACCTTCAATTCCTGGCCTCAAGTGATCCTCCCACCTCGGTCTCCCAAAGCACTGGGATTACAGGCGTGAGCCACCTCGCCAGGCCAGTTGGTTTAAAATTTATATTTCCCTCTTGTTAATGAGGTGGAACATTTTTTCATAAACTTATTGGCCATTTATGTTTTTTCTTCTGTGAAATGTTCATTCATGTCTTTTGCCTGTTTTTTAATGTCTTTTTCTTAGTAATTGATTTTTTCATTTATTCAAAAGAATTTTTTTTCTTATAGAGTGGTAAGAATCTTTTTTATGTATTCTGGATTCTAATCTTTTGCCCATTCTATGTGTTACAAATAACTGCTCTGGAACTCCTAGAAGAGGATCCCTTTTTAGGAATCCTGTCCCAAAAAGATTCATGCCCCGAGTACCAAGTCTGGTGACTCAGCTCAGAGTAGCAGATTCCTGGGTGCTGAGGTTGCAGGGTGTAGCCAGGGCCAAGCTTAGTTTTCCTATTGGGCCAGTACAGATGCATAGAAGGCCTGTGACCATTCCACCCATGGTGCTGGTGATCAAACCTAGAATTCTGGGTTGCCCAGAATCATGGGCAAGGGTTTCCATAGTCCCTTCTTCAGCAACAGTTCTCAGCATCACCTCAGCAGTTCTCAGTTCCCACAAGCTGCCTCCTGCCCACTCAGCACCAGAGCTGTTTGGTCCAGGGAGGCTGAGGAGCCTAATGACCACTTCTCTTCTGTGTGGTCAGCGTCCAGCTGGTCGGCGTCCAGAAGCTTCTGCTCAGCACGTAGCCTTTGGCTGCTCATGCACAGCCTCTCCAGTGATGTCTCAGCTGAGCTTTTTAGCAGCTGGCTGGGCTTTTTCAAGGCCCAATCAGCTCTCCATGCTCCCTAAAGAGGCCTCTCACAATGCAGCGAAAGACAGCCCAGCAGGGGTGTTCCCTGCAATGTGTGGGGTACTGAGGTCTTAGAAGCAGCCTCTTTGTCAGTATGAAAACAAAGACGTGAACATAAAGTCCTAAATTGTGTTTTCCAAAAGGTAAATATGTCAAATATGTAAACCAACTTTACTTCAACCTTGATTTACAATAACTTTTCCAGATCTGAGAAAATTCCCCAAATTAAAAATCCAAAATTGATTCTGTTGGCATGTTTGAAAACATGCTTCTTCTATGGTCCAACTATTTAAAAATTCTACTGAATTTTTAAATTCACTGTGGCTGGGCACGGTGGCTCATACCTGTAATCCCAGCACTTTGCAAGGCTGAGGTGGATGGATCACCTGAGGTCAGCAGTTCAAGGCCAGCCTGGCCAACATGGTGAAACCCTGTCTCTAGTAAAAATACAAAAATCAGCTGGGTGTAGTGGCACAAGCCTGTTATCCCAGCTACTGGGGGAGGCTGAGGCAGGAGAGTCTCTTGAATCCGGGAGGCAGAGGTTGCAGTGAGGGGGATCGTGCCATTGTACTGGAGTGACAAGAGCAAAACTCTGTCTCCAAATAAATAAATAAATAAAATTAAAATAATTGCAATTCTAGAGGTGAAGAAAAAACCCTGGTCCATTATTTTCTGTGAGTGCCCTCAGTACCCCAAAAGAGGGGAAGCTCCCTTTCTGGAGATTAATTCATTATCTCCACTGGAATTACCTTCAATTGTACACGTTAATTCACATAAGGCAGGCTATCAGGAAGTGAAATCTCTGGGTACCATGAAAACTTATTTCAGTTATTGATTTAAACTTCTTTTCCTGCAAAAAGTATAAAGAGAAAGAGCATCAGAGTTGATTCCATGTTTTTAAATACCCTAAATAGAGAGATTCTTTGCCAATAAAATAACATGAAGTGAGAAAGTAGGTTGGACAGTGTCTAGAAACTAAGTCAACCTTCCCTCCTCTAGAGCTGATAAAAAGAGATCAGCTTCTTACAAAGAAATCATATTCTTCCAATAGTAATAAAAACTGAAGGGTACAGGAACAAATCAATCCTGCATTAAATGTGTGAGAATATGTTTGCATCCGCCTCATTTCCTACTTATTTGTACTATAGACTTAAAGCAATTTCGTGCATGTTGGAAAAGCCATCAGAACACTAAATTCCAAAACAACAACTGTGAAATGGTCACAGGATGCTGCCCAGTTCATCCTCATTTTTTTTCATCCCAGAACACAAGAGGATGAAATGGATGCAAATCAAATGGAGCCTGGAAAGATGAGTATACAAAACCTTTTCTGTAGGTGAAGTTGTTTAATACACCATTTCAGGGACACATAAATAATAGAAGGAGAAGATAATTAAAGGAAAAGGAAGGAAGGAAGGAAGGAAGGAAGGAAGGAAGGAAGGAAGGAAGGAAGGAAGGAAGGAAGGAAGGAAGGAAGGAAGGAAGGAAGGAAAGAAGGAAGGAAAAGTAAAAGGAAAGGGAAAGGAAGGAAACCTGTTTGGAAATGAGAAGAAGATGTAAATAACACTGAGCTAGATTACAGGGTAATGGGAAAATAACTTATCACTAAACACTATTGATTCTATCTCTTAAACATTCCTCCGATTTGCCTCTTCTCTCTGTCATCCAAATCCAGGCCCATATCATCTATCCCTTGGAAGATGTGGCAGCCTCCTAAATAGACTTGCTCCTCCATCTCTCCCACACCAATCAATCCTACACACACTTCCAAAGTGCTTTCTCCAAAATGCAAGTCAAATCAGAACAGCTCCCCAGTGTCCACAGCATAAAATCAAAACTGCCTAGCCAGGCAGGCTCAGCCCTTTACAATCTGACCTTGCCTTTCTCTCTGACCCAGCTTTTCCCGAATGTGTTCTGTAGAATACTAATTCAAACGGATGTTACAGACACAGACACACAAAATGGTTTCTCGGTGAAATAAACTGAGGTAATGCTAGCAGGACAAAGTTAACTGCAGGATTCTTCAGAGCCTTTTAAATGCTAATAAACATGAATTTCCAAGAGGGTATAATAAACACTGCAGTGCTCCAGCCAACTTTCCTCTTCAGGGTAGACAAACCTATCCTCCACCTTCTGGGAATATTGGCCACTGTCCATTCACAAGCCACCATCCAGAGCTCTGGCTCTCACTGGGATTTGTCCTTAGCCACAGACCACTGTCTTAACCAAGGATGTGCTTTGGGTATCAGTGACTGGTGATCTAAAGGCCTGACCCTCTTGCCTCAATTTGGGACATCTCTGAAAGGCCATCCCAACCCTAATGCTCTCTGGAAGGTAGTCTGAGACCTCAGCTCCAACCACATCAGGTATCAGTGTGGAGGCCGTGGAATGTGCCTAGTAGAATTCCAACTACAGGGAGCATGAGTGACCCAGGGCCCCATGTTCCGAAACCTGTCTATGTGTACACTGAGGCCATGTCTACAGTGGGCTACTGCCAGTCCTGAGAGGCACGGGATGTCTTTGCCAGCAGACTTTGGCTCAAGCATTCTCCAATTTGGCTCAAGCAATCTCGGATGCTCCCACCCAGACTCCACCAGCCCCAGTGATGTGCTGGTAAAGGTTCACCAACTACATGAGTTTACTATAAATGGTGCTGATATAACGGACTTGTAACACACAATGTATACGTAATAATAAAATACACAATACGGTTTACTGTAAGCTCCATATAGCCATTGATTCTCACCGAATGCTTTCATTGGTTTTTGCTGAATTCTGCACCTGTAGTCAGCGTAGGGTCATCAGGGATGATTGAGCATAGACACAACATGAAGGTTGATTGACATTCTGTTTATATTAATGAATAAGGCAAAAGTGAAAGCAAAAAACGTGCATCAGAGCTTCACCTGATAGGCAATGACATGAGTGAATTATTTGTTGAATCCGATAAGGGTTTTCAAATATCAGAAGCATGTATTCTCAATTTTTGTGCTATTCACCACATCACAGCTACAGACGTGACACACTTTTTTGGTTTAATACGTATTATTAGCATCCTTTCTATCACTTTTTTAAGCCTGGCAATCAACAAAACAGTAAGTCAGGCCCCAGTTTGAAGCATTTGTCCATTTCCATAATGCCAATCATTGCACCATGGCTGATTTCAAGCTAGTAGCGTGTGGTCACAGAGTGTGGAGTTGGGAAGAGATGGGCCCTGCATCCCATGACACAAGTAGGCACAGGGTGCCTGGCCAGTGGAAGTCCCAGGGGCCTGAGGTGGATCCGTCTCACTTCCTTACACTGCACGTCTCCCTGGAGCATTCGCTAAGAGAACTTCTGCACATAAGTCTCCACCTCAGAGTCTGTTCCCCGGAAATCCAATCTAAGACAACAGAGAATATAACACGCAGTATGCCCCAAACATACTGATCATGGGACCAATTTCCATAGAGTGTCTCACAGAACTAGTGTTTTATGGAATAAAATTTAGGACAATGTCTTCCAGCTTCTCCTCCTACACCTATTTATCCATTTACATGCAATTCTCTAAATACACTATGTTTCTCCAGGCCACAATTCCTTTGCACATCGGTTCCTTTTCCTGGAATTTCATGTGGACTATGGGGAGGAAAAAGTCAGTTTCCTGGAGAAATGAGGGGAGGGAGGAGAGGAAGTTTTAACCATATTCAGCAATACACACACACAGTATTCATGCCATATGAATCAGGCCTCAGGATCACCTTAGGTACATATGAATCAGGATTTTGAATCAGGATTTGCGGGTACTCAGAGATTCTCTGCGTTCATTCAGGGGTTTGACTTCAGAAGGTGACAGAATAGCCACCTGTCTCTTGGTTGCTTGGGAAGACACCACAGGAAGGGCACTTCTTAGAAACACAAGGTAGAAACAGGTTCTTGGTTCTTACCCAAAAGTTTTTCTTTTCTTTTTTTTTCTTTTTTTGAGACAGAGTCTCACACTGTCACCCAGGCTGGAGTACAGTGATGCAATCTCGGCTCACTGCAAGCTCCGCCTCCCAGGTTCACGGCATTCTCCTGCCTCAGCCTCCCGAGTAGCTGGGACTACAGGCGCCCACCACCATGCCTGGCTAATTTTTTATATTTTTAGTAGAGATGGGGTTTCACCGTGTTAGCCAGGATGGTCTCAATCTCCTGACCCGCCTCGGCCCCTAAAGTGCTAGGATTACAGGCGTGAGCCACTGCGGCTGGCCAAAAGTTTTTCTTCACAGAAGATAAACTGTTTTTAAAATGAGAAAACAAAATCCTAAAGACAGCAAGATAAATGATCAAAACCAGAGTGCAGCCAGACTCAGTGCTCATGCCTGTAATTCCAGCACTTTGGGAGGCTGAGGTGGGCAGATCACTTGAGGTCAAGAGTTCAAGACCAGCCTGGCCAATATAACAAAACCCTGTCTCTTCCAAAAATACAAAAAAGTTAGCTGGTCATGGTGGTGCAGGCCTGTAGTCCCAGCTACTTGGGAGGCTGAGGCAGGAGAACTGTTTGAACCAGGGAGATGGAGATTGCAGTGAGCCGAGATCATGCCACTGCACTCCAGCCTGGGCAACAGAGGGAGACTCTGCCTCAGAAAAAAAATAAACAGACAGAGTGCTAGATACACTCTTCCCTCCCCACCCTGGCAAAGGCCTTTCAGGCCAGTGTTAACTCTTTTGCGTATACTGCTCAGGATAGATGCTCAGATATTTAGAAGTCAACAGTGTTACTGCAAGTTAGGAGCAACCAGCACTGTCAGGAGGCACGGAGTCTAGAGCCAAGATGCAGCCGGGCTTAAATCCCAGCTCTCCACTTGGCTGTGTGACCTTAAGCAAGTTGCTTTACCTCTCTGAGTTTCAGTCTCCTCTCTCTGCAAACTATAGATGATAATACTTACATGTTAAGAGTTGCTGTTAAGAGCGTGGACAACATCCACAAGATGCTTGGTGCATCTTGTACATGCTAACTATCACTATTATTAAAATGCTCATTACCAAAAATTAAACAGAAAAGCTGAGGCACTAGGGTTTATTTCTTCTTGTAATCCTATATGACTGTTTTACACTGAATGAGATTGGGAATCCACATCCTTTGGTTTCGCAGCCAGATCTTTTGAGTCCTGTACCATACTAATGATTGTCAATGACCTGAAAACTCATCCAAAACTCGGTTGGTGCCGACAATGACATTTTCCATGACAGTGGAAACAAAACTGTAATCTGCTTTTAGATTTGTACCTGGCAGGATGCTTTTAGAAAATTACTTAAATTTTCAATATAATGATGGTTGCTTTCTTTTACAATAATTGGGTGATGGGTAGACTAGAAGCCTAACCCTTACCATTATGTAATATACCCACACAGCAAACCTGCACAAGTACCCCCAGATCTATAAAATTTTAAAAAATAAAACAACAAAAACCAGCTAAAAGTATAGATGTGAAACATTTCTCTGAGCGCTGCACCATTTTGATGGAAGCTGACAGATTAAAATTCTCAACAAATACACCCACTGTGGAATGCTAAAGTACACTTTCGGGCAATTTTTCAGAGCAATGGATTCAATTTATTCTTGTCACCATGGCAACAAGAGGAATCATTCTATTATTTTCATCATAGCATTTCCAATTATTTTCTCTCACAGTTTAGGCCAGAGACAAAACTAGAAGGAATGAGGTTGACCACAAAATGAACCAAAAACTCATAACTTCCTCCCTGGATTAAAGGTGGCTCTTGGATAGGTAATGCTCTTTAGCCATCATAAATCCCATATTAAAGTCTCCAGATCTTCACCAAAAAAAATGTATTTACTTATGAATTTATCACTTTGTCCCTTTTGAGTTGGGGGAAGCAAGAAATGAGACCATTTTACCAAATATATACACTTTAAGAATGTAAAACTAGTCATTTAATTTTCAGAGAACTTTCCTTTTGGGGGCGGTGAAAGTAAATAATGTTACTCTTCAATGTTTACGGACTCTCAAAAACTAAGCATGATTCTATTCTATGCCTCTAAATTGTCAAATTTCATATATTGGGGTTAAAATCTTATGGTAGCAACATATCCCTGAGGTCAGTGTGTCAGATGTGGCCCTTCACGCACAAGACAGAGAGGAAGAGGCATAAATGTTCAAGCAGCACTGATTATTTACCACACACATTACCCACGTGACCCCGTAAGAAGCACGCACTTGGGGAGCAGCCAAAGATAAATACATTCTACAGAAATGAATACAAATGACTTTTCCATCTATGTAACCAGCACACTCAGGCCTTCCCAGCTTTGGGCATAAAATGATGCCCCAGTGTAATCCCCACTCACTGGATTAGAGAAATGGATCCCCCTTCATTCTGTGTCCCCTTCCCACTCCTGCCACATATCTGATCATCTGAAGGTGCAGCCTCCAGGAGGCTCAGAAACCTGACCTCCACTCCAGCTCTTCAGCTTCCTTCTCCGCCCGTTCGCTTTGACTACAGCTCCCTTCCGGCAGCTCCAGGATGGCGGCCACCGCCAAGGGAGGAGCCACTGCCCTTCCCTTTCCATCTCTTCCTAAACTCAGTACAGTCCCTTCTTTTAATTCCTCACAGCATGGCTGAGCACTGTGGTTGCTCTTCATATTTCTACAGAAAGGTCTAGGGATGAGAGAAGATACGGTGCGGCCACTCTCAGCGCCCATGGCCCTAATGTCACCGTGGCTATCGGAACGTTTGGCAGTGATGGAAATGTTCTACATCCGCACTGTCCAGTACAAGAGCCACTGACCACTACTGTGGCTACTGAGCATTGTACTGTGGCTACTATGACAGAGGAACTGAATTTTACTTTTATTTATTTACTTTTTATTTTAATGAGTTTAAATTTAAGTTAGCCACATGTGGCCAGGGGCTGCTGCATTGAGCCGCAGAGTTCTAGATAAATCCATGGAGTCCTTCAAAAAACACCTCTCTGTATGTCCCTCTGTAGCTAGAAGTCAACCTTTTCCCCTCCTAGGATTCCAATCCCAGGCCAACTTTCTGGGGTCCTAGTAGCTTCCCTTCCTCTCCTGACCACATCTCTTGATCCAAGCTCAGCTTCTTCTCACATACATTCAGTGCCCCGGAGGTAGAGTCGCTGCTTTTCTCCTTTTCATAGCAGCTTCTAGATCATTCTCCCTTCCTCTTCCATTAAAAAAAAAAAAAAAAAAAAAAAAAATTTGGCTGGGCACAGTGGCTCCCGTCTGTAATCCCAGCACTTTGGGAGGCCGAGGTAGGTGGATCACCTGAAGTCGGGAGTTTGAGACCAGCCTGACCAACATGGAGAAACCCCATCTCTACTAAAAACAAAATTAGCCAGGCATGGTAGCACATGCCTGTAATCCCAGCTACTCAGGAGGCTGAGGCAGTGGTGAGCCGAGATCATGACATTGCACTCAAGCCTGGGCAACAAGAGCGAAACTCCATCTCAAAAAAAAAAAAAAAGTTTTGACTTTCATATCATCAGATATGCCTTCCACTTCATCTATTGCCACTGTCACCTACTGACCTCGAGGTCACTCCCTTAACTTAGCTCTTGGCTCACTGCCACTCTCTTTACTACTACCCTGTAGTAGTGACTCTGGCCTCACAGTTCCTTGAACTGTCTTCTTCCAGTGATTATTTTTCCCATTAGAATTTCCTACCCAACGCAGGCACACTCATATCTATGGCCATGCCCCAATCATTACTGGGAACTGTAACCTTGACATTTCCTGGAGAGCAAGCATTCTCCCTCAGACAACTGTCTTCTGCCTCCCGGTTTCCCTCCCTCTTGTACCCAACCCCCACAATCCTTTGGCTATGCTAGAACCTCCAATGTATTGATCCTAACCCCTTTTCACTGTCCCTCATCCTTGTTCTCTTCCATTCTGACTTCACTTAGATTCCATGGTCAGTCACTGTAATTTATTCCTTGCATGTCCCTTCAACTCCCTTCCTCCACTTCTGTTTTCTTATACCTACTTGGCAAAACTAAAGCCCTAATTAAAATTACTCCTCCACCTATTTCATCCCTCCACTCATGCAACTAATCATGGTTGAAAAAAAAAAAAAATGCCCACGGTGATTGGTCCCAGCTTAACTACATGACCACAAGGCTCAAGAGGGCCCTGATGCCACCAGGCAATCATAGCGTGCATCCCTAACAGTTCACTTCCCTTCTGCTTCAGGAGGCTATTTTAGATTTTTTTCTTTTTCCTTAAACTTCCTATACTTCCTACCTCATCCTCACTCTTGCTTCATACTGCTCTGAGAAAATTGCAGCCATCAGAGTGAAACATCCATTTCCCGCAGAGGACTTGTACCCCAAAAAAGAACTCTCTCAGAACTCAACAATAAGAGAACACCTAAAGTTCTTTTTTAAATGGGCAAAAAACCTAAAGGTACTCTTCACCGTGAAAATACATGAATGACAAATAAGCAAACGAAAAGATATTCAGTATAATCATTAGGGAAATGCAAATTAAAATCATGAGATACCACTACACACCTACTAGAATGGCTATGGAAATAAATGACAGCTAGTGCTGACCAGGATGTAGAACAACTGGAAATCATACATTACTAGTGAGAATGCAAAATGGCACCACACCTGGGATATCAGTCTGGTTTTGTAGTTTTTTATAAAGTTAAGCGTACACTTACCATATGACTCAACAATCCCACTCCAAAGTATCCTAAGAGAAATGGAAATGTATGTTAACACAAGAACCTATAGGTAAATGTTTGTATCAGTTTTATCCATTATCACTAAAAACTGGAAGCAACCAAGATTTCTTTCATTAACAAAACTATGGCACATCTATTTCATAAGATACTACTCAGCAATACAAAGAACAGACTATTCATGCAACAACAGGGAATCTCAAATGCATTTAGTTAAAGAAAAGAAGTCAGATCCAAAGGCTACATATTTTATGATTTTCTTGATATGACATCCTGGAAAAGCCGAAACTATTCTATTAGATGGGAGCTTAGATCAATGGTTACCAGGGACTGGAGTTAGGGAAGAGGATGACATCAAAGGGATAGCATGATAGAATTTTTGGAGTGATGGAACTGTTCTACAGCATGACTGTGATGGTGGGCTCATCACTGTCAAAACCTACAAAACTGCACATCACAAACAGTGAATTTTACTGTAAGGAAATTTAAAATAAAATATAAAACAGATTTTTAAATTTAAAGAATACAACACCTGCAAACTACTTTTATTACAGCTGTACCCATGTACTCAGCCTTCCCTCCTGAGTTCAGGCCATATGGGATATATAATATCAATTCTGGAATTTGTTGAATATTTTTGTGGCCTAATACATGGTCAATATTTGTAACTACTTTTTGTATTTGATAAGAATGGGTATTCTCTGTTTGCTGGGTACAGAGAATCTTATTTGACCAGGCTTGTTATTTGTATTACTTAAATTCTCTATATACTCATTGATGTTTGGCTTGCATGATTTATCAGTTTCTGAGAGCACTATTAAATATTTTCATTGGCTCTGTCAATTTCTCCTGGTAGTTCCATCACTTTTTCCTTTCTCTACTTTGAAGCTATGTTATTGAGTACATAAATGTTTATGATTGTTATATCTTCTTGTTAGATTGCCTCTCTCATCAGTATGAAATATTCCTCCTTGTCCCTTTTTGCTTTAATTATATCTGATACCAATATATCTATGCGACTTTTCATTTTGGTAATATTTTCATTATTTTTCTGCTCCTTATTTTCAGTCTTCCTATGTCATCTTCATAAGAGTATTATTTCTAAATGCCACATGGTTATTTTTTATCTGAGACTCTTTGCCTTTCATAGGCATAATGATCACATTCATATTTTTTAACCAATATATTGATTTGTTATTTACTAGGATTTTGCTCCTTCTAATCCTATTTTGCATTTCCTATTTTTAGTACCTTTTTTTTTTTTTTTTGTATAGCAAGTGATTTTTTTGTCCCAACTTTTATTTTAGATTCAGCCAGTACATGTGCAGGTTTGTCACCTGGATATATTGCATGATGCTGAGGCCTGGGGTATGAATGATCCTGGCACCCAGGTACTGAGCACAGTACCCGAGAGTTAGTTTTACAACCCTTGCCCTGCTCACTCCCATTCCCCTCCGGTAGTCTCCAGTTTCTATTGTTGCCATCTTTATGTCTCTGCATACCCAATGTTTAGCTCCCACTTACAAGTGAGAACACATAGTATTTGGTTTTCTGTTCCTTCATGAATTAACTTAGGATAATGGCCTCCAGCTGTATCCATATTGCTGCAAAGGACATGATTTCATTCTCTTTCATGGGCACTTAGGTTGATTTCATGTCTTTGCTATTGTGAATAGTGCTGCAACAAACATACCAGTGCATGTGTCTCTTTGGTAGAATGATTTGTTTTCTTTTGGATATATAACCAGTAATGGGATTGCTGGATCAAATGGTAGTTCTGTTTTAAGGTTTTGAGAAATCTCCAAACTACTTTTCACATTGGCTGAACTAATTTACATTCCCACCAACAGTGTATATGTGCTCCCTTTTCTCCACAACCTTGTCAGCATCTGTTGTTTTTTGACTTTTTAATCATAGCTATTCTGATGGATGTGAAGTGGATCTCACTGTGGTTTTGATTTGCATTTCTCTGATGATTTGTGATATGGAGTGTTTTTTTCATATGTTTGTTGGCTGCTTGTATGTCTTCTCTTAAGAGGTGACTATCCAAGTTCTTTGCCTATTTTTTGATGTGGTTTTGGTTTTTGCTTGTTCAATTGTTTAAGTTCCTCATAGATTCTGGATATTAGGCCTTTGTGGGATATGTAGTTGGCAAACATTTTCTCCCATTCTGGAGATTGTCTACTTACTCTGTTGATAGTTTTTGTTGCTGTGCAGAAACTGTTTAGTTTAATTAGATCTCACTTTTCAAATGTTGTCTTTGTTGCAATTGCTTTTGAGGACATAGCTATAAATTATTTCCCAAGGCTGATGTCCAGAATGGTGTTTCCCAGTTTTCCTTCTAGGATTCCTATAGTTTGAGGTCTTACATTTAAATTTTTGATCCATCTTGAGTTAATTTTTGTATATAGTGAAAGGTAGGGGTCTAGTTTGAATCTTCTGGATATGAATAGCCAGCTACCCCAGCACCATTTATTCAACAGGGAGTGCTCTCTCCCCATCGTTTGTCATTGTCAACTGCCAAAGATCAGATGGCTGTAGGTGTGCAACTTTATTTCTAGGTTCTCTATTCTGTTCCATTGGTGTATGTGTCTGTTTTTGTGCCAGTACCATGCTGTTTTCATTACTGTAGCCTTACAGTAGAAAGTTGGGTAATGTGATAGCTCTGGGTTTGTTCTTTTTGCTTAGGATTCCTTTGGCCATTCGCCTCTTTTTTGGTTCCATATGAATTTTAGACTAGTTTTCTTTTAGGTCTGTGGAAAAATGACATTGGTAGTTTGATATGAATAATGTTGAATTTGTAAACTGCTTTGGGCACTTATGGTCATTTTCACAATATTAATTCTTCTAATCCATGAGCATGGATGTTTTTCTATTTGTTTGTGTCATCTATGATTTCTTTTAGCAGGGCTTTGTAGTTCTCCTTGTAGAGAACTTCCACCTCCTTGGTTAGATCTATTGCTAAGTATTTTATTTTTTGTGGCTATTGTAAATGGGATTGTGTTCTGGATTTGGCTCTCAGCTTAAATGTTATTGGTGTACAGAAATGCTACAAATCTTTGTACATTGATTTTGTATCCTGAAACTTTGCTGAAGTCGTTTATCAGTTTCAGGGGCCTTTTGGTACTGTCTTTAGGGTTTTCTAGGTATAGGATCATATCAACTACCAAGAGAGATAGCTTGACTTTCTTTCTATTTGGGTGCTTTTTATTTCTTTCTCTTGCCTGATTGCTCTGGCTAGCACTTCCAGTATTGTGTTGAATAGGAGTGGCGAGAGTGGGCATCTTTGATTTGTTTCAGTTCTCAAGGGAAATGCTTCCAGATTTTGCCCATTTCTTATGATGTTGACAGTGGGTTTGTCATAGACAGCTCTTATTATTTTGAGGCATATTCCTTCAATACCTAGTTTCTTGAGGATTTCCATCATGAAGGGATATTAGACTTTATCAAAAGCTTCTTGTGCATCTACTGAGATGATCACATGGATTTTTCATTTTTAATTTTATGTGGTTAATCACATTTCTTGATTTACATATGTCGAGCGCAACTTGCATCCCAGAAATGAAGTGTACTTGATCATAATGAATTAACTCTTTTTTTTAGGAAGTTGTTTTTATGGTGAATGAAGAACAAACTTAAAGTCCTACCACAGTGCCTAGCACACAGGGAGAATTTGATACACATTTGCAGAATAAAAGAACATAAAGGTGACTCTTATTGTGCCTTCTCTCATTTCTCTCCTAACAATTAGCAAATTTTAGAATATCTGGACCACTTCCACTCTTAATCACCCACCAGTTAAAGACATTAAGCAGCACAAATTAACTTTTTGATGGATTCAGTTTACAGTATTTTGTTGAGGATCTTTCCATGTATGTTCATCAGGGATATTGGCCTGTAGCTTTCTTTTTTTGTTGTGTCTTTGCCAGGTTTTGGTATCAGGGTGATGCTGGTTTTGTAGAATGAGCTAGGGAGGAGTCCCTCCTCCTCAATTTTTTGGAATAGTTTCAGTAGAATTGGAACTAGCTTTTCTTTGTATGTCTGGTAGAATTGGGCTGTAAATCTATGTGGTCTGGGGCTTCTTTTTTTTTTTTTTTTTTTTTTTTTTTTTTGATTGGTAGGTTTTTTATTACTGCTTCAGTTTCAGAAGTCAATATTTTGTTCACGGTTTCAATTTCTTCCTAAAACTGGAAGGTTGTATGTTTGCAGGAATTAATCCATTGCCTCTAGATTTTCTAGTTTGTGATCATAAAGGTGTTCATAATAGTCTCTGAGGATCTTTTACATTTCTGTGGGATCAGTTGTAATGTCACCTTTGTCATTTCCAATTGTGCCTATTTGGATCTTCTCTCTTTTTTCTTCTTTGGCTAACAGTCTGTCAATCTTGCTTATCCTTTGAAAAAAACTAATTTTTGGTTTCATGGATTCTTTGGATGGATTTTGGGGTCTCAATTTCATTCAGTGGTGCTCTGACTTTAGTTATTTCTTTTCTTCTGCTAACTTTGGGGTTGGTTTGTTCTTACCTTTCCAGCTCCTCTGGTGTGATGTTAGATTATTAATTTGAGATGTTTCTAACTTTTTGAGTTAGGCATTTAGCACTATAAACTTTCCTCTTAACACTGCTTTTGCTGCATTCCAGAGATTTTGGTATGTTGTGTCTCTGTTTTCATTTATTTCAAATAAAATTTTTATTTCTGCTTAATTTTGTTTTTACCCCAAAGTCAAATATTAGCAATTTGTTTAATTTCCATGTAATTCTGCTTTTAAGAAATCTCCTTGGTATTGATATCTATTTTTATTCCACTGTGGTTCAAGTGTACAATTGGTATGGTTTCAGTTTTTTTTAATTGATTGAGACTTGCTTTATGACCAAGCATGTGGTCAATCTTGGAGTATGTTCTGTGCCCAGATGAGAAGAATATGTATTCTGTGGTTTATGAGTGAAGTATTCTGTAGATGTATGTCTATTAGGTACAATTGGTCAAGTGTAAAATTTAATAAGTCTAGAATTTATTTGTTAGTTTTCTACCTCAATGATCTTTTCTAACACTGTCAGAGAGGTGTTGAAGCCCCCCTCTAATACTGTGTGGCTAAGTCTTTTCATAGGTTTAAATGTAGTTGTTTTATAAATCTGGGTACAACAATGTTGGGTGCAAATATATTTAGAATAGCTAAGTCTTCTTGTTGAATTGAATGCTTCATCATTATGTAATGACCTTCTTTTTGTCCTTTTTTACTGTTGTTGGTTTAAAGTCTGTTTTATCTGATATAAGAATAGCGATCCCTGCTCTTTTTTGTTTTCCATTTGCATGGTAGACCTTTCTCCAATCCTTTACTTGGAGCCTATGGGTGTCATTACATGTGAGATGAGTCTGTTGAAAACAGTAGATGGTGGTCGGGCATGGTGGCTTACACCTGTAATCCCAGCGCTTTGGAAGGCTGAGGCGGGCAGATCATGAAGTCAGGAGTTAGAGACCAGCCAGTTGGAAAGCAGCCTGGCCAACATGGTGAAACCCCATCTCTACTAAAAATACAAAAATTAATGGGCATGGTGGTGCACACCTGTAATCTCAGCTACTCGGGAAGCTGAGGCAGGAGAATTGCTTGAGCCCAGGAGGCGGAGGTTGCAGTGAGCCGAGATCACGCCACTGCACTCCAGCCTGGACGACAGAGCAAGACTCCATCTAGGAAAAAAAAGGAAAAAAAAAAGAAAAAGAAAACAGCAGATGGATGGATGGTCTTGTTTTTTATCCAGCTTGCCACTCGGTGCCTTTTAAGTGTGGCATTTAGACCATTTACATTCTAGATTAATACTGATATCTGAGGTTTTGATCCTATTGTGAAGTTGTTATCTGGCTTGCTTTGTAGTTTCTATCATGCAGTTGCTTTCTAGGGTCTGTGGGCTACGTACCTAAGTGTGTTTTTGTGATAACAAGTAGCATTCTTTCATTTTCTTTTCTTTTCTTTTCTTTTCTTTTCTTTTTTTTTTGAGACAGAGTCTTGCTCTGTCACCCAGGCTGAAGTGCAGTGGTGCCATCTCAGCTCACTGCAACCTCAGGCTCATGGGTTGAAACGATTATTGTGCTTCAGCCTCTCAAGTAGCTGGGACTACAGGTACACACCACCATGCCCAGCTAATTTTTGTATTTTTAGTAGAGACAAGGTTTTATTGTGTTGGCCAGGCTGATCTTGAACTCCTGACCTCAAGTGATTCATCCGCCTGGACCTCCCAAAGTGCTGGGATTATAGGCATGAGCCACCATGCTCCACCCATTCTTTCATTTTCACATTTACAACTCCCTTAAGGACGTCTGTGATGCTGGCCTAGTGGTAACAAATTCCCTCAGAGCTTGCTTGTCTGGAAAATATTTTATTTATCCTTTATTTATGAAGCTTAGTTTAGCAATATATGAAATTCCTTTTTGAAATTTCTTGTCTTTAAGAATGCTGAATATAGGTTCCCAACCTCTCCTGGCTTGTGAGCTTCTGCTGAGAAGTCTGCTGTTAGCCTGATGGGGTTTCTTTTGTATGTGACCTAACCTTTTTATCTAGCTGCCTTTACGAATTTTTTCTTTAGTATTGTCTCTGGACAGTCTGGTGACTATGCCTTGGTGCTGTTCATTTTGTACAGTACCTCGCAGGTGTTCTCTGAATTTCTGGTATCTGGATATCAACCTCTCTAACAAAATGAGAAAATCTTCCTTTAATTATTCCCTCAAATGTGTTTTCCAGGTTGTTTGCTTTTTCTTCTTCTCTCTCAGGAAGGCCAATAATTTGTATGTTTGGTTGCTTTACAAAATCCCATATTTCTTGCACATTGTTCATTTTTTAACATTCTTTTTTCTTTATTTTTGTCTGACTGAATTAATTTGAAAGACTGGTCTTCAAGTTCTGAAATTCTTCTGCTCAGTCCAGTCTATTGACAAAGTTTTCCACTGTATTTTGAAATTCCTTAAGTGAGTCTTTCAATTCCAGAAGAAACTCTGATTTCTTTTTAGGATGTTTACCTCTTCCATCATTTACTGGATTGCTTTAGAAGTTTCTTCATATTGATTATCAACTTCATCTTGGATCTCATTAAGCTTCCTTGTAATCCATGCTTTGAATTTATTGGCTATCATTTCTTCGTTTCCATTTTAGTTAGGGATCATCGCTGGAGAACTAGTGTGATCCTTTCGTAGTGTCACTACATTCAGATTTTTCATGGTGCCAGAATTCTTACATTGATTCCTTGTCTAGAGAAGCTGGCACTTCTAATTTTGTAATTATTTTCAAGCAAGTAGGGCTTTTTTTTCTTTCCCCCCACCCATGATGTAATTTTTTAGTTGTTACTACTCTTTTCTTTCTTTCTCCCCCACCCTCCACTCGTTAGTGGGTGTGACTATAGAGAATGCTTGGTGGGATCATTTGGCTTTGCTTCTATAGCCCTATGCACTTCTGTCAGCAGGTTTTATATTGGACTATGCAGTTCAACCTACAAGCTGTAGATGGCACTTAGAGGTAAGAGCCTGTTGCTGCCAACATGACTGGGTATATACTTGATCCTTGTTTACTGGGAGATGTTCTCTGTTGCCTCAGGTAATGGGCTGATTTGTGGAGTGCACAATGGTCTGACTCCCTCCTCAGTCCCTTCATGGGCGGGGGTAGGGGGCCAACATTGGTGAAGCCAGACCAGGCAGGTCCACCTACAGTCCCTGATGTCAGGCACAAGCACCAGTGCTAACTGAGAATCCAGTGGGCTGTCGCCAAGGGCCCAAAGGTGTGCCTAGGCAGGGAGTTGGGAAACTTCCTTGGCCCCAAGCTCTCTGCACAAAGATGGAGGGAGCCTAAATTCCTAATCCAGGAGAGTGGGTGCTCCAGATGCCTGGAGATCTGCCTAGGTGTGGAGCAGAGAGGGCCCCCTGTACCAGGGTTTCTGCCCATAAAGGGTAGTGTGGCTTAGGTTGATCGAGACAAGCAGGTGCTCCAAGTGCCTGGATTCCTGCCTGGGGGTGAAGCAAAGAGGGCCCCGCTGCACCATGATCTCATAGGAGCAGTTGAGGCACACAGTAATGGCACACACAGACCACCAAGGTGGTCACCAAGCTGGCCCTAGCTACAAGTCTCACTGCCCAGGAGAAACTACAGCTGTAGAAGCTCTCCTCCCACCACAGACTTGTGTTGGAAGAGAGTACAATCCCAGCACCTACTGCTGAGGAGCTTTCCACAGTTCTGACTGTAGAGGTTCCTACCCTGCTCTACAGGAGGTGCTCCAATCTCTGGTCCAAGACTAAAATTCCTGCATGGCTATGCTGTTAGGTCGCCAAACAATGGCTGACTTTGTATGCCTCCAGATTAAAAATTGTGTCCTGCTCTTGATCCTGGGTCTGGAAAAATGTCTATAGCTTTGTCTGGTGTCTGTCCTCAGCATCTACAACACTGTCCCCACATTGGCTCCAGGACTTGGAAGAATGAAAGTGCTCTCCCTCAGCCTGGATTGCTGAGATCCCCAGTGGAAAGGTGAGTCACAGAGGGAGGCTCTCTGCCTGTCTTACACATGGGGGCTTCACTGACTTTAATCAATGGGATGCCATCATGGAGGCTGTTTACCAGCATTCTCCTCCACAGGATCTGGGGTCTCCTTCATGCTTCTGATGGATTTCCATTTTTCTTCTTGAATTAAACTCACAGAGTTGATTTTGGTGCACCATCTTGCTATTTCCAAGTGGCTGAGGCATGCTGAAAGCTTCTAATCCACCATATTGGGAAGAAAAGGTGGGGAGTGCTTTCTTTTTTTATACTCTTCTTTCCTGCTTTTAATCAGCTTTCCTTTGTTCTTTTTTTTTTTCCACTATTGATAAGTTTATATTATTTTACTATTTTTCTCAGGTTATCCTTAAATTTCATATTCTATAGCAAAACCTACAGTCAATTAATTTCTATTTCACTCTACCTCCAACCTCCAGGCAAGAAGAGAATCAGTTTGCTTTTATTCTGCCTTCCCTGGCCCTTCTCCATTACCTCTATTTCCTGTGACTTTCATATTCATGTGGTCTTGGATGTTAGGTGTTAGGTTCAATTTTTTTTTCAATTTATAAATAATAAAATCGTATTTCATTTTAAAAAGTTGTGGGTTTTCGGGGTTTTTTTGTTGTTTTTGTTCACCAATAATTTCCTGCATCTCACTATTTTCCCCTGGATTCATTATTCTTCTTATTGGAGCCCTAAGAATTCTTTCAATGAATGTCTAAAAATTATAAATTGTCTGCGCTCTCAAATTACTAAACATATTTTGTTGTTGTTGTTTTAACTCTTACCTCTTGAATTCACTGGTTAAAGAGTTTTGTTTAAGTTACAGTTATTTTGCTTTAACACTTTTTTTAAAATGTGAGTTTGCTCTGATACAATTGACATATTAAGGATCAATTATGTGATTTACCTGCTGATGTGTGATTTAGTCTACAAAATACACAAACCGAACCATAAAAAATGCACCCAACTAACCTACATAGTAATGCACAAAATTCATGTGCACACACCTATCTCAAACATCAACCAGCTACCTTAGTATACCACATGTGTTATAAGCCACATCCATCCACAGCTGCTGTTACAACTTTCCATCCTAATTCAAATAACCCTCCTTACACCACTCACATCCTTTCCAATGCCCACTTCCTCACACAACCTTTAGGTCTTTTTTAAAGTAACGTGCCATATTTGTTGTGGTATTTATATATTTCTTAACAAGTTAACATGTGTAAAACTGTGTCACCATTTTTTTCTTGGGGGTTCTATCCTTTTTTTAGATAGGAGCATTTTTAAGGGTCAACATTTTAGTATTGTGCCCTATTCCCTTTTTCCCATAAGCCTGGTGGTTTTTGTTACATGATTTTACATAGTACTTTGATTTTTTAGGAGTGCATACGTCACTTTATAGCAGAACTGACTACATTTTCCTTACTGAAATGTCCTTGTTTCATAATCACGTGATACTATTTTCATAACACAAAACTTTCTCTTACCTCTCTGGCTATATGAGATATATTAAAAGTCCTATTCTGATTGCTTCATTAATTTTGCTTTTTAGGGATAAGTCTATATTGGCTGAATTTGTTTTTTCTCTCTTATCATGGGGCTCATCTCAAAGTTTGGTTATTCTTAATTGGGCATTCGTCTTTGTTGAGCTATCTTTATGACTGCCTGCCACCTCTGTTTGTGCTGGGAGAGGCAGGGAGGAGCAAGCCTTGTTGCACTATTACACTGTTTTCCATTAGGTTGTTGGGCGGGGGGAGGGGTTCCAACTCCCTGGGAGGTTTCAAAAACATTGAAGTAAGATTTCAGCCAGGGCACTCCATTACATGTAAATCTTTGTTTTGGTTTTCTATGGCTGCTATAACAAATTATCACAAATTTAGCAGCTTAAAATATAAATGTATTATCTCACAATTCTGTAGGTCAGAATTCTGGGTGAATTCAGCTGGTTTTCCTGCTTCAGGTATTACAAAGCTATAGCCAAGGTGTCAGCCAGTAGGGCTCTTATCTGGAGGCTCTGGAAATAAATCTGTTTCAAGCTCATTCAGGTTGTTGGTTGAATTCAGTTCCTTGTGATTATAGGACTGAGGTCTCCATTTCCTTGCTGGCTGTTGGCTGGAAGTCATGCTCCCAGTCATTCAAAAGACCACCACATTCCCTGGCTCACAGCCCCATTCATCCATCTTCAAAGCCAACGTTGGTAGGTCATATCCTTCTCATGTTTCGTATCTCTCTAACCTAATCTCCCTTCACCTCTTCTTCCTGTTGTATCTCTCTAACCTACTGTTCCTCCTTCCTCTTCTGCTTTTAAAGGCTCATGCACTGACATTTGGCCAGCCTGAATAATCCAGGATAGTCTCACTATTTTAAAGTCAACTGATTAGTAACCTTAATTACGTCAGCAAAGCCCCTTCACACCAGTGCCTAGATTGGGGTTTGATTGAATAACAAGGGAACAGAAATCTCGAGGGCACATCTTTGAAATTCTGCCTACCAAAATCTCAGTATTTGTGTCCATTTTATTTACAATATACAGAAATTTTTTAGGAACTTATCAAATCGTTTCTTGAACTAGATATGTGAGTTTATATCCTACTAAGATGGCAAACTCAGATATATTTAGCTAAGTGCTGGCTCTCTCCCCCAGAATTAACCCTGGAGAAGTTATAGAAACATGCGCTACAGAAGGAAAAAAAATAAATAAATAAGAGAAACCACTGAACTTAGTCTTGAATCAATGTATACAACAGAGGTCTGAGGAGGCAGAGTGCATTGAAAGAAAAAGTGAGAGGACAGGTTGAAGAACAACTTTCCATGTTCCATTCTTGCCTCTCTCTCTAAATGCTTGGGACCATCATGTCTAACCCTTCTTTACAGATATTGGTGAGCACAGCTTAGGCCACGGTGATGTTCATACTGTAGTGACCAAACAGGAGGAAATCACCCTTCCAGTCTCTTTCTCTCCACACTCCTACTGTATTATGACATATCTTGATACAGACTAGAGTCACACATATTACCTGAAAGAATAGTTGATAATTCCAGAGGAAGAAAAAAAACCCTCAGCCAAAGTAATTACTTCCCTAAGTACAACAATAAAAGAAAGACAACAGATGAAACAATATGTTTCATCTAAAGGTAGGCCAAGAAATTTAAATAAGCATGATAAAAATGCTTAAGGATATCAGGGACTCAGAGCTACCTCACTGCACAACTCCTGAGGCACCAGTCACACTGCATTCCCAGAGAATGATGCCTTTGAGTGGTACAGTGTGGTAGCCCTGTAAGTGATGATATTACTAATATGATATAAAAATAAGAAGCAAGGAAAACAGAATCAACCAAAAATATTATGTATAAAAATAATATTTTAAGTAACAAAAACAATAGATGTGATAAAGAGTTGGATGCTTACTACTGAAGAACAAATTAGTAAATTGGAAGATCAGATTAGACATATTTAACAATTTGATAAAGCAACAGAGAAAAATAGAGCTTTAAACTACAAAGAAAGAACTAAAGATACAGAAGTAAAGCAATAGAATCTTAATAGGAGGGCCAGAAGGAAAAAAACTATATATATGTATATGTATAAACGCATATATATACATATACATATATAATAAAATATGGGAATAAATATTTCAAAAAACAATGATTAGAGAAATCTGGTAGAACCACCTTAACCACGTGACCAAAGTTATCACCAACAACAGAGTAAGACAACACTACATGTATATTCCCAGCTCTAACTAAAAGATAAGGTAGTTGAGTTATATTTAGGAGATTGGACACTTCCTGATTAACTGCCTGGACTCTGGAGTCAGACTGACCAGATTTGAATCCTAGACCTGCCACATACAAATTGTGTGTGATTTCCTATAAGTTATTTTACCATTTGCATCATGGCCTTTGGGGTTGTTTCTAATGTTCCAAAAAATAGGAGGAACAAAAGTTAATTTGTATCATTCATATCATATTTTGCATGTCATTACAAAGAAAGAAGCCATTCAAACATTCAGGTTGCAAAGTGTGAAGGACCCACAATCCATTTCACAGAGTTCCAGGACAGCAGACCTAACAGAACCACAAGGGCTTCCTACTTTCTTCCACATACAAGGGCTTAGAAGTCATCACCACCATTCTCACAAGAAAAAAAGCTGAACAAAATGAAAACCAACAACCCCTTTTAGAGTCATCAGAGAACAGACATCATGGGGCAAGCAGCTGGTCCAGAAGGTGGAAAGAGAAGAGGATACTAAGAATCTCAGCTTAGCAGGAGCAGAAGTCCAGGAGCAGAAGCCCTCGACTGGAGCCCGGGCTGGTAGGAGCACTCAAACTGCAATTGATAAACTTCTGGAGACTCAGTGTGAACTTGCAGGAGAGTTAAAACTCTGGAAGCTCAGTCTTGGGGTGGGGAGAACATTTTCATGAGTTTTACCTCCAGGAGTTCCTCTAGGCTCTCACAGTGAAGATCAGGGAAAAGTCCCTTATACTTCAGTCAGGGGAGGGGAAAACGTAACAATTTGAAATACAGTTGACCTTGAACAACACAGGTTTGAACTGCAAGGGTTCACTTATATACAGATTTTCTTCCTCCTCTACTACCCCCGAGACAGCAAGACCAACCCTTCTCTATTAGCCTGTTCTAATACTGTTATAAAGAACTAACTGAGACTGGGTAATTTATGAAGAAAAGAAGTTTAATTGACACAGTTGCACAGGCTGTACAGAAGCATGGCTGAAAGGCCTCAGGAAATTTACAGTCATGGTGGAAAGTGAAGGGAAAGCAACCACATCTTCCAAGAGTGAGGGGAGAAGTGACACACTTTAAAACCACCAGATCTCATGAGAACTCACTCACTATCCCGAGAAGAGCAAGGAGGAAATCTGCCCCCATGATCCAGTCACCTCCCACCAGGCCACTCCTCCAACATCCGGGGATTACAGTTTGAGATGAGATTTGGGTGGGGACACAAATCATATCACCATCCTGTTTCCCCTCCTTGGTCTGCTAAACATGAAGACTTAGAAGATGAAGACTTTTATGATGATCCACTCCCAGTTTTCTTTCTATTATTATTATTATTATTATTATTATTATCATTATTGAGACAGGGTCTTGCTCTATTGCCCAGGCTGGAGTGCAGTGGCGCTGATCACAGCTCACTGCAGCCTTGACCTCCCAGCCTCAATCAATCCTCCTGCCTCAGCCTCCTGAGTAGCTCAGACTGTAGGCACACACCATCACGTCCAGCTAATTTTTGTATTTTTTGCAGAGACAGGGTTTCACCATGTTGCCGAGGCTGGTCTTGAACTCCTGGGATCTAGCAATCGACCTGCCTTGGTCTCCCAAAGTGCTGGGATCACAGGTGTCAGCCACTGTACCCAGCAGTGATTTTCTTAATAATATTTTCTCATCTCTATCTTACTTTATTGTAAGAATATAGCATATAATACATATAATGTACAAAATATTTGTTAATCAACTGTTTATGTTATCAGTCGGGCTTCCATTCAACAGTAACCTATTAGCAGTTAAGTTGTGGAGGAGTCAAAACTTATGCTTGAATTTTTGACTGTGCAGGGGGAAGAGGACTATCAGTGCCCCTAAGCAAGAATCAGCTGTATGCCCAGGAAATTCTGTTCTTCTTAACAAAATCCTGCCCTCAAGGAAAACTACCTTACCAGAGCCCAGCCCATTTGGGTTTTACTGGAGTCTAATCAACCTGAGGGAAGGGAAACACCCAACTCCAGCCCCCTCTAGCCTTCCTGTCTTGCCTGAAGGGGAAAGGGAGGGCGAAGGGGGCTGAGAAGACAGCACAGGGGCACAGACTCACTAACAGGCCAAGGCTTAATCCTAAACAGATAGAACACCTCCCCTCCGCCACACCTTCCCATCACATCAGCAGGGCTCCTATATAGGAGACTGCAGATGAAAGAATTACAAGCCTCAGACCCTATTTAGGAAAAAGTCCCTGAGAAAACCCAAAGACAATAGGAGAGACAAAATAAGATTATTAGAGATTATTTTAACCTCTGACACTTCCAACTAGAAGCAAACAACAAACACAGCCAACTTCTAGCCAGGGTTTCATAAAACCGAAAGTCCCAGTTCCTACCTCAGTTCATAAAACCGAAAGTCCCAGTTCCTACCTCAGTTCCTTGTACCGATACATCATAACTGGGTATCATCAAAAAAATTACAAGGCATGTTAAAAAGCAAAAAAACACAGTCAGAAGAGACAAATTAGTCTCCCTGAGCATTTGGGGAACAGAGTTTTTAAGGACAACTTGGTGGGTGGGAGGAAGCCAGTGAGCCAGGAGTGCCGATTGGCCAGGGATGAAATCAGAGTCAAAGCTCTTTTCTTGTGCTGATTCAGTTCCCAGGTGGGGCCATAAGATCAGATGAGTCAGTTTACCGATCTTGGTGGTACCAGCTGATCCATCAAGTGCAGGGTCTGTAAAATATCTCAAGCACTGATCTTAGGAGCAGCTTAGGGAGGGTCAGAATCTTGTAGTCTCCAGCTGCATGACTCCTAAACCATAATTTCGAATCTTATGGCTAATGTTAGTCCTACAAAGGCAATCTAGTCCCCAGGCAAGAAGGAGATCTGCTTTGGGAAAGGGCTGTTATCATCTTTGTCTTACGCTATAAATTAAGTTTCTTCTAAAGTTAATTCAGCCTATGCCCAGGAACAAACAAGGACAGCTTGGAGGTTAGAAGCAAGAGGAAGTCGATTAAGTTAGATCTCTTTCACTGTCTGAGTCATAATTTTGCAAAGACAGTTTCAGTTTTGGAGCTATTTATGAAATGCTGATGGTTGCCAACAATTGAACAGTATTCTTTTCCTATGGACTTCATGATCTAAATTGTTAAGCTTTCTCAGAGGTGGATAACAGTATAGGAGAGGCCATAATGGCATTCAATTACACTTTTTAGAAAAAAATTAGCAGTCCAAAATTAACAGAAACAAATTTTGCTTTACCAATAATAAACAACATTTCCTTTACAGAAAACATTAATGAAATACAAATGTCAAAATATGTTCAGGTACCTTCTAACAAATTTTCAACTGTTATAATCACAGATTAATCATAGATTATTATCACTCTGGTTTCCCCTGCAGTTTTAAAATAAATCTGTAACTCTTCCTCCTAATTACTGGTGCTTCACGGTTTGAAAATCCGAGCCTTGAAAACATTCCTAGAAGGCTTTTTGAGATGTAATTTTTTAATTACATATTTTTAATCATAAATAGAATGGTTTTGTATACATCTAGAAAATATGTGAAGACATTAAGAAGACTTAAATCATCCGTCGTTATTGACTTTTGACAATCAGACATTCCTACTCAGTTATGTGAGCTTAGTTCTTGCCTAAAACCTGATCAGCTGCATTTTTCTGCAAGAAAAAGAAACTGGATTTTGTTCCACAACCCTGTCTTTCTCCCGCAGGCTAGATTATGCCGGAAAAGTCACAATAGAGTCAGGATGCATAACCATAGGCATCATGCCTCCCTTTCTTATAAGAAGGCACCAAAGTTAACTTTTCAAAAGGTTAAAAATGTAATTTATGCATAAGGTAGAGAATAAATGCATGTCAAAAAAATTTTTCTACTCATTAATAAGAGAACTAGCAAGATGGCAAAACTGGCTCAAGGAACATTTGAGGAAATGGGTGTTTATAGGTATTTGAGAAAAGAATGTTAGTGACTTTTTTTATTATTATTATTCTTAAAAGAAACTCAGCTACTGCAAATTTTGTCTTTCTTTTTTTTTTTTTTTTTTTTTTTTTTTTTTTTTTTTTTGATACAGAGCTCGCTCTGTCACCCAGGCTAGAGTGCAGTGGCATGATCTTGGCTCAGTGAAACCTCTACCTTCCAGGTTCAAGCAATTCTCTTGCCTCAACCTCCCAAGTAGTGGGGATTACAGGCATGTGCCACCACACCCGGCTAATTTTTTGTATTTGTAGCAAAGACAGTGTTTCACCATGTTGGCCAAGCTAGTCTCAAACTCTTGACCTTAGGTTCTCTGCCCATCTTGGCCTCCCAAAGTGCTGGGATTACAGGTGTGAGCCACTACACCCAGGCAACTATTATTTATAATGCAGTAGCTTGGATGGGATCTTGGAATAGAAAAAGGACATTAGGAAATCTGAATAAAGTACAGGCTTTAGTTAATAATAATATATCAATGTTCATCAATTGTGACAAATGCACCATATTAACATAAGTTTAATATTAGGAAAAAGTGGGGAAGAAGCAAGTAGCAACCCTGTGTACTGTAAGAGTTAAAGAAAGAAGAAAGAAACATGAAACATGGCTTAACAGTCAAAGATAGGTTTATTTTTGTGGAACAAACCTGAGAGGGGCTTCTGGTCAGTTTCAGTCAGGACCACTCTCTCTTACAGACTAAGAGTATATATTAGTTTTAGGGTGAGGGGGTTTATCACAAGCTTGGAATGTGTCTGTGTAGGGGAGAAGTTTATGGCGGGTTGGAATGCCTCTGGGTGGAGGGAAGGTTATCTTTGGGGCTGACATCTTTCTGGCCAGTGGGAAGGTTGTCTCAGGACAGGCACACATCTCTGGTCAGGGAGGGATTTGGAATGTTTCTGGTCAGAGATGTCATTTGTGGTTTACAGTCATGCTGACCTTAGCCATTAGGCTGATCCCCTTTGGATTTAGGCAGTTTTTGATCAAGGTAAACTTAAAATGACAATGCTTGTCCAAGGTGGTGATACTCTTGCTCTGCAATGTACTATCTTCGCAAATTTTGTAAATCTAAAACTGTTTCAGATTTACAAACAAACTGTTCCAAAGTTTTAAAGATTTTATTTTAAAAGATGAAAAAAATGTTAGCATAAGAGCTCTAGGTTATATAAAACGGGTTACTGTCCTGCAACGCACTAAAGCGGTAATTATAACCTTTTAGGTTATCTTTTCTACTAGACAGAATTGATTTGCATCACTGCCAGACAAATATCTCCCAATAACATGTAACTTTGCAGACGTGGGTGCTTTAATCATTAGTAGATCGAAGACAAACAAGAACATTGCCCTAAATATTTAAATAATTTTCAGATAGACCTGTTCAACAATGCTCCAAAGTGACATTGGAAGGACACGCCTGCCTCCTTGAGCCTTATTCCTAAGTTTTGAATATACAATGAGCTTTAAAAAAAAAAATCTTCCAATAGTTTGCCTTCTGAATATATTTAGACATTCTAAAATAGCAGACAATTCAACTTTAACCTAACTTTTTCTACGTAGTGAGATACTGCCGAAGCCTGGGAAGCAGGTTTTTCAATAGGGGTGCCAGGTTTAGCAAATAAAAATACCGGATGCTCTGTTAAATTTGGATTTCAGATAAAGAACAAATAATATAATATAAATGTAATAAACAATAATTTTTGGTATAAGTGGGTCCCAAATATCACATAGCTTCATATTATTATTTCTTTGGGCTCGCCCAGTACTAATACTCTATGAAACATTCCCTTAGCAACAAATCACGAAGATAGCAGACACATTTTTTTCTACATGAACTTTGAATCCATTCATATTTTCAGCTTCTTATGTTCTCTACAAACACAAAACTATGGTTGAATACTTTACTCCATTTGCTTTGCTACATAAGCAATTTAAAATGTCACAGAGGATCTCAGGGTTAGATAATACACAAAGACAATGAGATATCTTTGTAGCCTTACAACAGCTGGGGTTTGGCTCTTAGTGAGACAAAGGTAATCCCAATTATTCACCGTGTTCCTGACCTTCCCAAGGCAAGGATTTGAATAAGGCCCTATTGTTCATACTGACCTAATTCAAAGTTCTTTGCAGCTTACCTTGTGCTAATCACTGGTAAGTGGTCTCCAGCTGCTCTTTGGTTTTGGTTGTTTCACATCCTTGATCCTACATGGCAGTGGGAAGATTTCCTCATCATTTTTGATAAGACGAATTTTACTTCAGTTTTTTTCCTCAGGCATAACTGAGAACCTATAACTGTAACTGCATTTTACCCTTTCTCTGTTTAATAAGAGTGACAAAAACCATGGTAGACATTTTTTTCTACACTGAAAATAGAAGTCGAATGTGTACACTGTTCTCCAAAATAAAAGCATATCTCAGAAGTTCACCTCATTCAGACCAATGTATTTGTGAACTCTTGTCTCACGTCTAGAACCTTCTTAAGTTGAGCCAATGAGAAAACAAGCTCAATAGTCAGTGATGGATCCATCTCAGAGGAGCAGAAATCCACCTACCTGTTGTTCTCCCCAGTGACTGACCACAGCTACACCAAGAAGCAGATCTGAACCACCATTCCATTCTCCTCTTCTCCCGGGGCCATGCTCCCTCAGACACTGGGAAAATGCAAAGTGTAGAGACCATGATTTCAACTTTGAGTAGAGTACTCTAGAACTCAGGGTCCTTAGTCCATTCCCATCTCAGGTGGTGGATCCTAATTAACCCAACTATCAGAATTTGTTTTTTTTTCCAGACCGTAGGTGAATTACTAAAGGATGTACTCAGGCAGAGAGAAAGGGACTCAAGACAGATGGTCTGAAGGGTATGAAGAACAAAGAAGAAAGAAAGAGATCATCTGTAGCTGATTGTCCATGAATATTGATTAGGTAATACTATGTAAATTGGTCAGACTAATGTCTAACCAAGGCTGGTTGTGGTGGCTCATGCCTGTAATCCCAGCACTTTGGGAGGCCCAAGTGGGCAGATCACTTGAGGTCAGAAGTTTGAGACCAGGCAGGCCAACATGGCAAAACCCCACCCCTACTAAAAATACAAAAATTAGCCAGGCACCCAACTCACGGCAACCATGAGTTCTAACAAATTGTCAAGAAAGGATATTTGTGGTATTACACAAACTCTTCTAGAGATTTATAAATGAGGAAGGGGGTACAATCCCCAAGTCTTTAAATAATTTTTCATGACACTAGCATAACCTCAACATAAAACTCAGTGAAGATAGTGCAAGAAAGGAAAGTTTGATGCCAATTTCATTCTTGAACATAGATTTAAAAAATCCTGAAAAACAAAATTAACATAGAATTCATTAATATATTAAAAATATGTAAATACGGCCAGGCACAGTGACTCATGCCTGTAGTCCCAGCTACTCGGGAAGCTAAGGTGGGAAGATCAAGTGAGCCCCAGAGGTCGAGGCTGCAGTGAGCTGTAATCATGCCACTACACTTCCAGCTTGGGCAATAGAACAAAACTCTGTCTCAAAATAAAATGAGAAAAAATAAACATATAAAAATTAAACTGGGTTTATCCCAGGAATTGAAGGTTGATTTAACATTGCAAAATTCATGTAAACACTAACAGGTTAAAGAAGAAAAATGTCAATAAATAAATACAGAAAAACAGCTTTGATCAAAATCAAAATTAATCTCTCTGTTTTCTTTTTTTTTTTTTTTTTTTTCTTTTTGAGACAGTCTCACTCTGTTGCCCAGGCTGGAGTGCAGTGGCACAATCTCAGCTCACTGCAACCTTCACCTCCCAGGTTCAAGCGATCCTCCCACTTCAGCCTCTCAAATAGCTGGGATTACAGGTGTGGGCTACCATGCCTGGCTAATTTTTGTATTTTTAGTAATGATGGGGTTTCACCATGTTAGCCAGGCTGGTCTCCAACTCCTGGCCTCAAGTGATCCGCTTGCCTCGGTCTCCCAACATGTTGGAATTAGAGGCAAGAGCCACTGTACTGGACCAAAATTAATCTCTATGCTTAAAATCCATAGCAAATTAGGAATAAACTTTAATCTGATAAGAGCATCTACAAAAAAATTTACAGTAAATATCATGCTTACAGTTGAAACACTGACAGCCTTTAGGATCAGCACATAACAAGGCTGCTTGTTATCAGCTCTTCTAATCAACTCTATACTGGACATTCTAGCTAACATGATAAAGCAAGAAAAAGAAATTGAAAAGAAAGGGAAAACTTTCAGAAGATTTACACTAAAACTACATACTTAAGTCCAAATTTACCCACTGATAAATTACTAAAATTAATAACAGAATTTATCTATTTGGCTGGACACAAAATCAACATAAAAAAATGAATTGTAGTACAATTTATAAATAGCAAATAATCAGAAAATTAAATTTTAGAGACATCACTTATAATATCAAAAACTATGACACTTCTAGATATAAAGATGTGTGAGACCTCTACAGAGAAAATTAAGTTTGCTTTGAGAGACATTGAAAAAGACTTTTTAAAATGCAGAGATACACTGTGTTCAAGAAATTGTTAAGACTCAATATTCCAGTTTAATCCCTAAATTGATTGATAGATTTTATGTAACTCTAAACGAAATCACAGCAGCTTTTTGCTTTTGTAAAAACTGACAAACTGATTCTAAAATGTTTCTGTAAATGCAAATGTCCCAGAATAGCCAATTCACTCCTTAAGATGTAGGAAAGAAACATGGAAAGATTTGCTTTTATCAGCTTTCCAAACATACTACAAAGCTTTGAGAATTAAGCCAGTGTGGCATTGGCTCAGAAACAAACACAGTAATAAAACAGATCAGAAGGCAGAAACAGACCCCCATACTTATAGAGAGTTGGTAATGTAACTGCCCAATGGGTCCACCTTGCCTATTGCCTAGATAGAGCCAATTTATCAAGACAGGGGAATTGCAATAGAGAAAGTGTAATTCACTCAGAGCCAGCTGTGTGGGAGACAGGAGTTTTGTTATTACTCAAACCAGTCTCCCTGAGCATTCAGGGAGCAGAGTCTTTACAGACAACTTGGTGGGTGGGGGGAAGCTGGAAGTCAGTGAGACAGGAGTGCTAATTGGTCAGGTAGGAGATGAAATCATGGGAAGTTGAAGCTGTCCTCTTGCACTGAGTCAGTTCCTGGGTGGGGCCCACAAAATCAGGTGGGCCAATTTATCAATCTGGGTGGTGCCAGCTGATCCATCAAGTATAGAGTCTGCAAAATACCTCAAGCACTGATCTTAAAAGCAGTTTAGGAAGGGTCAGAATCTTATAGTCTCCAGCTAAATGGTAATTTCTGATTATCCATAATGACGATTAAAACATAATTTCTAATCTTGTGGCTAATTTGTTAGTCCTACAAAGGCAGTCTAGTCCCCAGGCAAGAAGGAGGTTTGTTTTGGGAAAGGGCTGTTATCTTTGTTTTAAACTATAAACTACAAACGAAGTTCCTCCCAAAGTTAGTTCAGCCTATGCCCAGGAAGGAACGAGGACAGCCTAAAGGTTAGAACGAAGATGGAGTTGGTCAGGTTAGATCTCTTTCACTGTCTCAGTCATAATTTTACAAAAATGGTTTCAATCAGGGACAGAATGGCAGACAGGAAAAAAAGGAAGATTTTTCAACAGATAATCCTGGGGCAACTGGACCCTTATACAAAAATAGATTGCATACCAAAATCAATTCAAAAGGAAGTAAAGACCTAAAGATGAAGAGAAAAACTATAAAACTTCTAAAATATAACATAGAAGACTGTCTTTATTACTGCTAAGTGAAGTTAAATTAAAAGATAAAAACAAACACAAAATCAGAACAGCTGGGAAGATGTCTACACCAGCTAGGTAAGTCACTGTATGGAGGGCACAACCAGTTTAACTACCATCCCCAGCATTGCAAAAGATCAGAAAAACATTTCTGGGGCCAGATGCTGTGGCTCATGCCTGTAATCCCAGCAGTTTGGGAGGTCAAGGCCGGTGGATTGCTTGAGGCTGGGGGTTCGAGACGAGCCTGGCCAACATGGTGAAACCCTGTCTCTACTAAAAATACAAAAATTAGCCAAGTGTGGTAGGGCACACCTGTAGTCCCAGCTACTCTGGAGGCTGAGGCAGGAGAATCACCGGAACTCGGGAGGTGGAGGTTGCAGTGAGCTGAGATCACAAGACTGCACTCCAGCCTGGGCAACAGAGCCAGACTCTCTCAAAAAAAAAAAAAACTGAAAGTGAATTCATCATATATTCATATTATTTCTGATACAGGAGTTAAAAAGTTAGGCAGATAGGGTATGGGAGTCCTTGCTAAAGTTTTCCTTTTAATGAAAAGCAGCCCCCAAATCATTTACTTTTCTAACGAAGAGCAGCCTGTAAAATCGAGCTGCAAACATAGGCGAGCAAGCTGGAAGCCTGCACAAGTGAATGCCAGCAGTTGCCCCAGTGGAAAAGGCTACCTGGGACTAGGCATGTTCAAAATGGCAGCTCCATCTTCTCTTTCTGCCAGCCACGTGTACAGTATGGAGTAGACAAGATGGCGCTGGCCAAGTGGAAAGTTTATTTGCATAATAAGATTAGGGTGAGGCAACCAGCCTTCCCTGCCACTATGTAAATGTCACACCTGGTCGAACCAATCTGGGGGCCCTATGTAAATCAGAAGCCACCTCCTCAAGCTTGCCTCTAAAACCTGCTGCGGTCCACCACAGGTCAGCTTTTCCCTTTCAGATGCCTTTCTCAAAAGAGAGAGAGAGCTGCCCCTCTCTCTCCTTTCTTCTGCCTATTAAACTTTCTGCTCCTTAACCCACCAGCATATGGCCCTGTTGTTAATCCTCTCCTTGGGAGATGATGAACCCTGGGTATTTACCCCAGACAATGAAGCCACCTCATCTCTTTTTTTTTTTTTTTTCAGCAAGATCTACTAAATAAATTTGGAAACTTCTCTTGGGTTCATTTAATTCTCCTTTCATGAAATTTCTGGTTTTTGCTTCTCTTGGTGGAAAAGTATTTTTTCACACTTAGAGTGTGGCTCTCTTTTCATTCCAGTCCATTCGCTGATTCTCATTCTTCTCTTTTTTACTTCTCTCTGTAGGAAGTATATAAAATGAATTTCCTTAAAGTAGGACCTATATTTATTCAATTATGACATATTCCATTAATATATGCTCACGGAAATGTTTTTGAACTGAAAGAGAAAATCTGTTTCTGAAATATTTCTAATCTGACTTAATATTTATAATTACATTATGATTACACAAATTATAGGATTGCCTATACTTGTTTACCTGGTCTATTTCTCCAATATTTCTGAATAACTACATAAAAAAATTTAACAGATACATCATGCGTGGTTCTCTGTGGGAAAAAAGAAAAACTATACATTTTGCTTCAAAATTCATGTACTGAGGAAAAAACTTGAATGTTTACTTTTTTTAGGTTTTCAAAATACAGACTAGCATAACTGCCCAATAATTTAGAACAGAGTAATATTTATACTTCCATGTTTCTCCCCTATAATTCATTCTCCTTTGCTTCCCCAGAGAAAGAGGGACATGTAAGAATATTTATATTCGGCCCCCACTTTGTTATAAAATCAAAGACCTAAGTAAATAGAAACGAGTTCTGCTTTAAGCTATGAGAGATCTGTCATCATCATCAGATGGTAAAAGTAATTTACCAAAGATAAGCATTTAAGCCCTAAATTTTTATCAACAACAGAAATGTTTCTTAAAGCATGAAGTGTTTTACTAAGTTTCACACAGTTAGGAAAATGCCAATAAAATTTTCACTGCCTGTTTTCGTACAAAACTGAACACCACTTTATTTCATTTTCTGAATTCTGCCTTCATTTTCTTCAGTAAGACTGAACATTGCACGTAGGAACAGACACACCTGAAAATATATTCAACTGTATTTATCTCACCCTGCAAGGTGAAATTTCAGATTTTAAAATTGTAGTTATCTCAGATGATTACCAGAATGGGGTGTAATGATATCTTGCATTTATGATTATTGATGCACCTTTTTATAGATTCACTTTTATGTTGAACTACTTATTTTATATGCATTGATGAGCATAATTGTAATTAGTTGTCTAGTTTGGTAAATGAGGACCTGGGATAATTTATGAGTGCTTCTAATTTTTTTTTCTTTATGTCTTCTAAAAAAAAAAGGGATACATGTGCAGAATGTGCAGGTTTGTTACACAGGTATACGTGTGCCATGGTGGTTTGCTGTACCTACTGACCCATCCTCTAAGTTCCTTCCCCTTACCCCCCACCTCCAACAGGCCCTGGTGTAAGTTGTTCTCTTCTCTGTATCCATGTGTTCTC